>NC_044285.2:1280000-1600000 GCF_004027225.2 Strigops habroptila
TCTTGAGCACGGGTGTGCTGTGTTTAGGGTGTACAGGGGGGTTCTGTCCCAGCAGTGTGTGCTAAGGCTGTAACAGGGGACCTGGCTCCCCAAAGAAACTGGTTGAAGCACAGAGCACAGGATCAATGTGGGAGCAGGGAAGCAGAGAGGTGCTTCCATGTACCCGCCCCTGACCTCGTGGCCAGGGGACCGATAGCAGCATTAGTCGATTACACTATGATTTACTTCTCTGGTGACTCTGAGTATGTTAAAAGAATCAAACGCTATTGCCCACCATTAGCTACTGCTATTAAAGTGATCGTTCTGGTTAACATTTCCTTTAGGAAATAAGAGGGTGAATTAGAGGTGGCTGCAACCTGTATCAAATTGAGAATGATTTAGTGCAGCAATAATCCAGCTATTAGCCTCATCCACAGCTGCTTGCCAAGGAAGAGCCTGAAAAATTGTGTAACAAGCAGCAGTAAGAAGAGCCCAGGATTGCTCGTTCCCACTATTGCTAGCAATATTTCCCCAGTTAAATAAGAGAACACGTCTGAAACGGTTAAATAAGATAATGGTACTGAATGGTGCCGTAAGATAACACATCTCAAACAGGAGGAATAAATCCCCTGTCGTTTCCACATGTCAGAGGAACAGCCGTCACACAGAGCGCCCTGGAGCATTTTTCCTTACAGAGCACAGACACCGTCAGCATTCTGTAGAGGATGCTGTAGTAAAGAGGTCTCCAGTCCTCCTGTGACCTCTGCAAAGCAGCCACACCACTCTGCCCAGCTTCCACGGCGTTTTCCATCACCCGTGGCACGACACAGGGAAAGCAATAGGAGAGAAATACAAGGGGGGAAAACAACCCCAGACATTATTAAAACGAGACATTAGGATTTCACTACGCATTGGGAGAGAAGGCATTTAAAAGGTGTGAAAATTCAGTTTTCTACTTGATAGTCTCAGGAAGTTTGGTCCAAAGGAGCGAGCACATCACATCATGGGTGCTCACGGGCAGTGATGACTGCAGCGGGATCCTCTGGCAGAGATCTGGCACTGCCTAAGGGAAAACAGGCTGTGAGCATTTATATTCCAAGAACAGTGGGAATAAAAGCTGGGAGACATTAGCAGCGACTGGCAGAAGAAAGCAAGCTGTGGGAACCGGGGAAGATGTAATCTGCACTGAAACCCAGCTGGGCAGGCGCAGTGACGGAATGCTCGGCTTCTCCCACTGTGGAGCTATTTCTGGGCTTGGAAAGAAATCCTCTAGAGGGAGTCAGAAAATTGTTTAAAGGCATTTTTTTTCCCCTTTTCAGTCTGATATTATCAAAAGACCAGGGGACCATGAGCCATTCCGCACAGAAAAATAGTAATTAAAGACGTTCACCTCGTTAGATGAGTATTTAGAGCACAGCAGAGGCAAAAGGCACAGAGAGCAAACAGAAACACCAACACACAGAGAGGTGCTGGCGCAGCAAACTGTAGACCAAAGGGGAATCTGCCTCTCTGGGGATCTTCAAAGAAAGTCATTTTCACCTGTCAAAGAGGTTTTGGGGAAAGCAAAATCCATGCAAGCCAGAGGAGCTGCAGGGATGAAAGGCTCCCAGCGCCGGGGTGAGCGGAGCGAGCAGGGTCAGCACGCCAAGGTCAAGGCTGTACTCACAGAGCTGTGTGCATCAGCACTTTCCACTCCTGGTTCAGCCACCAGATACACAGGGATAGTAAATATTTCATTAGGCAGCAGCACGGCCAGCAGAGCATCCCTGTTTGGGCAGGGAAGGAGTTTAAATACTTGTAAAGTGGGAAGTTATTTTAGGCCCTTTAAGAATCACAGCCCCTGTAAATCACTGGGGAAATGCAGCCTCTTTTACCAAAAAGTTATGAAAAATTTCACTATATCCAGGATTTATTATCCATGGGTTGACAGGACACTTTTAACCTACTACAGGATTAATGGTTGTGTTTCACTAATGCTCTGTAGCTGTTTAGAGATGCAAGAAGTCCCACAGAAATCAGCGGAAACGCATGCGTGAAAACGGGATTTCTGCTCCAGGAAAACGCTCCACTTTTTGTTTGGTTTTGGAAACTCACTACATTTGGAAAAGAAAAAGATCTCTGAATTGGGCTGAGAAGTTGAGATTGCAAAACCAACAAAATGGAAAACACGTGGGAAAAGGAAAGTTCTCTTTGAGAGTTTCCAAACAAGTTTACTACAACACTGCTTTCACTTTGATGCCTGCATTTCAAAACAGGAGCCAAGAGACCAGCCCCGCTACCCATCTGCAGCACCCGAGGCACAGCCCTTACCCCTCCTGCCAGGGTGGTCCTGTGCTGGGAGCCTGGGAATGGGAAACAGCGGGCACTGGCAGCACCGCCTGGAAGTCAGCACTGAGCCCATGGGGAAGGAAATGCTCCAGAGTAGCTGTGGCCGAAGAGCAGCTCCCATGCGCAGCACAGCGGTTCCAAACACAGCACCTGAACTGGACCTGCTGACATGAGACCACCTCAACACATGGAAAAGAATAACAGGTCAAACAAGCCCCATTGCCCTGGGGAGACCCCCCCTGATCCAGCTCTGGGTCTCCCAACACAAGAGGGATGTGGAGCCTGCTCGTGCATGGGAATGAGATGGACAAGCTGAGATTCCTCTTCCAGGTTTACGATGTGGATGGTGAGATAGTGAAAACCACGTTAGTTTGAGGGGGGTTATTTCATTGTTGGGCAAAGCTGGAAATAACAGCAAAGCTCTTCCTGAGCTGCTTTTCCTGCTCTGACCTGCTTGGGCACAAAACAAGCTCTGGGGCCTAATTCATAACACAAGAGGGACATGGAGCTGCTGGAGCGAGGCCAGCGGTGGCCATGGACATGCTGCGAGGGCTGGAGCAGCTCTGCTCTGGAGCCAGGCTGAGAGAGCTGGGCTGGGCAGCCTGGAGAAGAGAAGGCTCCTGAAGGGGAGACCTTAGAGCAGCTCCAGTGCCTAAAGGGGCTCCAGGAAACCTGGAGAGGGGCTTTGGACAAGGGCCTGTAGGGACAGGCCAAGGGGAATGGCTTTAACCTGCCAGAGGGGAGATTGAGATGAGCTCTGAGGCAGAAGCTCTTCCCTGTGAGGGTGCTGAGGCACTGGCACAGGGTGCCCAGAGAAGCTGTGGCTGCCCCATCCCTGGCAGTGTTCAAGGCCAGGTTGGACACAGGGGCTTGGAGCAACCTGCTCTAGTGGAAGGTGTCCCTGCCCGTGGCAGGGGTTGGAGCTGGAGGAGCTCTAAAGTCCCTTCCAACACAAACCTGTCTGGGATTCTATGTGTCTCTCTCCATGGCTTCTCAACCCCTACTTGCCGAATGCTCAGCTGCTGGAAGCCACGAGCCTGACAAAGGAATTGCCAGGTTCTCTCTGTGCCAGCTCGGTGCAGCACCCACCAAAGATGCTCTTCCCCAGGCACCACCCAAAGCAGCCTCCGTAGGACTCATTCTGCACATTAATCTGACTTTGTACTTTTCTGACTATGGGACACTCGAACCAACCTCCGGATTGCTGCCAAGCACATGCTTTCATTGAGATCTATAGCCCCCAATTCCCTCAAAGACATGTAAACCAACCTAACAGAAACCCCCTAAACCCCACAACTCCCCAGACCCCCCCCAAAACCAAATCTACACCCACTTTTATTAAAGCATCTTGTTCCAGCTCCTTGCTTTCCTCTTGTTTAAGGGAAATAATACTATGAATCACCTCAGAGAGCCCACCCTACCTTTGCAATCCTGTATTATCACAGAAGTAAGGGTTTGTCTATGCACAGATTTTGTAGCAACACAACGAACTCCATTTGTTTGGCAACAAACACAGTTCATTCATAAAACTTGCTAGTATCAGTGTAATTATATTATGATAAACTTATTGATATAGTTCATGAAATCACTTAACTACTATGCTTAAATGCATGCATAATTGTGCTTAAACCAGCTCTAAATTTGACAAACATATGCCTGACATTTTTTAAGTGCTCGTAAAGAGTATGTTCAAATGAACCCCTCCGAGATCTCAGATCTAAATTGGGAATCTGAGATAACAGGAACACAGAGATGGCATTAAGTTCCAGAAAATCTGTTCAGGCCTCAAGCCTAACAATTTGTCTATACTGGAAATTTCTTGCTTGCTGCTCTTTGGTGTTCCGAAGTGTTGCGTGCTGATCAACAGGAGAATTTGGTAGGAAACAAATGGTATTTAGAAGCTCTTAGGAAAGAGGTTTAGTGGGACACAGGGAGTTCACAGGCAGCCAGGCGGTCACCCCCAACACTGCTGCACCTCTGCCAGAACCACTGCTATGTTCTACCTAACCATGAGAATTCATTTTCCCTGTTCTCCCCCTGCTTCTTGGCTGTGCTGGTGACTGCTCCTAACACAGCTCTTGTCTCTGAACTCCTCACCAACCTACATCTAAGGAACAACAGTACAAAATACACCCTTGGAGAGCCTGCTTTGGCCAAAACAGAGAGAAAAAGTGGAAGAATGGAGTAAAGGCTCCATAAAGTGTGATGGAAGAGAGGGCAGAGAAACAGCCAGTATCCAGCAGTGCCTAAAGGGGCTACAAGAAACCTGGAGAGGGGCTTTGGACAAGGGGGAATGGCTTTAACCTGCCAGAGGGGAGATTGAGATGAGCTCTTAGGCAGAAGTTCTTCCCTGTGAGGGTGGTCAGAGAGGAGGTATAGCCTCCAGACCTGACTTGACACATTCCTGCTGTAGTTGACCCTGCTTCAGCAGTGGGTTGGCCCATTCAATCTCAAGAGGTCCCTTCCAACTTCACGGACCCTGTGATACAAATCCCACCAGGGAGTTTTGTGCAATTCAGAAACTCCACTGAGAAAACACTAAAATAATGACCAAATCTCCCACCATTGTCATTCCTCTGCATTACTCAGACAAAAATATCCCGAGGCGGGGACAAACCCTTCTGGTCAGCAGTGCCAGGTCCATCAGAGAAGCCCTAGTGATTTATCCATCAATACCAAACTGGCTGGAGATGGCCTTGCAGCTGGAGAGGATGCAGCAGTGACAGCATGTAACTGCTGTGGAGCCACAAAACAAGCTCTGCCACAGAGAGAAGTCATTCTAGACATCCTCAGCTTCTCTTATTGCAGACCTAGAGCACTTCCAGTCAGGGCCGGCTGGCTGGTCCCCAAACTGGCATCTGCTGCATCAACTTTATCAACTAAAAAACACAATCAGAAGGAAGCAGGTTGCTCTCCATCAATTCCTTTCTTAGTGTGGCCAGGTCTAGATCTATTGCTTATCTTTACAACACAAGCCTGCAGCACCCAGCTTGAACTCACCCATATGAGGAATTCAGTGCTGGTGCCACCTCCTCTTGCCTAGGGCCTGTCTCTACTTTGTGATAGGGACTTATATGAAGGAAATCTAGGGAATAAACCAAGAAGCATCACAGGGATTGCTCAGTTATGGTTATACCATTACTTAAAATACCTTAATCATATGGGAACTGTAGACCACAGATCCTCTGCTCCCACCAGCAGCTGCAACACAAAATGCTTAATGCAAATACTGAGACCCTGAGATGGGTTTCAAATGGGGATGCACTCTAGAAACTCCTGAACAGAAGTTTGTCACGCATGATACCTTCAGAAATGAGGATCTGAAATACCTGGAAGTCTTCGGACACCACAAACGGCCCTTAGAACAGGCACACACAGTTAAAGGGAAAGTCTGTCTGCTCAAGGAAAATATTCCAAATGGATTCATGTGGGGAAAGACTAAAAAAGTACTTTTGGGGATTTTCTTTTTTTTTTTCCCCCAAGATTGTGAATTTTCTTTACATGCCCTAAAACTACGAGCACTATAACTAGTTACATTCTGTTTAAATGGATAAATTCCTGCCTGCTGAGATCTTACCCTGGATGCTGAGGTTTTCTGTCCCGTGGGGTACGTAGTCAGAATCAGAGAAAGACGGCAGCAAAATCTGCTCTGCAAAGGAAATTGCTTTACTACAGGTGGCTTAAAATTATCTGGTTTCTATTTCTGTTCATTAACTCAAATACCTGGGGAGAAGCCATGTTGGCTGAGACTTTAAATCCATGTCTTTTCAAGCAAAGGCTTCCAAAGCCGCCAGCCCCCCAGCTCTGGGTTAGCCACAGTCTCCCACCAGATAAAGAGATCTAAGCCATAGTTCTGAACAGATAAAGAGGATTCCTTTCCCATCCTGGTTTTTAGGCATCAGGGAAAATATGTGTTTAAAAAATGACATTACCAACCACTTCTCCCCATCCTGTTATATGCAGGAACAGCAGCTTTTTGAGAATCATCCATAGAAATAATAGATCACAAAGGAATAAACCTGGAAATAACAGAAACCAGGAAGAAAAAAGATTTTAGAAGGAACAAAAAACACCCCTCATAAGTTCTCTACTTACCTGATTTCCCAGCCATGAGTTGCTGTCGTTCCCCAACCCCCCCCCCAGCTCCAAGGTCTGCATCTTAACCAGCTAAAAGCTATTAAATACTCACAGAATTAGCTTTGGACCCATGTGTATATTAGAACATCTGAAGGGAAATTAGGCAAATAATCACTTTTTAGTCAGAAGCCTAACTCAATTTTAATATTAGAAGAACGCTGCTTACTTCCAGTCCCACCAGTTTTCCCAGAATCTCCACCCCATTAAACCTGCTTGGCAAGATATTGACTGACACCACATTTCCCCAATGAGATGCAAGTTAAGACTGACCGGATCATCGGCATTCCTTGGTTCCTCGCTGTTTCACTGCCTGCTGAGAAACCCAGGAGCTGATTATTGCTTCCTTAGGTCCCACATATGCCTGATCTATACTGGTAACCTCTTTTGGGGACATGAGCCCACAGACTCACGCGTGGAGAGCTCTTAATGCTCCATATGGATTGCTCAATCACTCTCTTCTTTTTGCTCCTGCTTGAGAGCTATGGCTAGGCACTCCTGTCACTCCCAGAACCTTTGCATCTACTGTCTGCCAAAGATCAGAGTAAACTTTGTAGAAGGCGATTCTAAATAATATTCCTTTTGGGATTTTCTACAATACCATTACAGAACAGCCGAGACAGTTATTTGTACTGAGGAACAACACGTCTGCAAATCCTGGGGCACTGCTAAAAAGAAATTTCAACACAAAAGCCTTCGGAAAATATATAAAATAACATTAAAGACAGCCAGAAACACCCTTTTTCATGCAAATTTCATGGAATATGAATCTCTCCTGCTCCAAACCTGTGCACACTGAGGATTTTATCTCATTAACTACTTCCACTTCTTAAAATCAAGCATAGCTAGCAAAACTTACACTGTGCTCTAGGCAGAAGACAGAAGAAAATATGCTTTGGAATATATGTTTACTAAATGCATGAAAGATTAACAAAGCCTGTTTCTAGAAATCCAGAGATGAAGAATTCCAGAGCCTAAAACAGCAGATAAGAGCCTGGATGCTGCAGTGGATATGGCCAGGAAAATGTTCATGCTAACAAAGTACTGCTGTAACACATTTCGGTTGGGCAACCAGTTAAAAGCACTTTAACCCACTGACATTCACCAGACAGAGGCATCCACCCACAGAGAAGACTATTTTCTAGTTGGGTTTGGAATATCTGGCTATGTATGTTAGGCAATGGTCTCATTTCAGTGGTGTTACAGCCACGCTGACAGCTTGAAGTCACTTTTACTTACCTTGAAGCAAGAATAAATAGGAAGGTTAAAAACACTGTGGCACTTCACAGCTGCTGTTTGACAGACAGGCTGTTGTCTGGATACACATTTAATGTTCATTTTTCTACCTCGAAAATCTATTCACTGCTATTAATGAATGAATAAGATCCAGATATGCTCATCACATCAAAAACAAAGCTTTGTAGGGCAAGAAAGGGGTATTTTAACCCAAAACCAGCTTCACCAGACAAGCAACTGGCTTCTACTCTGCTACTCACTGTTGGATGTTCCGAATGGGGTAGCCTGGTTCATTCAAAGCCTGTTTCTGAAGACTCCTCAGTACGTTGTTGTGCTCACTGACCTTCACGCACGAGCCTACTGCACCTGAAGATGACATGGTCCAGTTTTGGTCACGCTGGTACCAAGGATATGGACCCTGCTCCCTCTGTTCCACTTGCCTTTGGCAGAGCTCATCCCAATCCTGGCCTTGAAATGATCTGGAAATCCTCAAATGGTTACTGGTCTCCTGCTGAAGTGATGGTACCTGTCAAAATGCAAAGTTGGGATTTTCCTCATCCCCTTGTCTTCTGCTCTCTGTGCAGGATGGAAATCCTCCACAGCGTTGTGTGTACTGACACAGGCTAGTAACAGAGAATGTTTGACTTTAGGATTACCCCACTGAAAGGAATTAAGCAGACAGTAAACTACAACTCACTGAGAACTGACTTGTCAAGAGGAAGTACCCCTTGGAAAACAATGGCATCCTGCAGGGATCTGAGATTGGAAGTGATCAAAGCATTGCCAACCAAAGAAATGGGGAGTTACAAAAGGACAGGACAGATCCAGCTAATCCCTGCCGTGAGGTGGACTTGCCTGAATCAAAACCTTAAGACATTAAAGATGTGACTTGCCTCAACGAAGGATTGCCACAGAGATCAAAGAGGACAACAGCACCAGGGATCTCAAGAGTGTTTCTTCCCCAATTTCAACACTTTAAACTAAACCCAACAGGTTTCTTCAGGTGGGATCAACTGTGCTGTAAATCGGATGGTTCACACCCTCAGTCAGTTCTAGGAGGGCTCTGTCCAAACAGGATTAGGCCACAGGAAGAAGTGGCCAGAACCAAGTAAAGGAGATGGGTTTTGACAGAGGGAACCATATATGTGGGCATCTGATCCAGACTTAAGGGGAGTGCCTACACTTTTTAATTAAACCCCTTGATGAGCTTCATGTACAGGATTCAGACCTTCTGGCAGGAATCTAAAGGGTACCCCTTTAAACCAAAAGCAAACCATGCTCTCTGTAGGTACCTCTACACTCCTGCCCTCCTTTACTGTGGACATTTTGGGGTGGAGTTTAGGTGTTTTGGGAGAGGACAATCCATGATGAGAAAGTGAATCTGTGATAGAAGCAGCCCTTTCTAGAAAAAAAATTAAAACCATACTCAAGCAATACCCCCCTTTGCTGAAATTCCTTTCCCAGCCCTAGCTCCAAGTCCCACCTGTGTTTCCTTCACATTCAGAGACACTGAGTAAAGACGTGTTGTATTTACAGAAGGAAAGCTGGAAGATTAAATTAAGGGGAAGATATTTTGCTGGTGTCTGAAAATCAGAAGCTGGAAAGCCACTGTCTTCATTTTAAAGGAGCAAAAAGCCACCTTCAGTACTCACCCCAAGCTAGGAAATAATACAGCAGAACCCCTCCATTTCACCTTGCAGAATAAAAACCAAAGGTGACATTTATATCATTGTACTGTCCTTGGACTAGCACTTTTCCTGGTACTAGAACTTACTTTTAGTAAGCGGTATGCAGAGATTTGTGTCTATATATTCATATTCTGATCCTGCAGACCTACCTGTTCTCTCAGATGAACGCTCACCTTGCCTTACAATCCCACACTCTCATTTATGATAGCTGGCATCCCTGTTTTCTGATGCCTGTAGTAAGACACCCCAGAAGTGACTTATTTCTTTTGTTTTCACACAGATTAGAGTTGTGTGTGACTGACCTGGGAAACTGCTTTGGGAAAAACCAGAGGGTGGCCACAGAATTTCCACACAAAGAAACAAGATCTGGAAATGCAACTCGACTTGTTTTGCCCCTGCTGCAGTGACTTCTAGAACTTTCGGCTACCAGAAGAAGTTAAAACGTTATTAAACCACAAACACCCATTTCCTATGGCTTTTCCACTCCTGAGGCTGAGGTAGGAAAGCAAATATTTAAGGAACAATGACAGAAAGAGTACATTTTTAAGATTACTGTAAAAACAGTAGAAGTAGACCTAAGAAAATAAACCAAGTTATATCATTTTGTGTTTTCAAGAAAGAAGCTATTCATGAAGTATGGAGGAAAGAAGAAGAATGTATTTTATTCCTTCCCTCATGGGGCTTTTAAATATACACAACGTGTCTCAAGCTCTGGGAACTTTCAAAAGGAATAATGCAGCACATGAGCCTCGGAACACTTCCGAGCCCATCTCCAAGCACACATTCCAGCTTGAAATCCATGCTTTGAGCTCCATTCAGAAGACACACAGAACACTGAGGCACTTTGTACAGCTACTACCCAAAATGCCTGACCCCACAACCAATGTCACTACAGAAGAAAGCTAAATTATCAGGACTTTATGTCTCTAGTAGTACTGTGTGTGTGCTCAACAGGGTGTTTTGCCTATCTGACTAAGCAGCTGATTCGCTGCTTGGTAAGCAAAGAGTTCCTGATCCTGTTTGCACAACGCTGAACCCCAGCACACAAGAGGCTGAACTGGGAGTATTCTGTGAAGTGCATCTGATTAAATCACTGCTTTTGTAAGAACGTTTCTGTAAAGCAAAAGCTCTTCCATTTACCCAAATGTAAATGTTGCTTTAACAGGAATGGGAATACATGATCCATATCAAGAAAAACAAACACATAGGGCCTAGCCAGGCTGGTTCTTTTTGAAGTGAAGCCTTTTCATGCTTAGCAGATGACAAATCCTTTTTCTCGGTATATTCAATATTTAATATCTACCACTTAGTCCTAGATTTTGCTTTTTTCATATTTAAAAGAAAATAACACGTCATTTTCCAAGAACTGTAGTGCTACACTCAGTACAGATAGAGATTAACATGAAATCCACCCTCTCTTTTTCTACCCAGACCTTTTCTGTTCCCTCCAGCATGTTTTTCGGTCTGAAACCCCTTGTAAGATTCTGTTGGGTCCAGTTTTGGCACAGTTTGCTCCTCACCCAATTGCAGCACTCAGGTTGTGGGGATGGGGAGGATAGATTTCACCCACTCAGCCCATCAACTCGATCCTCAAAGCACCATCTATTACACTCACACTTCTTTATGTTGCTCCAAGGTTCAAGACCCAGCAGTGAAAACTGGATCCCTTGTGCTGTGACACCAGGATGAAACAGATCTGAAAAGTCAGGAAAAATGCAGTTGTTCTTGTTAGCAAAGCACAAGTCCGGAGAAGAACAGCCAAGACTCTCTTTGGCACAGATCTCTTCAGGTACATCGGCACTTCATGAGACTGAAGGCTGAAAAGGGGTAAAATTCCTTCCTTTATATGCATAAAGGGATAAATATCCGGGGAGCAGTGCTGTCTGATCTGTGACTGCAAGGACACAGCCAAACCACCATGAAAACATTAGCTGGCTTATACCCACCAGGGGATATTGAAGAGCCTCAGCATCTTTTCCAGTTCTGTTTCCGCCCCAAGGCCACACAACTTCCTCGTGTGGATCTCGCTTCCCTCCAGGAAGAGTTTCATTGACATATTGACCATCCAGACCAAGACCCTCATTGAGGGGAAAAAGCTGCAGTTACTTATTATTGCGGCCACCTCAATCACAGAAATACTGGACGGAAAGAACGAGCTAAATAACTCCACAGAAAATGATCTACTGGTTGTGGAGGAATGACAAGGGGAACATGAGTCAACAGTGTTTATTGTGACAGCAGCACTGCACTTTATGGGCACCAAAGACAAAACAGAAGGCAGGTCTCAGCTGGAGCACAGCACCCAGCTTTGGAATGCTGGTCCCTGAGAAAGAGGTGTATCTAATACAGACTATATACAGAAAGCCATTAAGAAAGGGCTGGAGAAACAGAGGAGGCTGGCCTGACAAAGAGACCACAAAGTCCACACGTACTTTATTTAAAGTGTTTAAATAATAATAAAAACAAATACAAACAAAAAAGGGAAATACCTTTTTTCCTGTTCACAGCCTGTAGGAGAAGAAATGGGCTCACACTGCAGCAAGGAAGACTCGGGTTAGATATTATGACTAGCAAGGTACTGGAGCAAATTACTGGGAAGCTGGAATTTCAGTGTTGCTTACCTCTGAGATCAGCACATAAACATCAGTTAGGAAGAAAGTTATGTGTAGCTGACCCTGTCCTGAAAGGAATCTTGGACTAGATGGCCTTCCGTACTTATGAGTCACTGTTTGATTATTTAGTGTTCTATCATTATTTATTTCTGGTACTATAATGTCTATAAAGTCTAGCCACTGACTCATGCCACGTCCAGGGATAGGATAAACATGCAACAGGAATTCCACCACGTGCACAAAAGAGAAGTGTAGGAGGCGACAGCAAAGCAGACAGGTAGGGAGGCCAAAGGAACAGCAAGATGGGACCAACAGATCTGACAGCTCGTAACAAATAACCCTGCAGGCTTTTGCACTCATAGTAAAGGTAAATTAAGGGTTGTTTAGGGGATACTTCTCCTTGTATGAAAATACTGGTTTTAAATGCAACAGGCAGACACTGGAAGCTGGCACATTGTATTGAGCAAAACCAGAGCTAAGGTGAGGGATCCAAGATAAGGGAAAATAACTTCCTAGTGAAAGCAGGAGAGCAAAGCACAAGGGATGAAGTATGAAACCACCATCCTGTAATGACACTGTGTAGATGCAATGCATGATTAGATCTGCCAAGTTAGAGGAAACAATATTGGAAGGAGTGATTGATCAGCTGGTGAGGGGTTGTGGAAGTTTTCCACATGCAGATGGCCGAGGACCTCATCATTTAAGATCTCATGTAGAAGGAAATATGGAAATTTAGACAACCCTACTCAAAGTCTGAGTTCGATGATGGTGCCCAATTTGAATTTGCATGATAAGCAAATGAGTCTGTTTCATCTGCTGTGACCAAGAAAATGAAGTCTGGCAGGGGAAGAGAATCTCCAGTTTAACTGTGTGAGGCAGAAGCTGCCGCCTCATTTACACAGACACTTTCAGAAAGCCAAAGCAAGATGTTAAATTGTGACTGAAAACAGAACTAGGTAACACCAGAACTGCTGCTATGACCACGAGTTTCATGCTTATGCAAAGTGAGGGACAGAGGAAGCAAGATGATGGCTGTGGTCTGAGCAGGTACAGAAAAACAAACATGACATGGTAAGGACACATCTAGGAAGGGGAAATAAGAACTGGGGTTAACCAGGCACAGATGCCATGGGAAACCAGAAGCCCAGAAGCATGACTGCTGGTGGCAGAAGCAAAATGATGAAAGAAATGTCTGGTTTTAGTGAGTGGAGAATCTTGGTCCTCCTGTTAGGGAATAAACATGTTCACATTGGTTTTGCACCCCACTGTGTGTTGTAGACTCACCAGCGTAAATAGATTCAAGGAAATCAGACATCATAACCACTTCTGCTCCAAGATAAAGCTCAGGTTTTGACTCAAGCATCACTACAGCTGAACTGTGAATCACAACCACAAATGAGTTATCACCTGCAGGTGGGTACTACAAGACTGTATGTCTCAAGACAGAATGGATAGCAGAGCCATCTACCAGACTCAGCAGCACCCCTAGAACAACCCCCCCAAACCCTTTCTTGTTTTCCAGGGGACTATTTTCACCTGCAATTTGATGAAAACCCGAAGCACCACACAAACCTCAAATATTAAAATGGGGTGTACACTAGTAAACTTTAAAATGCATTACATCTATCTGGAGGGCTGGGAACAAGACAATCACATCATCATTTATATATTCCTACACAATTAAAGCAAACCCTTTTGTTCAGATCACAGAACTCAGCTGTGTCAATTGAATCGCTCTGATTGAACTAAATTGAATTTCAATTGCTCAAGTCTGGTTTTGAACAGTTTTTGTGACATACAAAACACTGAAGACTTCCTTTATAAATGGAAGTGTGTGTGGGGAGGGACAACAAATGATTTGGCTGTTACCCAGAAAATAACAAACACAGAATATGTTTCTCTGGAGCAGCACGCTGAGGTTGATCTGTCGGGAGGCCTCTGTTTGCTTTAGGCTCCTCTTCCCATAAGGAAGGAGTTAAGGACCTTCACTCGCCAGGCTACTGAAGGAAAACTCAACTCATCCAAGCCCTCCTCTGCCCCTGTAGCCACTATTGTGTTAGCAGACACGAAACACACCCGAGTTACAGCTCTACAGGAGGGAGCACATGGACCACTTGTGAAACTCCAGCTTTTGCTGCCCAGAAGCTCCATACCCACCTAGAAGCTAAACCAACACAATGTGGCCACAAGAGGATTATGACACTCAATTACTTCCAGAAGAAAAAACCCAACATTTACTTGATTCAATTTTAATTAAATGCCAGGCTAGATCTCATGGCTGATGTCTACCAGCAGCTTCTGGACCAGCTTGTGGATTGTTCTTTATTCTCACTGCAGAAGTGGAACTGTAAGCGGCTTACGAGCCAAAACCAAAGCGCTCACAACATCAGCAGCACAATCCCATTAACTCTGTGAGCAAGGCCACCACAACCAGTGCGTGCTCAGCCTCCTGCTCAGCACCAGCTCATCACATGCGTACCAGTACACCACTTCCACTTTAAAGACATCGTTGCAAGAACCCTGAGCTGTGACTTTCCAAAAACACCCATCTTTTATCTTTAAAATTAATTTGGTTTTGATAACTTCTACACTACAGATTTCCTTTCCCCTTCATCCCATTTCTCAATAAAGAAAGTAGCCACATATTATAGCACAAGTCTTTCATTTGTTACATTAACTTTTCCTTTTCTACCTCTAAAAGTAGCTGCATTTATGTTTCTATTTTGCATAAAGAAATAGAAGATACGCTATGCTCGAGGACTAGCCTGCATGTGTGAGGAGCACCAGGTCCTTTCAGGGAAATAGGGAAGGGTAACTCACAACGTCCAAGTACTGCTCTATCTACGTTTCTACATGACATACACATCCCAACCTCAGCTCAATCTACCCATCTATAAAATACACGCAAGTCTTCCCCCCCCCAGTTTGTACATCTCATGGATATTATTCCTAGTTGTGAATGATTCAATGATTATTTGAGTGGCTGGCTTTGGTTCAGTGAGCTTTTGAACCATTATGAGAATGGCAAAACCCTCTCTCAGAGCACTGGCTGAAACAGCAGTTCCGGCTCCTACTGCCCTTTGACTGACAAACTTTCAAGATTGACAGCAGAATTATTCATGTAACTGGGCAAAAAAGTGATGGGTGCACAATGCACCGAACCTTTATGTTAGGCAGAACAATTAACAAGACACAAAGAAAAGCAGAGACACTAAAGGATTATTAAACTCTTATTTGTTAACCTACTTTAGAGACTGAAGACCTAATTGTTGAGGGAAAACACACCGGGATAAGCTGATCTCCTTTTACGCCAGCTGAAAACGTGGGTTTCATTTTAGAGCTGGAACTACTTTTGTTTCATTGGATTTAAAAGGAGATTGTTTAGGTTTTTAAGCAATAATCATTTTCACCCTGTTTTCCATATTGGAAAGAGGTTTGAAGAGGGCACAGAAAAAGCATTAAGCTACAGTTTTCAGGCGTGGGGGTTTCATTGTTAAAAAAAAAAACCAACCACAACCTTCAGGCACAAATAAGTTTTACAGAGAATCCTAATTTTTAATGGCATTTTCTGAAATGCAATGTGACTCTCATCCCATAAACCAAAAGCCATCTATGACAAAGAAAATCTGCAATACAACTGCCACAAAAAGTCACTCTTGAAGTGCTGAGCCCCACTGCATACATACACCCACCAGATGGGAGCTACAGAGCTCCACTACTCGCTATTGCTCTGTTGGCAGTCAGGAGGTGCTTGGGAGGAATAAAGACGACTTCGTGCCTGTAATAGGGTTGAATCCCATAGTAAGGCTCAATCCTATAGTAGGGCTGCTGCAGGACTCGCATTTGGCCTCGATTTCGGTCTGTAGGAGTTGTACAGTAGCAGCCAACAGAAGCAACAGCCAGGGATGTTTACAGAACATTTCCATGAAATCTTGTGATAACTTTGTATAACTTCCCCTTCCCTCTTCCCCCTTTTCCCAAATCCACAAAGCCTCTGCTTTGGAATGCCAAACAAGCTGTAGGAGGCAGGGCCTTAAGAAAGAGCAGCTGGAAGTGACAGAAGTGAAGCAACAGGCAGATGGGAGGTTGAGAAGAGCGAACCTGGAGATTCCTTGAGGAGGATTAAGGAAGACTGAATGAAATCAGGGAGGTTGCATGTGCGGATGTATGTGTTGCTGATAACCCAGAAGAGCCAGGAAGGAAGCCAAGTAGTCTCTTAAGTAGGACAGAGTAATTATTCCTACTGCACAGGTGAAATTTGATGACCTGCTAATGCAGATGTTGGGGTTAGGCAGTTAACCAGGCTGCCCTGCTGATGAAAGGCAGAGTTCCCGAATTCCAGACCCTGCTTTGGCTGATGCATGACCTTTGGTAACTGACTGTAACAACTGCAGATAGAAACTGCACTTAAGAGTGCTAAAAAAGTGAGGTTTGATGGCACATTAGTGAGAGAAAAGAACATTTTAGGGTTAGTACTTCAGAAGTTCCCCACCTCCCAGGGAAAGAATTCTTTTTCTCATTTGAACTACAAATACATATTAAAGGGAAGCCTGGGTCTAGCAGAACATTCCTTACCCCTTGTCCCCCCAAATTCTTCAAAATCTCCTCATTCCAAATTCCATTTTGATTGAAATCTGAAAATGTTCCATTCAACATAACAGGAAACAACTATTAATAAATGAAAAGTCTGACCTACAGCTTAAGGAATGGCAAATAGGAAGTAATACCACAGAAGGAAGTTGGAAAGCCCAATTTATTACAACGCTGAAATAAATTCCTTTATTACTGAAATAAAACCTTGTATAATGGAAGTGCAGAAATAAAAGGTATTTATGTTTAAGGGTTGGGGTTTTTCCTTGTCTGAATTCAACAGGTTTTACTCATCACCAGAGCAATTCTGTCCCTCTGAATCCCTGTCCTCGCATGATTAGTTACAGAAAACACAACTCAAAATCTTACAAATTCCAATTCCAAGATTTCAGCCCAGCCTAAACACTTGAGGAAACCCTGTGAGGCAGAAACAGCTCCATCCACACTGGTCTGAAGCTGGCAAGTGGAACAAGGCATTACCCTTCTGCTGCTCCCACCTTTATCACTTACACTACACCCAGCAGAGCATTGGACACAATGGATGTTTTTAGTCTTAGCAGAAGCTCCTCCAGCAGCTGCACTGGTCATTACACCAGTAGCTATGTCCCATGAATCACATACCTCTTGGAGTCCCCTGCCCAAGAACTGTCCACACTTATCTTCACTACTTCAACCATCAGACTTGAAAGCTCCCACATCCACTGCAGCAAGTTTCCTACAATACACACTTTCTACAGCAGGTGAGTGCAGAAAGAAAGGGACTCTCTTTCTGAAGTACTTGTGCTAAATCAAAACCTAGTCATTCTGTAAAGTATAAAAACTACAAGCTTATCTCCCTTTTTTCCCCCTGGTAAAGAGCAGAACTGGTCAAACACTCCCAATTCTTGGAAGCCCCAGAGCACAGGACGGCTGCTGTACTTTCACCTACATTCAGAGGGCTGGTGTGCAGGCCCTGTAAAAACCTGACATCATGTTCTTGGTGCTTTAAGCTGCTCAGGCAAGCTGCTATTAAAAAAAAAACCCAAAACACTTCTCTATTTACCCCAACACACAGATTTGACAAGAATCTGCATTTTCCGTTTTAGAGTCCTCCAAATGCCTCTCACCATCTTCAGGAACAGCCAAATCAATCCTGCAAACTTCTCAAACTTCATTTTGACATCACCATTAATACCTTAGTTACAAAATCATTAACACGCATTTTAGCTCCGAGTTTTGGTACGTAACCTTCTGAAGCTCTTTCTACTAAAAATGGTAATTTTTCTTTCCTACCTCAAACTGCGTGTTTTACTCTGCCATAGCGCAGCTGAGTTTATCAGCTGTTTTAAAGGAATTTCATCAGCAGCTTTACAAGAATCTCTAAAGTTCTTTTCCTCCTTCTGTGCTGACCCACTCACAGACTTATTGCAGGCTAAAATAATAGCAGTAATAATGCTGCTTTTCCACCCTCCCTCTTGTCTCACGTCCAACAAGTCAATGTATTTTGATTCTCTGCAAGCTACTCAGGAAGCTGCGTGGCCTCCTCAGACTTCGAAGTTATGCTGTTTCTTCAAGTTAGGATTTTCCCCCCAAATTACCCTAAAGGTTTATGCAGCAATGAAGCTAATCCATAATATTTTTGGCTCGCAATGTCTAATTCATGAGGTTTTACAGAAGTTCTGAGGTTGATATGGATACGACTGCTTGTAAAAGGAAGACCAACAGCAGTAAGAGTGGCTGAAGATTCACTTACAAACTAAGTAATATATATGAGAAGCCACTGGAACGGAACAATTTCCCTTGTTAAATCCTATACAGTAAAATGAAATACCAAAGTCATAAAAAAGCACTTATTTGTAACAATGTCATCTTACCTTCATAATAAAACGATTAATGCTTCAGGAACTTGCCAGTTAACATGAGGAATTGCCTGGGTATCTAAAGAACACTGAAGAATAAACTTAATGAACACTCTTAAGCATTCTTTTCACAAAGAGATGATATACAGCATGTCTCCTGGCTGAAAAATACAAAACATAACAAAATCCCCTCCAAAACTCATCTAAACCCTCTCCTAAATTATGCCAACTGTGACAGCCAGTTCTGGTAGGAAATCAAAGAACATATTTGACAAACAGAACTAGGGAGGGACAGTTACTGCAAGAGACTCGCAGAGAACTATTTAAGCTGTGTTAAAAAAAACAGTGTACAAGTTAAGGAAGGTTTATGGGTGTATGTACGGACCAGTCTGCTCCTGAAGACCAGCAAATCTGTATGAAACCATTTCTTCCCTTGTTTCATTAATTATGAATGTCTATGCTCCACTGGTGTGCCTGATAGCGTGCAAATAAAAAGGGAAATAGCATCCTACACTCAACTCTGGGGAAATAAAAGCCAGTTTTGAGACATACCAGAAGTATTCACCTCCTCTCCTAATTTGCCAACCTAAACCAGCTGCTTCCCAGTCTATAGATTGTTTAAATAACCTTTCTTCATTTCTTGTCTGAGTTTCCCACCTGAGTATCAATGTCTTACTTGAAACGCGGCTGAAAACAGAGTGTAGTGACACAAACGTGGGATATTTGTGAACAATTAATGCAGAATCCAATGGGAATCGCTCATATTCCAGAGCAATTACACAGTGGTCCCAGAAGCAAGCACAGGAAAACACTGTTTGGAACTTGCCCAACTCCCTCATCAAAGGGCTGATTAGAAAAAGAAAAGAGCAAACAACAGCAGACAAGAGCCCTTCTGGGTTTCGACTTGATCGCTCAGTTTACACCTTGCTAACCACTGCTGAGAGATTTAAGCAACAGGCAAAAGGCACAGCATCACCATCCAGCCTCTTCGAGCAGCTGTAAGCTCCAGAGCTTATGCATCCAACGTCTGGAGCTACTCTTCCTCCTCTTTTTATCCTGCCTGTAGCACCCCCCTATTGATTTTAAGGGTCTCAAAGCATAAACTGGTGGTGTCAGAAAATGTATATCATTTCCCAATGTTCATTTTTGTCCCTTTTCCCCAGAATTCCTGGATAGCAGCAATCAATACCGTTCTGCATTGCCCTCAGTGACCATCCTCCAGCTATGATGCAGGTGGGGAAGCTAAGGTTGGGAAGAGGGATGATTTAAGAACAGGGTTTTCTCTTTCCAGTTACTGTATCTACATACACAGAAGCGACTGAAGAAGACGTTACCCAAAACATGAAGGAAGGCATTGTCTAGATGCAGCAGGGACAAACAAGACCCCAGAAGATCTACAAAGGAGTATTATAAGTCCCAACAAAAACAATCAGCAGTTCATTTTGGCAAACGCTCAGCTGCCCAGCAATTATACAGACACAGAACACAGGATTTCACACATGATGCAGATGCTTAATGCAAAGGAGCCCTTCGTATGAAGCTTGTGTTAATGTAAGGCTGCAGTATTCATGTTAAGAAACCATCCATAACAAAATATAAACTGCAGATGAAATCACCTCATTGGCCAAATTGCAGTTACATTAAGTAGTTTTTAAAGCTGGATCAGAAAATACCTGGATGATGATCACAGAGGAGCGCATGAAAACCTAACTCAGGCTCAGCTGTCACTGAAGGGTTCCTACAGCGAGTGTTCCAGCGCTTTAGATTTTGGCCCAGGATTCTGGATCAGCTTCAAACCTGTGTTCAGAACTTTCCTTTCAGACAGTTAACAGCAGATCACTTTGAGCAATGAAGAAATCAGATAAATATGTGAACCACGTACGAAAATCAAACATTAACTGTAGCGATTACCATGATTACTCACAATATTAACTTCTTTGTACTTCAGCTTTAAAAAGCAGAACATGCAGATAAGAACAGAGGATATTTTGATGTTCCAAGTGGGGACTGAGCAGGGATCCTACAGGGCAGTTTCCCACCAGTGCAAGCAGGGCTCAGAGCACTTGCTCTGCTCAGGGCTCTAACAAGCCAGCATTCCATACACAGAGGCATTTCTAATCAATGAAATCTATAACAGTTTGACAGCTTTATTCATAGAAACACTTCATAAAAACTCCTCAACTAAGACTGAGGAGTGCTTCATCAACATGTAACAGTTTCTTCCTCTATTACAAAGGGGATCCTTAGTTCAAATGGCATTATCACATCTTATCACATCCAGTTTCAAAGCTGACTTACTTTCTTTCATATCCTAAAAGTGTCAGTCCAGTGACCAGATTTTTTTGGTTGCTGTTTAAGAAAAGCTTTATGCTGCAAAAGCATCATTTAACATTTATTTGTGATAGGAAGGTTAGGTGTTTGGCCTGTGGAACATTTCCATTCAGTTCAGTTCTCCAAGCATCTCTTGAGGCTTCCCAAACCCTTGCGACACAAGCAACACGCACGTGAATGAGGCAGAGGGGAAACCAACAGGTTAAAACATTTAATGTTGGGTTTGAACTTCGAGTAAGTTCCCCCCAACCCTTTTGAGGACGCATTTTATACAAATTTATATCATTAGAACACAAAACACATTCTTTCTTCTGAGAAAACAAAGGAAAAAGCATCTCTGTATCCTCAGAAACTTTTTTAACTATTACGTTGGCTACTTAATAGACACTTTGTTTCCACGATAAAAGTTCTTTTCCAAAGGTCTTCACCTGTGCCATTAACACAAACTCCAGCCCAAACCTTCCTTTGGGAAGCCTCAGCCCAGGGGCCACCTTTGTTCACACCTGTAAAGGAGAATTTAAAACAGAGCTAAAGTAAAATTCACCCTGACCCAAAGTCCCAAACACTTTGTAAAGCTTGTATTCTAACAGTACTGCAGTAAACTCTATTATGTTGAAACCAGTGCCACAGAACAATAGTTACCTGTTCACACCACAGTCAAAACCAAACCCAATGGCTCTAACAGGTAAATCATGAGGCCCAAAACCATCACAAAAACATTAAACTGTTGCAAAATACTCGTGTTTCTGTGCTATAAGCTCCACCTTTTACCTTAAGCTGGATCCAGCTTGATCTTTCTCCCAGCTCTCACACTCTCAATAGAGCTTTGCTTAGCTGTCAATCACTTTCATTACCGTTTATCTGCTCTCAGGACAGGTAAAAGAAGCATCTCCATCCTGCGCTGCAAAACATTTTGACAAGACAGTTTTCCAGCAATTCTCATCTTTGTGGATATCAGCAAACAGCTCTGAGGGATTTTTACAGCCACCTGAGGCAAAAACAAGGGTAGCAAGTCCACCAAAACTCTGGTGATTGCGTACAAACAGACAAGCAGGAATCTCACTAAGCGAATGAAGCACATTTTGCCTGTTACACCCGATGAAACCAGTTACAAGTACGTAGAGATAACAAGCGTGGGGTTTCGCCCTGCCAGAAGGCTCCAATACCTGGCACAGAGAGCAAGCCCCGCCAGGACATACCTGGCACCTCACTTCACAAGTCTGCCTGGCAAAAGGCACCGGAAAATGACTCTGCTATTGGCACCACAGGCCCTGTCCCACCGCTTCACCCAACACTAGACGTGCTTAACAGCAACGGCAGCACCCGAGAGCCTGCGGGGCTCCTGCAGGCACCCTCGGAGCGCCTACCAACACCTCCAAAGCAGCTTTGCAGGCAGGGAACGCACCGACCCGGGATTCTCTGCAGAGCAGCGCCTCCCTGTCCCCCCTCTCGCTGCCCACGGCCCTCAGCACCCCGCTAACCCGAAGGCGAGGGGCCCAAGCAACAATCCCCCGCGCTGACCGAGCGCACCCGCACCACCGACCCCCTTACGCGGTATCCCACCGGGTCCGGCCGCGGGGACGCCGCTGAGGGCCCGGTGGAGCAGCGCGGCCCGGCCCGGCCTCGCCTCCCCTCACGGCCGCTAAGGAGCTCGGCGCCCCACCTCCCGCCCGCCGCCCCGCCCCGCCGCGCCGCGCCGCCGGCGGCCCCCGCGCCATTGCTCCGCGCTCCGCCGCCCCGCTCCGCACCTTTCCCTCCCTCCTGGCTGCGCGCCCCTGTGCCCGGGCTGCCTCCGGCTCTAAGCGCCGCTCCCCGCCCCGCGCCTCGGCGCCTCCCCCAGGATCCGGCCGGGCGCGGAGGGGGAGCGGCGGCAGAGCGCGCCCCATCCCCACCGCGGAGGAGCCGCCGCCGCCGCTCCTTCCCCATCAGCCACCAGCACGGAATGATCCTCCGCTCCCAGCCGGGCTGTCCCCCTGGCCGCTTTCACCGCTCCCCTATTGGCTTCCACCTCCCCTCGCCCGCCCCTATTGGCTCCGGCTTCGCGCTGCGGCGCCGCGATTGGCTGGAGCCGGTGTCAATCAGCGCGGAGCCCCCGGGAGCGCCCGCCTCCGCAGTTATCAGGTTAGTGTTCGCCGCGGTGCTGGGGCTCGGGATTCCGAGCGGAGCTGGGTGAGCCCTCAAAGTCCCTCACCGCGGCGTCGGGGGGGTCTGCATCGGTGTCACTGCGAGCGGAGCCGGGGACCGCCAGCCGCGGACATGGACATGAAGAAAAGGATCCACTTAGAGCTGCGGAACAGGACGCCCTCAGATGTAAGCAACGCAAAAATAATAATAATAATAATAATGATAATAAAAACCCATCCCGCGTTATTTTTATTATTTTTGTATATATATATATATTTTTTTTTTTTTAGTAAGGGGTGTGCATCCCAACCCCTCGAGGGGAAGCCGCTGCTGCCCTTGAGGTGCTTACCTGTGCGCGGAGGGGATGGGGGGCTCACCCCAATTCGGGGTGCCCCAGGCGCGTTAAGGTCTAAAGGAGGGATGTTAGGGAGCAGCGGCTGCTCCTGACCCCCCCTTCCCTTAAACCGAGCGCGATGCCTGAGCAGAGGGGGGGGAAGGTCTGCCGGGCGTTTAAATAAAAATAAGTTGGTCGCTCCTCTCTCTCTCGGCGTGTTTAGTTGGCAAATATTTGTGCTGGGTGCTGGGCAGGGAGAGGCCGGCGGGGGCTGCGAGCGAGTTGGAAACGGTTTAGTTTAAAGTGCGTCTTCGTTTCTTTGCAGTGATCAGGCAGGAGAGACTGGGGAGCCATATTTGTAACTTTGTAGTCCTCATGAACGCGCCCTTTCTCTCTCTCTCTCTCTCTTTTTTTCCCTCTCTCCAGATGCTGAGAAGATAAAAGAAAAAGAATTTTTAAACCAATGCTCAGCGGGGTTAGGTTGGTTTTTTTTTTTAAGGGGGAGGGGGGCAGCGATCGGGTATCGCCGCCGGTAGCGCGAGCGTTGAATTATAATAATAATAATAAATTATTGCAAAAAATACACGCACTCTCCACCTCCTCCATCCCCACACACGCACAAAAAGGCTGGATGTGTGCGTGTGCGTGTTTTTCTCTTCCCCCCCCTCCGCCTTCCCTTTTCCTCCTTTTCCCCCCCCTTTTCCCCTGGGGCCGGACTTCAGGTTGTTGTTCCGCGTCTGGCGGAATAAACGAGAGAGAGAGAAAAACTTTGTCAGGACAAAAAAAATTAATAATCAACACAGTATTAATAATGATAATTAAAACCCACCGCGATGGAGCTGGTGGCGGAGGGGGGGAAGAGAGCAGAGCAGGCGCGGCCCCCCAACCCGCCTAGCGGGGCTCGAACCCGGGTCGCCAGGGCAGCGGGGCCGCCGCCGCCAGGCCCTTGCATAATGGCCGTGGAGGGCGAGGTGCGCCCCGGGCCCCGCCGCGGAAGGGGAACGGGAAGGGGAAGAAGGGGGGAACGTACCTCTCTGGGGGCAGGGCGGAGGCAAGGCGGCGGGACGCGGCCCCGCGGCTTGTCGGTGGCCGAGCGCGGTGTCCGAGGGACAAAGGCGGGCAGGTCGATGTAACCTGCTCTTTAAAGTTTAAAAACTCCTGGGCGAGGAGGAGGAGGACGGGGGGGTTGGGAGGAGGGCTCCCGCCACCGCCGCGGCACACGCCGCCGTCCCCGGCGGGCGGTGAGGCGAGGCGAGGCGCGGCCCTGCGCGGCCCGTTGTTGGGGCGCGGGGGGGGGACACCGAGGCCGCCCCGCCGAGCCGCCGCTGGCCCCGCGCTGCCAGCGCCACACCGCAAGTAGGACGCGGCGCCATGTTTGTTGCCTCCCCCCCCCCGCGCGCTTCGCCTCCCTCTTCCTCCTCCTCCTCCTCCTCCTCAGCCGCAGCGAGGGAACGGCCGGGCGCGGGCCCGGGAGCCGTGAGGGGAGCCCCGGCCCGCCCGCCTCCCGCCCGGTGTGGCTGCCCGCTGGTGTGTGGAGGTGCGACATGGGCGGAGGGGGCCTCCCCTTCGGCGCTGCGGACGGGCGGGCGCCCTCTCCGACATGACTGCCAGCCGCCGGGGCTGCCATTTTGTCGCCGAGCGCGGGGCGGGAGGAGGCTTGTGACGGCCGCGGCGGGACGAGCCAGGAGGGTAAAAAAAAAAGGCGCCTCCCCGCCTCCCCCCTTATTGTTATTTTTAATTATTATTTTTAATTATTATTTGGATTTAATTCCGCGGGGGCCGTTGTGGGAATGGGAGGGGGGGGAAGTAAAGGCCGACACCCCCCCCCCCCCCGCGCCCTTGCTGTGAGGACCGGGCCCCGGCGGCGGGAGCGGGGCCGGCGGCGTGAGGTGCCCCCGGGCAGGGAGCGCGGAGCACGCCTTCTTCCTGGGCAGGGCCCTGTGGGAAGGGAGGTCTCTGCTTGTGGAGCTCCTCTTTTTTAACTATCATTATTTTTAATTATTTTTTTTTTTCCCTTTTTCCCCCTTAGTTCTAGTCGATTTTCCATCGCTCCTACTGCTGGAGGCTTATTTAGCGTTTTAAACACAGAGCTACGGCTTAAAGACTTGATCCAAAGTGTGCTAGGTATAAACTAGACTTATTTACCCCCCCTCTTCCAAGCTTGGGTTTTGTTCTGCTCTGTGTTAGGCCATAGAAAGTTGCGAGCGCTGTGATCTGTGTGGGTTCTGTCCCTGTGTAACTCAGGAACCCACAGCAGTTCGTTGTAAAATAAGGCTTATTTAACCTATCACCACTTCTTTTTGCTTGCTAGCCTTTAACTCTGTCAGTGAGTCGTGTGTATCATTCCTCCTGAGGAGATCTCCGCCGTTAACCAAATCTTTCTGGTTTCGTATGAAGGGGGATAAAGGTGCCATTTGGGAATAGTTCTGTTTAGAGCCCGCTTTGTAAAGCCATTAATTACAGATGTGCACATGTGCTTTTGTGTCGTGGAGAATTAAGTGCACGGTTTGAAGTCGTGTTTCTGTAGAATACCTCTTAAAATGAAATCCAGCTGAACCCACCTAGTGCTTTAGCTAAAAGACTTGGAACTGGGGCGAGAAGCGATTCTAATGCCCATATCATTTGTTTATGGATTTTAGTAAGTCTTTGGGTATGAAGAAGATGTTTATGTGAACTGTTTTCCTTAGTCTTTGCTTTGATAGAGAGGTGGGATCATTGTTTTCAAACTTTTAAGTTCAATTTAAATAAATCTCAGTGAGGATAACCATGAATATACTTGTTTTGGGGTTTCTGCCCAATATGTGCTCTGGTTTTGTGGTACATCTTATATAGCCTGTTATCAGAGCGTACAGGATCATGACTTTTTGTAACTCAAAGTTAGAAGGATGTGGATAAGATGTGGTTCTCTCTGAGCCTGTATTGGTGTTTTAGAGCTTGATCTGCCTCATACAGTTCTTGTGTCGAATGCTGTCTGCTGTGCAGCTGAGCTAGCTGCTTTGAGCTGTTAAGTCATCCTGTAAGGTTACATGTTGACTAATAAAACATAACATAAATGGCCTGAAGTGGAGTACAGTGGGTTGTATATTTAAATTCTTCCTCCGTTTTTATACGAGTTCAGTGTTTGTGAGAGCTTTGGGGTTTTGGTGCTTGAAATCTGGTTTTCTCTGTGTTGTACAGCCAGAGTTGAGTTTGTGCATCTACTTTGTGCCCAGATATTTCAACCTTTTATCCCATCACATTTAATACTCACAGTAGTCCACTTGCTGCAGCCTTTGTAACTTTGCTTATCTTATCAGTGTGGTTTTCTATTATAATTAACTGCCTGCTAGAAATGGGCCAGATACAGTTATTTCCCATGGGTTTCCTCCAGAACCATCAGCCTGTAGTGATGGAACCTCTGACCTTGCAGAGGGGGGGCTCACCTGGGTGTGTTTGTGACCATTCTTGTTCATCCCCATCATAAACTCATTAGTAAAATGCAAAGACTGTGAAACAGGTTCAGGACTAAGGCTCTTAGCCCTGGGATACAGAGATGGACTTTCGACGTCGTGCCCCAAACTGGTTTTCGGTGGCTTACAGCAACTCACTGGTTCATTTAGACTGAGGGTTTAGTACTTCATCAGCTCAAAACTGTGGCAGTGATAAAATACTCATGGTAACATTGAGTGTTTCTTACAGTTCTGACTGTGTTGCACTTTAAATCTTACTTGTCAGTCGGATTTCTCTCTGGTCTTCTGTTGATTTTAACACTGAGGGGAAACACAATGTGAACATCTATACAAAGTGTTCTTTCAGGTGAAGAATATACATAAAAAGGGCTCTTTTCCTTAAGCACGTTCCTTGTGATACTTGCAAGAACTGTAAAGAGTTTAAAGTGACACATATCACTTATAAAACCTGCCTTTAAGAACCACTTTGGTCTTGTCTGTTGGTGCAGATAGAGACTTCATTACTTTCCTCAGGCTGAACAACCTCAAAATGGGAAGAGATTTGAACAAAGCGGGATAGGTTGTGTCTGGGGTGGCATGAGATCAGCATGTCCAGCCTCTGCGGCGTGTGCAGATTCTCGTGGGGTTTTGCAGGCTTGCATCACTTAACTGCTGATCGAGCTGCCAGCAGGGCAGACATGGCCCAAGAAGTCGCTGTCCCCTTTGAAAACTTCCTAAGTTTGGGTAACAGCTGCTTGTCAGGGCACCGAGTTTCCAGATGCAAGTGTCTGTAATGAGTAGCCTCATGGATGGATGGATGGATGGATGGATGTTAGTTTTGGAGGGACTGCAGCCTGCAATATCAGGCTGGTGATGTGTGAGCTGTCCTCACTGAGGTTCAGACTAGCTTCAGAGCTGACTGCTGGGCTGACGAGGCAAATTCTCTTCTCTTAACATGGACTAAGTTTTAAGCGTATTGAAGGAGCTGTGAACGTAGAATTGAAAACCAGTGGATCTAAACCTCATTGCCTCATTTTCCTGTTTCTCTGTGATGCTGCTCAAAAGTAGCACTAGTAGATTTTTATTTATTTAACCCTCAATTCTTGAGAATTCCCCTTTAAGCAGCACTATGTAAAGTACAGTCACGGTTACAAAATCTGCTGTATGATTCAGGTATGTGTCCAAATCTGGCTTGATAAAAGTGCATGAAGATAAATAGTAGGGTTTGCCTGATGTAATTGTGATGTAGTCCGTCAAGAAACACATCTCCTCAAGAAAGAAGGGTTCTTGTCCTGCCCACCAAGCGAAACAAATTGTTGAAACAAGGGGAAAAAAGAAAGCTGCTTAGTACAAACCTTCTAGGGTTAAGCCTAGCCGTTATAATCCACCCTTGCAGCAGGATTTGAGTGTTCTGTATCAATAAATAGAATATATCTTTCCACTGTTCTGCTCTAAAGGTACACCCAAAACTCCTGAGTGTTTCAAGGTACCATTAATTATGTGCAGGGATTTAGGACTTTTAAAATATTTTATCTTTTGCTGTATTTAAAAGAGCTTTTTAGATACGTCAGCAGCGCATCTTTAAATGAACATTGAACGATGGCATGAGCATCAGTGGCTGTTCTCTTAAATATTTACATCCCATGAGGCTGATGTTGGCTCATTCTTCCCATTTCATTCATTCTGTGGATTACTCCCCCATCCTCCTACTGTAAAGGTACAGGTGCAGTTGGAGAAGCCTGAGAATTAAGAACTGGACCTATGAAAGGGGCGTGGGTGCTACATCTTGAATGTTCTCTGAATGAATTAGAAGTCAGGGAAGGTTTTGAGGGTGGTTCTGGTTGACACACCAGGATCCCAGGCACTGCTGGGATCCCTGTGCTGTGCCTGGGAGGGAGCAGGATTTGCCTGGGGTGCCAGGAAGGGAGGAAAAGGAAAGGAGGAAGGGAGGTCCTCTCCTCACCACCCACCGAGCCGGGCTTGCCATTTGCGGAGCGCGTGACAGCTTTTCAGCAGTCCTGATTGACAAACAGCTCAGCTCCATGAACCAAACCCTCTGTGTGTGCAGCGAGGTGCAAGTCTCAAGAGGGAATAGAGAGCAGTGATGGTTTTGTTGTGCTTTGGAGTGATGGACACTTCTCGGCTATTTATGTGACACTGCTGGACTTGTTCTGCATACAATTTGTTCCTGTCTCCTCTCTTGCTCGTGCTATCCTTCAGACAAAACTGCTCGTAAATACATAGTCTGTAGTTTTTTACTACATTGCTAAAATCAGTCCTGAAGCCCTTGTGTATGTAAGCATGACCTTTGAAATACTTCCAGCAAGGGAAAAAAAAAGCCACAGTGGTTTTCCTTTACACCACTGTGTAGAAGTTGTGCTCTCTGTGAGCACTCGTTTGTCCATCCGCTTGGTCTGGTGAACACTTTCCCTTCAAAGCCATAAAAGCCCCTAGGAAAAGCTTATCTTTTGCAAATACGACTTGCCAATGCATTCCTCCAGCAGCTGACATCTTCAGAGACTGCTTTCTGTATTAAATATGCAGCTCTTAAAATTAGTCTTCATTTAAATGCAGTGTTCCTTTTTTATGTGTGTCTCTTTGTTGCTGAGGGCAATTCGGAGTACGTGCAACCGAACAAACAGCGGCTCAGCTAAATGCTTCTAACTGAAGAGTTTCTGAATTAAAGGTGCAGTGGGATCTTATGTTTTGCTTCTGGTTTATTTAATAATAGCTGCCAGTGAATGAAGAGCACTTGGGATGTGGTATCAGACACTCTGTTTCTCAAATACAGAGAGAGCGAGATGTGGAACTGCAGTGACCTGGGCAAAGTCACTCTCCCCAGCCAGGAGCAGAGCGAGGTGATACCAACTGTAGGAAAGAGAAGCAAGTAACATTAATGTGAATATTAAAAGCCACTTAATGCAAAGATCAAGCCATTTAATCAAATATTTAAAACAGAAATATTTGGAGCTTTTACAGAGTTCTGCTGCTAACAGTAGAAACAAACCTGAAAAGTAGCTACATGCTTTTGAATGAAACAGCTTTCCCTGTCACTGGAGCGTGTTCTCAATTCATTAATTACTGTGTTGCTTATGCATATGGCTATACTGACCCTTGTAAATGTGTGAAAGTATATTTATGTGACTCACGGGGTTTCTTGGTTGGGGGGGTGTTTTTTTGAGGAAGAATAATCTGCCTTTGTCTTTCTGGAAGTTTTTTAGTGCTGAAGATGCCTCGTAATTAGATAAAAGACATAGCCAGAACTGCCAAGCCTCTTCACCCTTCTGCCACTCATGTGTTTCACTTGGACCTTTAGTTTCTCATAAGACAGAGCAAAGGCACGTAAAATGAGTCGGAGCCATATGTAATGCTCTCGGGGTTTATAGCTCTGCTATGTAAAATATTAAGAGGGGAGTAAAAAATAAATGTATTGATATTGAGCCAGACTTTTTCTGAGCTGTGCAAGCAGCCCTTAAGCTGTCTCTGAACACAGAGGAGCTTTGACATAAATAAATAAATAAATAGCAGACAACAACAGTCAAACAAACGAAACAACTAATTTCTCATCTCTCCTCTCCTGCTTCTTTCCCTTTGCCAGGGTAGGGGTGATGCAGAGCCCACCATACATGTATTGTGGCCAGCAGAAAGAGGACACCAACTGTGCTCATCTCTGTGGGGGTGAACACAGAGCGAGCCCAGCCTGAGGGGACTTTAAAAGGTGGCTTTAAACTGGTACTTTACTGCATCACTTTGAACTTGGGTACAGTGATTTAACAAGCTGCTTGAGCCCAAACTGTGACAGATGTCTGCAGAGATGCCCCTGTTGTCACTGCATCGCAGTCCCTAAGCAAATGTTTTCATGCAAGTTCTTTATTGCACCCTGGAGTAAATCTGAGTTCCTTTATCATGTGATTGATGGATCAACTAAATTAAATACAAAGCTCTTGCTGGGTTATAAACACAGAGGAAACCTGTATGAGAACCGTGGCGTTATAGTTCAGAGACAGCATTAACAGGATCTGTGCATAGTGGTGTTTGTAGTGAAAAATAAGAGAGGCACCAAAACTGTATCAGCGCAATGCTGGAAGTTTAATTTTGGGCTTTAAAATCCTCTGCTGAAGTGTTCAGAGGTATTGGGGGGAGTTTCTGAGAAACAGTTGCAGAAGAGGAATTCTAATATGAAAGTTTGATGGGGTTGCATCATTTTGAGAAACCCCAGATGAATTTTGAGGTCCAGTAGTAGTTTCACATGACCTTGTTGCAAGATTTGGGAGTTCCAGCTCGGTCAAATGGGTGTAAATAGGCAAAACAGCTGGAAGTGGAGCGGGTCGCTGTTGAACCAGGCTGTGCTGGAAGCTGTTGTGTTCAGCACTTGTGAATTGCTCAGTACTGGAGAGGCCAGTTGCAGAGTGCTGGTGGAAGGGACACCTTTGTTCCAGTGTGGGGAAAATCCTGTAAACTTCAGCCTGGGGGGAATTCCCATAAACTGGAGCCTGAACTGCTTTGAAGTCCTGACAGGCGTCTGGCATTCAGTAACGCTTGGACATGGTATCCATGATGGTGGTAATGGAGCAGTGCTCACAATTACAAGGTAGACTTGCTAATCCCATCCAGTCCTCCCCAGCTGTCAGTCACTGCCTCTGCTAATGCAGTTCTCAAGTGCTCTGGCTGCTCCGTATCTTGCCTGTACCTCCAGGGAAGTGGTTTGTGTTACGTGGCCATTTTTTGCTCAGCATTTCTCCCTGCCCAAGATTGGCAGATCCTTTGCACAACACAGTGATGACCAGAGCCTGTGCTAGGTTAATGGTCCTTACCTATCTAGTTTAAGACGTGTGCTTCAGGTTAAATCTCAGATACTCATCATAAAGCCTTGAAAGGATGTATCAAAATCCCAAATCACATGTTGGTTTGGTAAGGAAAAAGAAACTTCCCTGCCGTAACCTGTGACTTGCAGTTGGTGCCTTTATTCTGGTTTGCTTTTCACTTGTGCATCTCAGGGGAGGAAGAGGATGTCAACTCTACTGGAATTTTCCCTTCCATGCTAAATTTATTTCTCTCTGTGGGCAGATCCTCATCCTGGAGCATCTCCACTGAGCTGCCCAGGAGGAGCAGCTGCGGATTGCCCCATGGAAGAGGAATCCCCCATGGCATGGAGCCAGTGCAGTGGGTGCCACGGCACCTGCCTCCCTGCCTGCCTGTGGGTAGCATGCCAGGGGTAGAAGCCTGAACAGCTCCTGAGATGGGTCTTAGTTGATGTACAGCAGCCCGGTAGCTGCTTTGATTTGGGCAAGAGGTTGTTCTGCGCTGTTTTCCACCAGGAGCTGAACCTCTGCCCGGTGTTTGTATCACAGGAGGCTCTAACATGGCTGGAGATCAGTCTTGAATGCAGGTGGGAAATGGCATGTGGTGCTATCTTTACTAAAAAATACATAAAAATTCAGTTCTTCAAGTTGGTTACGTTCTGGTGGTTGTCTTAGAGCAGAAATTGCATCACTGTCTTTCAGCTTTCAGAGCAGTTTTGTTAGCCCAAGGTGTTAAGTAGGGTTTGTCAAGTGTTTGTTGGCCTAGTCACAGTCCAGATAGTGTTTGAAACGGAAATTTATGCAACATGTATCTCCTCCAGTAGAAACTTTAGGGGAAGCTTGTAGCATGAGCGTGGAGATCATCATATCCTTACGATCACTGCGGAGCTAAGCGTGAGTGATGGGCTCCTCCAAGACTTGGGCTGTTGTCTTGAGCTTTGTCAAACCCATGCCTTCCCCAGCAAATAAGAACATTGTGACTGGAGGGCTAGCTTCTCTTAAACTTGGCTTGAGTGGAATAGAAACCTGAGGAGATCCAATTCTGCTCAGGGATCCTCAGATCTGCATGAGTACAGATCTAGAATACAGTACCAGAACTAGGAGGTGCAACTCTTGGCAGTCTGGTTGCAGTAGGCAGCAATGGTCATTCTTTCCTGTGGAGCAGTGCAAGGCTTTGCATGGACTGTGCAGGCTTTTGAGACCACAAAACCCCCAATGACAGAAACCCAAATATCTTGAAGAAGTGGTTTGCATGTGGGAGAGAATAAAACTGTCTCTGCTTTCAGAAGTCATTTGGGCTTCGCTTCCACTTTCCACAACAGGCTTCCCTTGCTCTTCCTTCCCTCCTTTCCACAGCTCTGCCCTCCTCTAAGTGAGATTTCCACTGGATTAGGAGGTCTGAAGGACTCCTACCAGTGCTCCCCTGGATCATTTGGTTGGGAGCTGTGCAAGGCAGAGTTAACACCCTCATCTTTACCTGCTTTTTTCAGTAAGAATGCCACGTAGCGGGATATTCCTGTCCTTGGGGTACCATATGCAACGTGCACTTCAAAAGCATCTGGTCCATTGTGCTGAAAATGAGATGTTGCAGTCTTTGCTGTTCCTGCTTTTAAAGCCTGCAGAATGGTATTTGTACTTGTAAATTTGCCTCTTATCTTTTAAAATCATATTCACAACCGTGTCCTTCTGTCACCTTGTTAAGCCTTCAGTTACAGACTGGGATTTGGGAACTTAGTGCCAAGGTCATGGATCTCCCTGCCCGTGGGTTGGAAACTTTCTGAAGGAGAGACTTCGCCTTTTTACCTGTTAGGTTGGAAATGCAGATTTAAGGTTAAGGTGGTAAAATGCATGGCTTAATAGTTGTTTGTGCATAATTATGTTGTATTGATTGTGCTTGTGTTGATAACTCCAGAGAATGGTCCCTTTTGGGGAGGCAGGGGCAGGTCTGCCAGGTACTGTGCACGGCGAGTGAGACCCAGATGTCACCAGTGATGAATCCTAGGAAATCCAGTGGTTGCTTTCCCATTGTTGCCTGTCCTTACCCTAGGAATAGGTTGGAGTCTCTCAGTAGACCCATGGCTATATTAAGGATATCATATATGCATTTGGGAACGCAGCGTAGTGCAGTAACCGTACTAGGAAGCGGATAAGAGTCCCTGGTTATCAAGGAGGCAGTAATGTAGAGTGTGATGATGTGGAGGTCGTGAGGAGATACAGGGGATGCTGTAATCCACAGTAACAGTGCAGTGTGTGCTAGCAGAGATGTGATGTCATCTGCTGAAAGAGTCTGGCATCATCAGAAATAGAACCGGGGATGACCACAGGAGAACAGGTCCAAGGCACATGGTCTGAAGAGCTTGTTGGAGAAGCAGCAGTCTCCTTGCTTACGTGTGGCTGCTGAAAGCAGGACTGATACCAGCAAACCACAGAGCAACGCTCGAGCAGGAGCAGGAGGCAACCAGGAAGCACCTGCTCTGGCAGGTGGCACCCACCGAGCCGAGGAGGGGACAGGAGCAGCAGAGCCCTGGGCCACCCCAGGAGCACAGAGACCAGGCAGAGGGCAGCCGGGGCGGGGAACGCTCGGCAGTTGAAGCGGAACAGTCCCTACACCAGCACCCGATGGTGCCTTATCACAAGCGCTATCAAAGACACGGGTATGTGCTACAGGAACCAACCTGGCCACCTGCATGGTAGGTTTCCTGCTACATGTTCGCCTGCAGGTGCCTTCATGGCTGTTTAGGTGAGTATTAAGGTGTTATTTGCAGTGGTGCGTTGCCTGTGGTGTGTTGCTCCTCCACTGTTCCTCACTAAACAGCAGTTTTTGGGGAAGATAAGTACGGGTTATGTGGTTTGTCTGTACTAGCACTTACATTAGTACTTGCTCCAATTAGTGCTTTGATTTGCTTATGCGTTGTGGTGTAGGCAGTGGTAAGGGTAATGATACACAACTTGTGCAAGTTGTATCTTCTTGTCTTGGATGCAGCTAAGCACATTAGCAGAGGACACTTATTCCCTTAGCCTCTCTTCCCAGATGTGTTCCGATTGTCCTCCCTAATTCCAGCTACTCATCTCTGTGTTGGTACTATTAGAGGCTGTAGTGTGATACAACTGAATTGGTTCAGACCAGCTGAGGCCTTTTCGTCTCCTTCAGGTATACAACAAGATTCAGGAACAGTGCTTGCCCAGGCTGCTTGCATCAGGCAAAGGTTTATTCTGTGTTTTGGTGACAGAAGATGAGGAAAGAGATGTGCAAACTGTAGTCTTACTGTGTGTTTTCAGGGAAGCTCAGTAGATGTTTGGAGAGTGATTCAGGAGCTGGAATTTTCCTTAAGATTACAAAGACTTCTGAAAAACAAACAAGGAATAGGATTTTAGTCCTGTCATCCCTCTGTGGTAGTGAGCTGGTTTAGATGGAATGTAAGCTTTACTAGGGTCACCTTTCCACTCCTTCCTCTCTGTATACTGACACAGTTATGTGCTCACTAACTGTTCAGGGCTGTAGTATGCCTGGATGAGGCCCAGCATCCTCACAAGGGGGCTAAGGTTGGAGAAGAGACCTCTGTGCAGCAGCCAGCCTGATGGAAAGGTGCCCTGTTAATAAGGGGGGCAACAACACTGCCTCTCCAAATAGCTGCAAACCAACAAGCTCTTAAGGAGGAGATGGCAGGTCAGAGTGGAAGGGGAGGAGAGTGGGATGCACAGGACTTGCAGGCTGAAAGGCTGTGGGTCATTTTAATACTTAGAACTGTACAAGCTGATGGTAGTTTGTACTGCTTGTACTGTATGCAGGAGAATTGGGTTTGATGCAGCAGTGAGCGTGCATGTGGCACTGAAGTGGGGAGAAGTCCCATAAACTCAGTTCATCCTCCTTTTGCACATGTATTTTCTGTGGGATTCTTAAATCTAGAAGTTAACTCATCTTAATTTTGATTTTAGTTTTACTTTGTGGAGTCACATTCATTCAGAAGCAATTCACTGTGTTAATACATCTCTGGCCACATCAGCGCTGAAATTACATTGCTGTGGCTGAACTTGTGGAGCAATGCGAGCTTGTGCTCTGCTCCTTCCTAAACAGGCTCTTCAATTCCACCACTTGCACACCTGGCCAGATTTATTCCATGATAGTTTCCCCATGGAGTCGTTTTGATGTATCTGGGTGCTGGGCACAGTGAAGAGAACATGGCAGTTCTGTATCAAAGTTTTCTGTAAAGGCCTAAAAAAGAGCAAACTAAAAGTGGAAGCAAGTTAAAGGGTTTTTCTTCTGCATCCGTTGCTCTTTCCAGCTCCCCCTCAAATCTCTACCCCTGAGGGAGCATTGTCCAGTTCCCCCTTTGCCTCTCCTCCATCCTTGGGAAGGATGAAGGGATGGATGCCCAGCCTCCTGGGGTACGAGCAGATGCAGTTACTCCCAGTGCGAGGGTTAGGTGCTGCTTCACTCCGCGCCTTTGGTCTGCTGCATAGCTCGGGGCCAGCGCTGACTCCACACTGTGCTGGCTGCTGCAGCTGCGAGCGTTGTCCCTCCCTGAACTCCCTCCCGCCTTGCTTCATCTTCCTACGTGTGCTCTTGCAAACTTCCTTTGCGGAGAGGATGAGGCAAAAAAAGACCCTGTGCTCTGCATGAACAGTAGCTTCCCATATGGAGATCAGGCCCTTTCTGCAGAGAACCTCTCCTGCAGCACAAACTCCTTTGCCCTCCTCGCTCCACGTCTATAGGTGTGTGCTCGGATGAGCCACCTCGCTGGGCAGGGGAGATAATGGGGCAGGCAGGGGCCTCCTGTGCTGGGGAGGAGGGACGCAGATAGTGGGGAATGCAGCTGCTGGATGGTCTCAGTTTGGGGTGGAGCTTCTTTTATTTCACTTATTTTCTTGGCGGGAGCTCTGTGTGTGTGTATGTGAAGCAGATGACTGAGAAAACTGTTTGTCCCCACACTGATCTCACTGGAGGATCCTGATACTTAAATACTGTTACAGTCAGAAGATCTGTGTGTTTGCCTTGAGAATGGCTTTCCTGCTGTCTACATTTCAAAGCAAAGAGGTTTCATTATAGTTTGTTTTGGGCTTTTTTTTCTCTCCCTCACTGGAATAGATGTAAGTGGGATCAGGAGCATTTGACTTGATTTTTGATTTCGTCTAACCAGCTGAAAATTCTTCTGGAAGACTTTTGTGTAGTCATTCCCTATCATAATTCTTCTAGGAAAATCGTGGAGTCTTGGAAAATGTATTTCCTGTCTAACGCCGATCCTCCTACTCTCAATGAATCACTTGTGCTCTCGTGTTGCTTTGGGCTCACTTCCCTATTGACTTCAGTGCTGGGATTTAATTAGAAACCTAGGGATGTTATTTGGAGCTATAAAACTACACAGGATTCTTCTCTGTGCAGCGGGATTACACTTGTAAAAAAATTAAGAAAATTAAATATTTGCATATTAACTGTCCATGGTGTGAACTGAAGAGTTGCTTCATGGTTCTGCATACGCCGCTCTTGCAGACTTCCTTTTATCCCATCCCCAGCGTAAAGCAGCGTTCCCTCCCTTTCCAAAGCTATAAACAGACCTTGTGCATGGGATGGGGTCTGTAGTACACACGGAAGGGTGGGTTTTCCTGGGGAAGAAATCAGAAAAAACACAGAAATGAGAAGAGGGGAGATTTAGATTAGACATTAGACGGTTCTTCCCTGTGAGGGTGCTGAGGCGCTGGCACAGGGTGCCCAGAGAAGCTGTGGCTGCCCCATCCCTGGCAGTGTTCAAGGCCAGGCTGGACACAGGGGCTTGGAGCAACCTGCTCTAGTGGAAGGTGTCCCTGCCCATGGCAGGGGTTGGAGCTGGATGAGCTTTGAGGTCCCATCCAACACAAACCATTCCATGGTTCTATGGAACTCTCTGAGTATGAAAACGTCTGGGTGTTCCCCACATGGGTGAGCCCTTCCTGTGGAGTCACAGCTCTCAGTGGCAGAGCTTCCTCAGAGACTCATGTTAACAACTAAGGGACTAGAATCCCATAAGGCTGACCTGGCTTTAGGGTGAAAAGGAGCAGTTTTATTCAGGGTGGGGTGTATTTAGGGTCTCTTTTGCATTGATGCTGTTGTTCTGTATCCGTTGAAGATCACACCTGCAGAAAGAGAGATGCTCTGTTTAAAAACAGCAAAACCCTGTGTGTAGTCGCTGGGGCTGTCAGCTTTGGCTGTCAGGCAGCTCAGCCCCATGGGGACATTATCTTCACCTCTCCCTTTGAGCCTCCCCACTGCAGCAGGGCGAGGGAGATAAGGGGTGCAGTGCTGCAGCACAGCAGTGTTCTCTGAACCTCCCTGCCAGCACCAGCTGGCACATCCCTTGTAATTCCCCAAGGAAGGAGCTGCTTCTGTGCAGATCTTCCCCTGGAGTACCATCATTAAGCTGCCCTAACAGGAGGGCTTGAGGTCTGACTCCATCAGGACCTGGTTTAGGATCACCAGCACCAGCTTCAGGTGTGTCTGAGCACACAGTGATCTCTCCATGCTTGAAAAGCTCAAGCAGTTTTTTACACTAAGAAGCTATTTTAACAACTGATGATACGTTGTAACAGGACCAGTTGTACAGAGTGTCAAAGTTGTAGGTGAGCTTAAAAATAAATAGATTGGTTTCATGTTTCTTAGAATGCTCATTGCTTGCAGTCACCAGAGACAGTGCTGCTTCTAACCACTACACCGGGTAAGCTGGGCTGAATGGGTTTGAACTGTCCGTGTTGTTGATAGAACAACAAAGGGTAGGCAGTTGAAGCAAAGCCAAATACCTGTGTTCCTCAAACACTGCAAAACCAGAATTCCTTTCAGTTTTGCCTCATCCTTTGCTTGTGAGTGAAATCTTTATCTTCGACGCAGGACAGAATGTCTTACGTGTTGTTTGTTGTCTTTGCAGGTTAAAGAACTTGTTCTTGACAACTGTAGGTCGTACGAAGGCAAAATCGAAGGCCTTACAGATGAGTTTGAAGAGCTGGAATTCTTAAGTACAATCAACGTAGGCTTAACCTCAGTTGCAAACTTACCAAAGTTAAACAAACTTAAGAAGGTAAATACAACGTCCTGTGTCATATCCCTCCCTCTTTGCACTGTAAAGTTGTTGCTCATATAAAAAGCAATTTAGCTGACCACACTGCTTTGTGATACGTGTTTGCACTAAAAACTCAAGATGTTTCTGTGCCTTTCAGCTCGAGCTAAGCGACAACAGAATCTCAGGAGGACTGGAAGTGTTGGCAGAAAAGTGTCCGAACCTCACGCATCTAAATCTAAGCGGCAACAAAATAAAAGATCTCGGTACAATAGAACCTCTGGTAAGTTGATCCGATACAGGGTGGAATCAAACCCCATTTGGTGATGAGGAGAGGCATTATGGGCTTGGAAAGTCTGCAGAAACTTGTGGTGGGGTGTCTTTGGTGCTTATCTCTGGGGCCAGGTTGCTGTGGGCTCAGCCTGCCCCAGGGCTCTCCCTCCGCCCTGCCCCGGGGCTGTGCCGGCAGCGAGCGGCTGCTTCCCTCTAGTGGCTGCCGGGGCTGGGCTCTGCCCACGGGTGCTGTGGGAATCACCGCGGCTTTCCATGCTGATGTGGGCTGTGGGGCTGTCTCCACATGCTCTGCTTGAGCTTGGTGTGTTTTCCCTGGAGCTCTGGGTCTAAAATACCAGCCACTGCTTCCACCCAGGGGTGCAGCGTGTGCTGGTGGGGACCATCTGCAGCCCGTGTGCCTCCGTACTGGGCTTGCTTGCTGCAGCTGGGCAGAGGTTGCTGCTGGTTTCCATTACCTCTCCTGCTCATGGTCATTATACTTCTTATTTCAAGTGCTGAGATCAAGTTTGCCAGGTCACAGTTCCTTCCAATTGATGTAAAGTTCCAAAAAGCACCCAAGTGTCGGTTCTGGTGGTGCTATTTTCTAGTTTGTGGTTTGTGTGCCCTTTGCTCTCTAGAAATGAAGAGGTTTGCTTCATGCTCATTTCCCAAATGCTTCCTTTTAAAATATCTCAAGGAGCAGTTATCATCTTGGATCTCCTTTCCCCCAGCAGAAGGGGAGAACAGAGCTGTTAAAGTCATGTAGCAAACAGATGAGAGAGAGGATTGTTGCTGCTCCCAGTTTCAGGCTTATTGTTTTCTTGGTGTCACTGTTGCTCTACACGCTAAACTCCAGAAGGGAGATATTTCATAAGACTTGATACAAATCCTCAACTGCTTGTGCTTTTATTGTTAGTACTTTGGAGTGCTGTGGGCAGTGCAGACCACCTCCTACTCCTGTTCAATTTCACAGAACCATGGAATGATTTGGCTTGAAAGGGCACTTAAAGCTCATCCAGTTCCAACCCCTGCCGTGGGCAGGGACACCTTCCACTAGAGCAGATTGCTCCAAGCCCCGTCCAACCTCAGTGATGTTTCCAAACATCAGTCTTCTATTTGTGAGATGCTAAACTTGAGAGAGAGCATTTTCCACTCTCAGGTGCTGAAGAGGCACCGGTCAGGCTTTGCACATTTGTGTTCCACATCAATTTAATAGGCAAAACCCAAAACGACCCTTTTGTGATGGGAAGCTCTCGAGTACATGAACTCTGGCAGCTGTTGCATGAATTATTGTAGCCCTGAACTTGAGACTTCTCTTTCTCTGCAGAAGAAGCTAGAAAACCTGAAGAGTCTAGATCTTTTCAATTGCGAGGTAACCAACTTGAACGATTACAGAGAAAATGTATTCAAGCTCCTCCCACAACTCACATACCTCGATGGCTACGACCGGGATGACAAAGAGGCACCGGACTCTGATGCAGAGGGCTACGTGGAGGGCTTAGACGACGAGGAGGAAGATGAAGATGGTATGTGAATTGTGCTACTTAGTGTATGTAAGTTAAAAGATCGATATGCTGCCTAGTACATTTTGCTTCCAGCTCTGACTTGTTGGCAAGAGAAGGGTGTTCTCAGCAGCTCCTTCCTGACTGATGTAAAGGAGAAGTACCTCAGTGTCCTCTGAAGGAACGAGGGGAAAGGAGATGGGCAGGGCCTGAAAGAGCTACTTTCTCAGTCTTATCTCTAGTGAAAGATCGGGATGACAAAGAAGCACCGGACTCTGATGCAGAGGGCTACGTGGAGGGCTTAGACGACGAGGAGGAAGACGAAGACGGTATGTGGATTTATGCTACTCGGTGTATGTAAGTTGGAAGATTGATATGCTGCCTGTTGTATGTTTTGCTTCCAACTCTGACGTGCTGGCAAGAGAACGGTGTTCTCAGCAGCTCCTTCTGACTGATGGAAGTATCTCAGTGTCCTCTGAAGGAACAGGGGGAAGGGAGATGGGCAGGGCCTGAAAGAGCTACTTTCTCAGTCTTATCTCTAGTGAAAGGGTGGTAGAAGAAAGGGGCCAGGAGGAGGAGTGAGACACTGAAAGAGTTCAGGGAACAGTACACCCCAGGGGACGAGGGCATAAGGTGGAAACGGATAGGAAAGGATGGTGTGCACACACTGCAGTTCTGCAGGAACAATACGCTCAGGGAAGTGTGAGCAGTTGTGTAGAGCCTGATGGAGAGGGGTAGGGTGGAGAACCAGGCTGGGCATGGGAAAAGGAGCTGAGTCAAGGATTTCAGTGGAGGAGCCAAGGCTGTAGTAGGAGTCTGGAGCTGCTCTGTGGGGGCAAAATGAACTAGTTGAGATGAGGCAGGAGAGAGGAGAGTGTATGTATTGAAGTCTGCCTGGGGCAGCTCTGTGAAAGGCATTAACAAAGGAGCAACTTTGTAGTGTTGGAAAACACACGGTGGGTCCCAGTGTGGTGCAGGTGCCACTGCACCTCCCCACAGACTGCCCTCGGAGGCACCATGTACCGGTCGGATGAGTTTCTGGCTGGGTTTGGGGAATTTGCTAGACTCTTCAAACCCAGCTGCACAGCAAAAGCAGAATAGCTGGACTTGCACTTTCCCCTCGAGTGCTGAGTGTGGGCTCTGGTGAGAGCAGCGAGCGCTGCAGCAGCGCCTGGCAGAGGCTGCCTTCAGCAGGGACAGGCTCTCCTCATCGCAGCACAAGTCTGGGCCTGCGTTCAGATGCATGAAAAACCTCCAAAACACCATTCCTGCAGCTTGGAAAACGCTTTCTGGTTTATTGTTTTGGCTTAATCTCTTTCCTCTTGTAAAGAGATTGCAAACGCAGAAGATGGATGGTGTGTGACCCTTTTGTGTTGCTCTGGTGGTATAAAGGCGAGGGGTGTCCCTTGGGGAGGGTTCCCAGTGCATGGTTGGCTTGTAAAGTTCTGCTCAATCCCTGGTGGGAGCAGATGGGCACTTACAGATGAAGAGCTAAGCGTCCCACGGGCTCAAAAGCGCGTGTTAGAGGTGGGAACAGGAGCAGCTGAAACTGAAGCAGTCCTGAGGCGCCGTCACTTACTGTCAGGGCCCCGAGAGCCCTAAAGCAGCTCAGACTGTGGGTGCAGCTGCCACACTACCCTGTCACTAGGCTAAAGAGGCCCAGGACCACGTTTAGCTCTGTCTGGCAGCTGGAGAGCTGCTTTAATTCTGTACTGCCCTTGAGCGGCGCTTTCAGTTTGCTCCTTGTGTCGATAGGAGGTCAGATCTCAGGTGGCAGTGTTGGGGGGGGGGGAGAAGTAAACTTTAAGTGTCTGAGTGGTTGATCTTGTTTGACTATAGAAGAAGAGTATGACGATGACGCTCAGGTAGTAGAAGATGAAGAAGACGAGGAGGAAGAGGAGGAAGGAGAAGAGGAGGACGTGAGCGGAGAAGAGGAGGTAGGGGTTTATGCCGTTAATAATGGGTGTGGAGTGAGTATGCTCTAACTGGGAATAGTTGGGTAAGAAATGGACCAAATATTGGAGGCTTTCACTACTCAAAGCCTGTATTTGCTTTTTAACTCGAGAAGCATGGCTGTGGGGGTGGCTTTGAGGTGTGCCTGTCTATGAGCCAGCTGCCATCTAGTGACCATTGACATGAAATCATCCTGTTTATTGAGCCGATGTCAAAAATACCGTCAGGAACGTCTGCAGGCCTGGTTTGTGGGGTCTTTGAAGGGCTGTAACCCACAGCCCCTGGTCAGACGAGAGGAGTATGTGAATTACTGACCCTGGGCTCTCAGAGCAAGGTTCCTTCTTGGCATGTACCTTGGGATCCTTCAGGATGCTTAAATTCTTGGTGTGGTCCAGCTTTTGTTGGTGAGGTGTGCTGAGCCAGTCACAGTCTGCTGAGACTTTGCAGTTAGCAGAACCATTGGGATGGGGCTGAAATTTGACTGTCGGAGGTTGTATAATCTGTCCTTCAGCCAAAACAGCCTTAGCTACTTGACTGCCACTCCAGAATGGTTGAAAGCCTCTTCTCAAAACCAACAGCAGCTCGTCAGGCTCTGAAGATGTCTGTTTGTGTTCTAACTCTCTGCTCTGAGAACATGTACCTTCTCCTACAGACCAGGCATCAAACTGAGGACATCAGGACAAAATCTGCAGCTGCATAGCAGCATATATACACTCATAAAGCCATTTTCTTGCTGCAGACTTGAAGCTAGAGGTGGCTGTGAGGGTTGCTTCTGATTTTCTGCACTGAAACTTGGGCCAGAGCGCAGTTAGACTGCAGCAAAACCCCTGCCCTTCTGGAAGTGCATGGGAAGGGTCTGCCTTTGGTTTGGTTTTGGGTTAAGATGCTTCAAGGACTTTCTTTCTGTTGTCAAATGCTGCTGGATATTGCCACATTGGGAAAGGACCTGTACCAAACCTAACTTTTTTTAATCCTTCTTTATTTTTTCTTTCCAAATCCAGGAGGATGAAGAAGGCTACAACGACGGGGAGGTAGATGACGATGAAGATGAAGAAGAGCCCGGTATGGCAGCAGTTTTCACTAGACATAAAATACAGGTTTAGAAAGTAGAATCCCATTCTGTGCTGCGCGGGCTCCTGTCTGTGTTCCTGCTCTCTGAGAGCCAGGCAGCTGCCCTGTTGGACTTGCTCAACTCCTCAGCAGCACGAGGGAGCTCTCCTGTAACTCCACTTGTGTTTTGTTTTCCAGACGAAGAACGGGGACAGAAGAGAAAACGAGAACCTGAAGACGAAGGGGATGAAGACGACTAAACTGAATAACCTATTTTGACAATTTCCTATTGTGATTTGACTGTTTTTACCCCTGTACTTCCCCTTCCCACACCCCCAACCTTTATTTTCCCCCCCCCCTTTTTTTTTTCTCCCCTTTTTATTTTCTGATTGTAATGTTGCTGTGGGAATGAGAGGGAGCAGCAGACTGGGTGGGCAAGGGAATAAAATACTATTTTTACTGCCACTCCTCCTCCTCTTCATTTGAAACCTTTTTCTTTTTGTCCCTCTCTTAGTCCCAGTAACTGCAATAGTAAGTATAAACCAAGTGGTAATTTGTTTCTTATTATTGGAGTGGATAGTTTGATTATCTTGAAAAGCAGGAAAAAAAAAGAGGAAAAAATAAGTGGAAGATCAGTGGATGAGAACCCCAAATATACCTATTCGGAATAGCGTTGGTTTGTTGGGATTTTGCCACCGCTGCCAGCCACTAAATACATGGGAAGCATATTTTTGGGGGATGCTGCAAATTGAGGCCCAGCATCATCCCCCCACAGCAACGGGGGTGAGAATGGCATATGGATCAAGTGGTTTCTTTGTTGCCTGTCCGTCAATGACTGCCATTTTCAGCCAACGCTTTCCCTGCTTTTGTAGGTACCTTTTCTTTTGCTGTTTGTAAATAGTGACCAAATGTTTTCTGTTGGGGTTTGGTTGGTTTTGGGGGGGGGTGTGTCCTTTGGATCTGGTTTGTGGGGTGAATTTGCAATCCCTCCTCTTCCTCCCTGCCCTGTGTGTCGTGTTTTCCTTTCTGTTTATTTGGGGGGGGGGGGGGTTATTTTTCCTTTGGCTAGGGTATAGCCAAGACACTGAAAATGGCAGGCATTTAAATATATATATAAATATATATAAAAAGTGTTCCTAATTCCTGAGTTACTAGTGAAATGAATTTGACAATTGTAATAAAACAAAATGTTTCAACCCTTTTAAATAAGGTGTGTACTATTTTGGTCTGTAATATATAACACCTAGTCAATTTGAAGTGATGAGAAACTACTTCCACTTGTGCTATATACTTTGAGACTTTTTACAAACCTAAAGCCAGGAGGCAGTTCAGCATGTAGGGTAGGAGGTTTCTTTTCATACACTCAAGCACGAGATACTAATACAAAATTGTATTTTCTTACCTAGTGGAAGTCAGTAAAATGACTGAAAATGCCTAGTGAATGTACAGTTTTACTTTCATATCCCTCTTTAAAATAGCTTTAGAAGTGACTTGTATTTCCTAGTCAATATTTCATCTGTATAAATACATTTGCAACAGTTTTTGTTTTGGGTTTTGTTTTTTTTTTGGTTGGTTGTTTTGGTTTTTTTTTTTTCCCAGAAGAGCCAAACTTTGAGTTTTATGTCTGTTTGTCATTGATGAATTTCAATAAATCTTTTGATACAATTTTTCTGTGGCTTATTTGACTAAAACGGGCCACTGGGAAGGATTCACGTACCTTTTAACAAGGCATTTACGAAGCTATTCTGGTAAATTCCCGGATATTTTTAGTAGCTTGATGATACGTTTTGCTCCATGAAAACTCCTCTTGGCCATGGTTGGGTGAAGCCAAGGGCGAGGTTGTGGCTGTAATGCAAAGAACTCTGTGCCGTTTCTGGTGCAGAACAATAACCAGTGTGACCAGCATGGTTATTGCACTTAAACGTGTTCATTTCTACTGTTTAATCCTCTCCCTGTTCATCCAGGCCCAGAAGAAAGGACTCTTGATTTCCTTCGGTGCATGAGGTCTGGGTTAGTGTGTCTGGAGCTTCGGTTAGCTGAGACAAGGGCTGTCTGCTGTGACTTGCCACCAGTGCAGAGCTAAGTCTCCACGTTTTCCTCTCTGTGATGAGCTGTGTATTAAAGGTAGGCAGCACAGAAAGTAGCATATTCTCTATACTTAAAAATATAGAGACTTAAGAAAGTATAGTGACGCAGAAAGTTAAGTTTCTGTGCTGTGCGAGAGCATGAGAAGCTGTGGAGGGTCATGTATTTCTTAACTGGATCTCTTTGTGTGTTGACAGGACAAGGGGAAATGGCTCTGAACTGTCAGAGGGGAGAGTTAGGTTGGGTATTGGGAGAAAGTTCTTCCCTGTGAGGGTGCTGAGGCGCTGGCACAGGGTGCCCAGAGAAGCTGTGGCTGCCCCATCCCTGGCAGTGTTCAAGGCCAGGTTGGACACAGGGGCTTGGAGCAACCTGCTCTAGTGGAAGGTGTCCCTGCCCGTGGCAGGGGTTGGGGCTGGATGAGCTTTAAGGTCTCTTCAACCCAAACTATTCCAGGATTCTCCTGCAAAGCAAACAGCAGCCACCAGCCCTGGGTAAGGCAGGGCAGGGCCAGCAGCTCTCCAGCTACAACCCAGACAGAGCCCTTGTGTCACTAAACCAGCTTAGCCTAGGATTCAGTTTGGATTTATGCTGGGAAACTCGGTTTTCTGGGAAATACTGTTTAAAGACATAGCTGTGGCTGTTAGAATGCATCGGCAGTGACTGGACCTGGTCTTTTCTGCATGACGAGCCTCTCCACATCCCAGAGGCGTATCCATGCATGGTATTCACTGCTTGTGAGGCAGAGTCCTGTTCCCTGCTCCGTTCTGCTGGAGCACTAATCCTCCTGGATGATGAGAGAGAGGGAAGAGGGGAGGCAGGTACCTGATAAACAGCAAGGTTCTCACTCTGTGCGCTGGGAGAGGGGGAAATTGAGTCACTTCTGCTGCTGAAAACAAACATAAGGTTTGCCCAATGTGGTTCATTTCATAGTTATCTCATATTTTGTAGTATGTAAGTACAGTCTTATGCTGAGAACCAGGGGCTTGTTTTCCTGAGTGCTCTGTGCATACGTAAGCTCTGGCTGAAGGTACTTGGCAACTCGCAGTGATGCTTAGCAACTTACTGACTCTTGGAAAAAACCCAAACCCTGGTGTTTTATAACAGTTCAGCAGGAAAACCCAGGTAGAAATAGTCAGGAATGAATAATGGGAGAGAGCAGCTCATTCAGATGCCAGGTTTTGTGTCACTTTGCTCTTTCTGCTCCCAGTTTGCCTTTTAACTGTGCAGTAATTTGGTCCTGCAGTAATTTGCAGCCCTGGTCCTGCTGCAGTCTAGGGCTGGTACAAGCTTGTTCCTGGGGTGCTTTATTTGGCCTTGCTGTCCTGAACCTGTTCAGAACACCTCAAGTGTCCTGCTGGGGCTTTACCTGTCAATGGGTGTATGTAAACTGAGAACAAGATGCTCTCAATCCCAACTGTTATGTGCCAAGCTGAATGTATGGGCAGTGCAAATCCATAGAGTCTTAATAACATAACGGCCTGGGTGTTTGCATTTTGGCTCCTCAGGGATGGCTTCTCCTTGGTTGATTTGATGATGCTTTCTTGTACTTGAGCTGTTTGTGGTGGTTAGAGCAAGGGCTGGGATGCTGCTGAAGGTCAGGATGGCTTCCTAAGCCCAAATCATTGTCAGCATCATCCAGTTATACAAAAGGAGATGGCTGCTGGCTCCGGTAAGCCAAGGCTGGGCTCTGCAGCAGGTCCCCCACCGCTAGTTTAAATGGTATATCCTTAAAACTTAGGAATTTGTGGTAGGGAAAGCTTTTCCTTCATCCTTTTGCCCTTTGGGGTGCCAGCTGGTTGTAACAACCGACCATCCATACCAAAAGTGGGTTCCTTAGTGACAGAGGAGGGTTTCACCCTGCCCTGTGATCCTTTGGTAGGTGTTAAATCACTGCCCTGGTCCTCTGCAGGACAATCCCTGCTTTGACCAAGAATCTCTGCCAGTTCTCTTTAAAGACGTCTGGTGTTTCAGCAAGAATGAATCATCCCGTGCTGAAATTTAGACATCTCCGATGGTTACAGACTTCACCCTAGGAACGAGGTGGTTGAGGATTTTTCAGTCCACATGAAGGGAAGAAATGTACTGCAGAGTACTTAAAAATGAGACTTGGTTAGTGATCCAGCTGCATGGAGCTCATCCTGATGTTCAGCTTCCTGGAGGTCATGTCAGCCTTAGTTTCTGAAGTCAACGTGCTGATACTCCTGAGAGAAGGGCTGTGATGCTTTCCCCGTGCCCGGGGAGGCCAGGGCAGCCGGCACAGCTCTCCCTCCATGTCCCAGCTTGCTGCTCGCTCCTGCTCATGCAAATAATTCCTCCCACCTCCATCTCGGAGCAGGGGAAGCTCTCCTCCTCCCTGCTGCACTGACAACGCTTCCTGCAAGGGAAGCAATGGCCCTGCACAGCCCACAGCTTCGCTCACAGCAGCCCTCATCCTCCTCACAGGCAGCAGCAGTGCCCTGATTCACTGCACGCATCACCCAGGGAGGATTAAAATACCTTACAGCAGCTCCCAGTGCCTGAAGGGGCTCCAGGAAACCTGGAGAGGGGCTTTGGACAAGGACCTGTAGGGATAGGCCAAGGGGAATGGCTTTAACCTGCCAGAGGGGAGACTGAGATGAGCTCTGAGGCAGAAGCTCTTCCCTGTGAGGGTGCTGAGGCGCTGGCACAGGGTGCCCAGAGAAGCTGTGGCTGCCCCATCCCTGGCAGTGTTCAAGGCCAGGTTGGACACAGGGACTTGGAGCAACCTGCTCTAGTGGAAGGTGTCCCTGCCCATGGCAGGGGTTGGAACTGGATGAGATTTAAGGTCCTTTCCAACCCAAACCAGGCTGGGATTCTGTGATTCTCACTTGGTTCCAATAACGTCACCGTGTGACTTCTCTGCTGTCAGCTGGTTGCTGTCACTGCTGATTCTGCTCCTTCTGCTCACAGCCAATAAAAACCCAGTGAAGAACTTTTTGGCAAGACTTGAGCACTCTCTGTGTGGAGGTTTTATTTTTCCATTGCACTTGGCACTTGCCAAATGTGTGTAGAGAAGAGGAGTGGCAGCAGGGGCAGCATCGGGCGAGCACTTCACCCGGGACAGCCTCCCAGGAGGGAACACCAGCACTCCCTGCTCCAGCACCATGGCTTTGCTGTAAGTGCTGATGGCACTATGCTTTTCCAGTGCTGTTCAGGAAACATCAAGGGCCAGCAACGCTGTGTTTCCCTGCTGAACCCTTATGGATGCTGCAGAACATCTGGAGTGGCTGCATCTGTCTGAAGGTATGTCCAAGCACCGTCACCAGGCAGGTAGGGTGATGGGACATGTGGCATGTACCCAGTGTTCACCAGGACACAAATCCTGGTGGAGCTTCAGCTCCCTTTCTGCACCAAATTCCCCTTTTGGTGTTTAAAAGCCTCTGGGAGGGGATGGGAAAGTTGAGTTCTGGGGATCTTGGATCTCTGAGGATCCCCAGATCTTGGGCATTTAGGTCCAAAAGTAGCAGAATTCCTAAAAATGCACTAGATTTGTAAAAATGCTTAATACTTTTTTGCATGGAGGGTCCCTGAGTGTGTACCTGGAACCAAGTTCTGTGAGAGCAAAGCTCCCCTGGATTTTAAGTGTGTCAGAAAAAGGAGGAACCAGCATCATCCTCAGCAAATTGATGGGAAACTCCCATTTTAATTAAAATAACCCCCATAGTGGCTTCTCCTCTGCATTTGCCTCACGTTAGATTTCAAATCCCTGATTTTGTATCTTCATCTGCAGGTTCAGGGGTGTTTTAATCTGTTCAAGATGTTGGAAAACAGAGAATTAACACTGATCCCACAGCTCAAAAGTGTATGAGGAGGCCGAGCCATGAGCAAAGCAGAAACCTCCAGGAAGCAAGAAGTAGGTCAGGTTGATAAGGATGAGCACAGAGGAACATGGAAGGGAAAAGCAGAGCAGGGGATAAACCACCCCATGGCTGGAAGGAGAAAGGGGCTGTCTGCTGCAGACAGCTGAGATCTTGAAGCCTTCTCCATCCTGGAAGGGAAAGGGGATTGCAATTAGCAGCAGGACGGGAAGGGTGAGACTCAGCCTGGGTTTGGATGGGGGCAGCTTGGGAAATGCTGCAGATAAATTGTGTGCTTGTGGATTACTGAGGCTGGATAAAGCTTCGGGGGGAGCTGGTCCTGGGGAGCATGGGGGGGGCTGTGCAGGAGGAAGGAGAAGGGGGGAGGCTTTAAAGGAACTAGAATGGCTGCAAGAAGGATGGGAGGGGAAAAGCAGGAGGTTACAGACCTCTTGCTGCTATTTAGACCCTTGAAAACGCTGCAAACTACCCAGAAGCATCTGAAAAACCCGCAACAGAAGCTCAGGTTCATCAAGAATGCAGGGCAGGGATGTGGGGCAGGGCAGGAGCAAGTCTCAGGGTTCCCAAGTAACCCAAAAGCACCAGGTTCGGGGGTGATGCAGTGAGTCCCTGCACTGATGCAGGATTGCACCCAGCTGCACGAGCCCCTGTGCTGTGCCTGAGTCATAAGGTTGCAGCAGTGCAGGGAATTCAGTGCTACAATCTGATGTGCCCCAAAAATGGGCCTTTCCACTTTAAATAGTGCCCAGATGGTGCAGGAGGAAACCCTGGGAAAACTGGGAGCGAGAGGAAAGGTCCAAGAGGAGCAGCGGGAACCTGGGGCAAGGTTTTCCCTGGGAACTGCACCACTGATTTCGGATTAATCCCAAAGGTTTCAGGAGCCCCATGAGCACGTTTTGCCGAGGTTCCCTGCATGCTGAAGGCCACCCAGAGCCACCCCATGGGACAACATCCTGCACCCGGGACATCCCCTCGCCCGCAGCCGCCACCAGGTTTGTGCTGCTGTTTGCAGAGCTGGAACTGGCTCATTTACGATCCGCCCGCAGCCATAATTGGGCTCATTTCACATGGATTCAAGGGGCTTTGGAGAAACCTTGGCTCTTCCTTTACAAGAGATAATGTAGTGCAGTAAGTCCAACACACCTCCTATGACTTAGGCCATAAGACATCAATAACCAGGACTGAGCCGCTGCTGTTCTGAATGAAGCAGCTCACATGTGTTTCCACAGTGGTTTCTCCTCCCAGTTATGAGATGGGATAAACCCAGGAAACTCCAGGTCTTAGACCAAGTGATAACACAGTCCTCAATGCCCGAATAACAGGGAAATAAAGCTTAAAGCTCTATTTCCATCTCAGCAGCCCTTGTGCTGCCCTCTTGCTTGCTCTGGCAGCAGAACCACCTCAAATTTGGGGCCAGTCTTTGCAGAGGGGGGTTATAAGAAAATGGGGAAAGACTTTTTAGCAGGGCCTGTTGCCATAGGACAAGCGGGAATGGCTTTAACCTGCCAGAGGGGAGATTGAGATGAGCTCTGAGGCAGAAGCTCTTCCCTGTGAGGGTGCTGAGGCGCTGGCACAGACTTTTCCCAGAGAAGCTGTGGCTGCCCCATCCCTGGCAGTGTTCAAGGCCAGGTTGGACACAGGGGCTTGGAGCAACCTGCTCTAGTGGAAGGTGTCCCTGCCCGTGGCAGCACCTCCTTCCCTGCACAATCAGTGCTTTTGCTCCTTCTTCCTCGCCCCTGACCCCTGTGCAGCCCACAGCATCACCCCGAGGCTCCAGCCAGCATCTCCCTATGCTGCGGGGACCTCCCAGCCGAGGCGAGTTGCTGCAGCACAAGCAGAATTCTCCTCTGTGCGCACCCAAAAATGCCCCTTTGGGTCCCACCACCCTCTCTCGGGTTGGGGTCAGCCCTTGGCAAGGAAAGGAAGGAGCAGGCAAGGGTTTGGTATCTTGAAAACATTTTATTTAATCACTATTCCGTGGTAGCATAAATAATAGGCAATGACAGCACATGTAAAGAGGGGGGGAGCAGCGGGTGCGGGCACAGGGTGAATTAATGGGGAGGAGAATCCGTCGCACTGGTGGTGCTGGGTAGTTCAGCAACTTGGTTTAGTGAAAATATATATATATCTCTAGGTAAACCAGCAGTATTTGGTGTCATTCCTGTGCTAATCCACAAAACACTGATTGTACAGACGTGCTGAACCCACCCCGCACGGCTCCGCACCACTGGGTCCATCCCTTGGGGTGAGCTGGGTGACATCTGTCCCCCTCCCCATGGCACTGGCAGCAGACAGGAGGATGATGAGTCCCTCTTTGCAGAGATAGAGGGAGCAAAAACCCCTCTCTGTTTGGGAATGCAGCCTCTCGGTGGGGTTAAGGACACGGTGCCTGTGCATGGATGCACGCACACATGCGGAGCAGCTCCATTCCCCAGGCTGTAACACTCACCGGCTGCTCCTGCCCAAACCCGGCTGTGCCGGAGCTGCTCCACAGCCACTGCCATGGGAAGGGTCCCCACATCCCACCCTGCGTTTGTGACCAAAGCCCTTCCCACCCCGTGTTCCAGTTCTGCACCCGCCGTCACGCTTTTGCATAGGAAACACATGAACAGCAACGAAGCTTCGCGCTCTCCCCGTGCCGGCTGATCCCGAAGGAGGGGACGCGGCTCCACTACTTACTCCAAGCTTATGGCTGGGGCCCACGGGGACCCCCCGGCCGCCTCTCATGCAGTAGCTCTCAGTTAAAGCAGTTTTAGTGCTAGACAGGACTAGGAGGACGTTATTTCCAGTTAGCGAGCGGGCTCTTGGCAGGTCACTTGGTTCTGGCTCATGTTGTGTGTGAGTGGATACAGTAAAAGTAAAGAGCGAGTATAAACAAAGACAGTTCGTTTAGAAAACATCCCTGGAAGTTAATTGTTCTTGGGGTTGTTCCGCAGGTTCTTGAGGGTCAGGTGGAGCTGCCGGACCTGGATGTCCTTCTGCGAGAGCTCTTCCTTCAGCCGCCGGATCTCATCCTGCTGCCGGAAGAACATCCGGAGGAGCTGGAAGGGAAGGATGGAGCTGGAGGGACCGGCCCTGGGGCTTCACCCTCCTGGCAGCCCCTGGAGCCGCTTCACAACTCGGCTCCTTCTGCAACACGACTGGATCTGCTGCTCGCTCAGCTTTAATACATCACCCTCCAGCATCGGGATACCCCACACGTGCAATGTGCAAACTCAGCTCCAGCAAAGCAGATTCTTTCCGGGACCTGATGCTTCCCCAGCGCCTCCATATGTTGTTCCCAGAGGATTTTAATTAAAAGAGAACTCATTTGGGAGCTTAACACCACTCCTTTGGGTGCTCTGTGCTGAACGTGGAGCTGGAGGCTTCAAGCCACAGGGAAACACAGTGCCCAGGTACCGTAGTTTGGGACCTGCGGAGCGGTGGCTTTGCAGGCTGCGCCCAGGAAACACATCCCCACCTCACCAGTGACCATCCACTGCTGTCCCCATCCCCATCCCCTGCTGCCCTACCTCATTCTCCGTCCGCGGCGGCACGTTCTCCAGAAGGTCTATGCCATTAACAAGGACACTCCTCTTCGCCTTCACCGGTGCCTTAAAGACGATTCTGGATGTCTTCTTGTAGCCCTCCTTCAGCGATATCAGGATGGGATCTGAGTGGAGCAGAGGGCAGGCAGAGAGTCAGGGGGGGCCACGGTCCCATCCTGCATCCCTTGTCACACCCCCAGCACAGCACCCGTGGCTTTACCTCGGTTGACCCCACTCAGCCATTCATCTGGTGTGAGGGCCGGCTCCGTCCCGGGGGTCATGGGGTAGATGTCCTCTTGGTATGTCTCTGACTGCAAACAGGGGGAAAGAAAAGCCACCTCCTCTGTGGCTGCTCAGCTTTAACTGCACGTCCCAACGTGCTGCACATGGCTGTGCTCACTCCTCTCCACCCAGGACAGCGGGAGGTGATGAGCTGGGCTTTGCACCGTGAAGTTAAATGAGGGACACCAGCAAATCTGGGATGGCAAACACCAAACCCGGATCCAGCGCTGGGACCAAACCCTGCTCCAGCTTGAGATGTTTTACCAGAAACATCCCCCAAACCTCAGGTGAGACAAGCCCCTCATTACCCATCCCAATGGACCAAGCTGATTTCGGACAAAGCAACTGCAAGCAAGGCCAGGAGCAACACAGAGAGGAATTTCATAGGATCATGGAATGGTTTGTGTTGGAAGGGGCCTTAAAGCTCATCCAGTTCCAACCCCTGCCACGGGCAGGGACACCTTCCACTAGAGCAGGTTGCTCCAAGCCCCTGTGTCCAACCTGGCCTTGAACACTGCCAGGGGTGGGGACTTCCTAAAAACATTCCTATTAAGCCTTGAATAACTCCCCCCGGGAATCCCATCATATAACCACAGGAGGTCTGAGACTGGTGCACAGACCCAGCCGCCGAGCTGGTCATCAAAGCAGCACAACGGGGTCATCCCCATCCCACCCAACCTGCTTCAGACCCCCCCAAGGGACTCACCCTCCTCGGCACGATCATGGAGATGGGTTCGATCAGCCCCTTGAGGGTGACAAGCTTGTAGAAACGAAAGACCTCACAGGCCGACACGTCCAGCCCGTACTTCGGCATCACCCCTGCGAGGAGGCACAGGCATAACCATGGGTGCTGCACCCGGCGGGGACCCATCCGCCTCCCCAGCACCGAGCACCCCAAAACACCCTTGTTCTCCAGGTCTTTAATGAATTAATCCCTGCTATCATCACATTGAGGACAAGGGGCACAGACCTGGGCCACCCCACGGGTGTTTGCAGGGACATTGGGAAAGGGATGAGCAGCTTTTATTCAGGACAAAGCACCTTCCATCAGCTACCTCTTGCACATTGAGGACCAGCAGCTCCATCCTTACCCAGTCCTTTCTGTGGGGCTGGAGAGCGAAACTCCATGAGATAACTCAGGTAGGGCTTTTCCGAGCCGATCTCGTAATAGCGAATGTTCCCATCACCCTGGAGCAGGGAAAAGGGATGGTTTAATGCTTTAGAACACATGAGGTTGGATAAAGCCCATGATAACAACCCCCATCCTTGGGGAAATCCAAGCTGGGGATGCTGCAGCCCTGCATCACCCAGAGGGATGCATCACCACATGTGCAACAAGCAGTGGGCACCTCTCCAAACTAGGGTTTAGTGGCCAAAGAGCTGCATAACGCTTTGCTGGGGGCTCAGCACAGCCCTGCTGCGTGGATGGTTCTTCTCCCACCACAGCGTTTGCTGGAGAGAGGCCCTTTGGCCTCCCCAGGACATGCCACAGCGATGGGATGCGATGCACAGCCCGTACCTTGCCGGCCAAGTACAGCATGTGAGTGTCAGCATCATAGAACGGGAAGAGGAGCCCTGAGAGCCCATCGATCTCCTCCTCGATCAAGGGCATGGACAGGTCTTCCTGCAGCAGAGGAAAAAGCCCTTTATTGAGCGCCATGCCCCGGTGCTGGGGCTGGGGGGGGGTCCCGGCACCCACCTGGTCCCACAGCGCGATCTGCCGCGTGTTCCAGCGCGACACCCCCGTGGTGAGCAGCCGCTTCGTGCTGCCCAGGAACACCACCCGGTTCACGCGGTGGTTCTTGCAGCTGGCCTCCTGCAACACAGCAGCACCCTCAGGGCAGTGCCACCACCCCAATCACTGTTAGACAGGGAATCCCAGAACGGTTTGGGTTGGAAGGGACCTTAAAGCTCACCCAGCTCCAACCCCTGCCACGGGCAGGGACACCTTCCACTAGAGCAGGTTGCTCCAAGCCCCTGTGTCCAACCTGGCCTTGAACACTGCCAGGGATGGGGCAGCCACAGCTTCTCTGGGCACCCTGTGCCAGCGCCTCAGCACCCTCACAGGGAAGAGCTTCTGCCTCAGAGCTCATCTCAATCTCCCCTCTGGTGGGTTAAAGCCATTCCCCTTGGCCTGTCCCTACAGGCCCTTGTCCAAAGCCCCTCTCCAGGTTTCTTTTAGCCCTTTAGGCTCTTTCTGCACCATCATCCCCTAAGTTCTACTACTTTCCACAAATCCTGAATTAATAAAAGCTTCCAACTCCTGTGCTCGGGATGAGAACAGCCGCTCCCCACAGCATACAGTTACCCACAGACCCTGACACATACAAACATCACATCACAGACAGTCCCTTGCAGATGCTTTGACCCGTTTCAGTGTGATTCCTCCCCAGGACCTCGTTTCTATCCCCCATCCACCCCATGCCACACACATCACCCACCTGCAGGACCCTGCCGGAGCGCGGCTCCACCACCCGCAGCTTCTTGTCCTTGCAGGTGGTGGCCAGGAGGCTGCCGTCCGTGTTGAAGGACATGCAGAGGATCACGTCCTTGTGGCAGTCGATCATCTTCACCGGCTCCCCGACGTCCAGGTTCCAGATGAGGACCTGTGGGAAGCGGGGAGGTTATCCTGGTGTCTCTGCAACTGGAGACCCCCAGACCCCTCCTGCAACCTCCACGTCTGCTTCGGGCATCCTAATACCTCCTGTTGTGGCTGAAATGGCTCCATCGTCACCCACAGAGCTCCCTCCCCTCCACCCAGGGCTGCCCTGAAGCTGCTGCTTGTGCTGCACCCTCAATGAGTTTGCCAGTGGCACCAAGCTGTGTGGTGCTGGACACGCTGGAGGGAAGGGATGGGATCCAGCGGCCTTAGAGCAGCTCCAGTGCCTAAAGGGGCTCCAGGAAACCTGGAGAGAGGCTTTAGACAAGGGCCTGTAGGGCCAGGCCAAGGGGAATGGCTTTAACCTGCCAGAGGGGAGATTGAGATGAGCTCTGAGGCAGAAGCTCTTCCCTGTGAGGGTGCTGAGGCGCTGGCACAGACTTTTCCCAGAGAAGCTGTGGCTGCCCCATCCCTGGCAGTGTTCAAGGCCAGGTTGGACACAGGGCCTTGGAGCAACCTGCTCTAGTGGAAGGTGTCCCTGCCCGTGGCAGGGGCTTGAACTGGATGAGCTTTAAGGTCCCTCCCAACACGAACCAGTCTGTGGTTCTATGCTACAACTGAAACAGCCCTTATGACCGGGTACAAGAAGGTGCCCTCTGCTGCAGACACTGGGTCATTTTATTGCAGCCAGCAGGATGCTGCTGCAGGTGACTCTCTCCCCTGCCACAAGCAGGGAAATCCTTTGCAAGGGCAGCCCCAGGCACTGAGCACCAGGAATGGGGCTGGACAGGACTCACCTTATAGTCATAGCCAGCACTGAAAAGGATGTTGTTGGTGGTTGGGTGCCACTCCACGAGGCCGACGCGCCGGCTGTGCCCGTACAGCTCCAGGACAGCCTCTGTCATGTTCCTCTTCAGGCCGCCCTCGGGGATCTCCCAGATCCGCACCTATGGGATGGGATGGGATGGGATGGGACAGGCATTGGGATGGGTTTGGGAGCAGTGGGAGGATCCTGACACCTGCCCAGCGGGGCTCTGAGCTGCTGCATCCCTGCAGTGCCCCAGCGCCAGCAGCCTCATCCTGCACCCTAATGGGTGTCCTGAGGTTGATCTGGTCCCCCTGCGAGGGCAGGGGGAGAGCACAGGGAGGGCGCTAATTGCTCCACAAGGACAAATAATGAATTAACAGCCTGGCATCCCATAGGAGAGCATCAGGAGAGGACTGACGCTGGTATCCAGACTGGTCCCCATGGATACAGGTTTGATAGCGAGGGAATAATAACAGGAATAATGACAGGAGGAGTTTCAAGCAGAGCAATAGCCTGGGTGGCCCACGGGAGTCATCCCCTCCAGTGAGGCAGCATCTAACCACAGCCATAAATACAGAGCCATAAAATCCTCATCACCCCCTTGGAGAGGATTAATCCATAGCGATGCCCTGGGGATGAGGCTGCACAGGTTGTCCTCTCCGTGTAGGGCATTATGGAGGGAAGCAGGAGTCTGGAGCAGGATGGGTTAGCAGCATCACTGTGCTCCCCCTACAGCAGTGTTCCCAGCCTGCGACTAACAGTGACAAATAGCATCCAAATGCTCTGTTTCCTGCAGTTCAGACTCCATGAAGACTTGAGCATCCTCCCTCTTTGACACTGTTGGCCTGAACCTCCTTACACCTCCTGGGAGGGAGCAGGGGGAGCCCAAAGGTGCAGAACCTGCCCATAAGCAGCACCCTGGGCACTGAGGGTGGCACTGGGAGCCATGAGCCCCACTGGGGATCACCCCCCACTGGACAATGGGGCAATTAACTTAATTTCCCAGGTTTAATGATCCTCACGAAGTCTTCCCAGTATCCTCCCTCCTCCCAGCACCTCCTATTCCCCAGCGACTGAATCTAAAGGTTATAATTCAAACTGGGAGACAGCTCACCATGATTCATGGCCATGATCTGAATCTTTTTTCCCCACTCAATATCTTCCTTGACAAGCTTTCAGCTAATAATAAATGCCAATACACTGAGCTGCAGGAGAGGATGAGACATCAGGAGGTAATACAGTGAAACACTAAGGATCAGGAGAGGCAGATTTGTAACTGGTTAAGAACTGGATCACCCCAAACCCTGTCTTCTGCCATGCAGAATGGGTGATGGTTTCTGATCTCCTTTGTACAAAGGCTTTTTTTCCTTTATGATACAGCCTTTGGGATGGACTTGAGCCCAGAAAATAGAGGAGGAGGATGCAAATAACAGCTATGTAAAGATGACCCGATTCATTATCCCCCAGCCTTCTGCTCCCATCTCTTGATGGATCAGGCCATGAGAGCAGTCGCAGCCCCTGTGGTCCATGGGAGCAAGAAGGATCAATACCAGCATGGCTGTTGGGCTTGGGGAAAATGAACAGCCCTCGTTGTGCACAGCTCTACGGCTTATTTGCATGGGAGACACAGAAAGAGCAGCGTTGTGATGATAAGTGGCACTGGGGACAAGCAAAGGAGCTGCCCTTGCATTACGATGGGCACCATCACCTATTGCTCTGCAGCAATCTCTTATCTCCTCTCTGCTCCCGAGGTGGCTGAGCCATTCACATCCACAGCGCCCAAGCTGGGTATATTAAAGGCAGGAGGTGCATGGAGCTGGCAGGAGCCAGCCCGGAGCATCACAGCTCACCGAGGTGTCTTCGGAGCATGATGCGATGATGTTCTCAATGAAGGGATTCCACTTGATGTCCAGCACGTTGCCCTGGTGGCCACAGACTTTGGGGTAGTTCGGTTCGATACGGCCTGTCTATAATTTAAAATAGATTAAAAAAAGAAAGGAAAAATTAGTGATGAAGTTGGTCTTTTTAAGGCCGGAGCCTTGTTAAGGGGAGTGAGCTCCACAGCACATCCTGGGATGGGGGTTTGGCTGGAGGAGATGATCCACTAAGTCAGGGATTGGGTTTAGCCTGTGAATATTCCATCTGAAACCACGGGCAAAAGGGCTGGAAGGGACTCGAGAGGCTCCAAACCAGCCCTTTGGCCTCAAGGTAGATCAACCATTGGGCCATACATGAAGCATTTGGTACTTTCATCCCAAACTTTGGAAGCAATGTTGAGTGAGATACGCATGTGTACTCTGCAGGACAAATCCCGAGAGACTTTGGGATCATCAGCCCTCTTGCTTAATGATGCTAACACCCAGTGATGACCCCCCTTGATGGGATCCTTCCACACGGATGGGAATCCTTGCATGACTTTCAGGGATGGTCCAGTCCTGACACCTCAGCAGAGCACAGACCTGCAGAGCTCCACAGCAGGGGATGGTGCTCAGCCTCCCATCAAGGCTCCCATCCCCGATGGGTTGCAGGGACCCTGCGGGGTCACCCCACCACCCTTCCATCCCCTGTGCTGGCTCCGTGCCGCAGCCTGGAGCTGGTGGCACGCTTGGAATGTGCAAGATAAGTAGGTCAGCCCGACACAGGCACTAAATATTTCATGGCCCTTCCAGCACTGACCTTCTACCGTATCGAGCTCCCGGCTCCATTTAACACTAACAAAGAGCCGTGCTGCAGGTACCACGCTGCACCTTTACCATCCACAGCAAAGGGTTAGGAGGGCTCCAAGCAACCGGATCAGGCCCAGGGGCTCCCGCTGCACCACCACTGCTGGGAATGTTGATTTGGATTAATCAGCTCCCAAGGAGATGTGGCTGCTAATTGCTGCATAGAATCATAGACTGGTTTGGGTTGGAAGGGAACTTAAAGCTCCTCTAGTTCCAAACCCCTGCAATGGGCAGGGACACCTTCATCTAGATCAGGCTGCTCAGAACCACATCCAGCCTGGCTTGAATGTCTCCAGGGATGGGACATCTACCAAACACATGGTTGGTGGCAGCTCCAGTGAACTGGGAGCAGTGTGGGATGCAGGGGCAGAGCAGGGATGGAGATGCAGAAAACCATCACTCGAGGTGCTGAGAAGCACGGGCAAACACAACCCTCCCCAAGCCCCTTTCATCGATTTTAAAGCACTTTCCATAAGCTTTATTATTAGAGCAAAAAGCCAATTCTTGCTCAAATTGCTGCAACATCTCTAAGTCATCCCTTGGACACAACCCACATATATAAGATGAGAACTAGGCTGGCCTTCAAACACCAGGGACTCGGTTATATGGGTCATTTGTTATCGAGGTGAAGGGATAAAAATAGGTGCCTGTTCTCACTGCCTTTGGGACGTGGGCAAAGAGACACCTCCAGCTCCATCACTGGTGGGGAACCAGGGTCGCTGGCGGCCGTTCCCCTCTGCCCCTGATGCAGAGAATCACAGTGTCCCCACAGAACACAAATAATTGTCTCCTTTTCAAGTGCTCCCGATTGCTCCAGCAAAGGGAGGGCTTTGAGGGGCTGAAGTTGCTGCAAGATTTGCTCCTTCCAGCCCATGCCATGGGATATATCGGAGCTGCTGGAGCCCGGCACGCTCGCGCTGGAGGGATGGAATCTGGGTCACTGAGCTTCTCCTAGCCAAGGATCAGGGATCCAGTGATTAGGATTCACCGCGGCTTAATGCACAGCTGCTGGCAAGGTCCTTCTAAGAGTGGCTAAATGGGAAACTGCAGCATGAATCCCTTTTTCCAGTGTTCGTTTTCCTTTTAATTTCCTTTATTTGGCTCCTTCTCCTCTTCCAGGTGCCCTGGGCACAGGCACAACCCACCGCTGCTCTTGTACTGTCCCTTGCTGCAGCATCTCCTGCATCCTCGCTGCATTCAACTTAATTTTAACCAAAACCTCTTGATTTCTTGGTCAGAAACCATCCCTCGTCACCAAAGTGTGTTTTGTCCTCTTGAAAGCCTAATGAATTTTGACAAACCCCATCAAATCTACTTGGCAAAGGGAATCACTCGGCTGGTTGCTCAGAATTAAAGTGATTGCACATTAACTTGTGCTGTTAAAGGGTCTGTCCGCCTGGAATTTACCAGCTGCTCCATGAATTCCTGCTCCAGACAGCGAGTTAATAATGTCATGCTAATGCAAATAGGAAACTAGGGGGAAGGCTGGATAATCGGAGCCGTTTGGGGAAGCGATGTCTGCTGGTGTGCTTAATGTCATAACTGATCAAGCTGTGCTCTGCATCCCATTAATTCACAGGAGGGGTGCTGGGTGGTGCTGGGCGGCAGAGCTTCAACGTTGCTGCACAGGAATGCTGGGTTCAGGTATCGAGATGTTCTTAGTGAAAAGCATCATTTTCCTAAATCTTCCCCCCCATCCCTTTTGGAAAACTCAATTTAGTGGAAAACTGACTCTTTTGGGGATGAAATCTCTTTTCTAGGCTCTGCATTGGGAAGGCTTCATTTGTATTTCAATGAAGGGTTTGTCTTCAATGGTTTCCTTTGTGTTACAGCCCATGTACTCTCAGTGCTTGGTCAGGCAATGCTCCTCCCTGGACCTCGCTTTTCCAAGGAATCACTGGCTCCCAGCATGGTCAGGCAATGCTCCTCCCTGGACCTCGCTTTTCCAAGGAATCACTGGCTCCCAGCATGGAGATTTGTGTCCTGGGGGAACCCCAAGATGCTGGGGGGCATCACCTCAGTTTTGGTGTGACAGCATCTTCCCAAAGGGCTGTCTCTGCCACTGAGTAAAAGGAAGAATTAAAATCCACAGGTGATGTGTGTTTTAATGTATTGCCCTTCCTATAGGATGCTCCAGGGTTTGCAGTGGTGGTGGTGGAATCCAGGCAGAGAAATATCTCCTGGGGGGCATGAGGAGCTGGGGGGACTCAAGGCACCGTCTCTCCGGCCATAGCATCATCCAGAGCCACCGGCTGCCAGAGGTTTGGGTCACCCTGGCAGAGCTGTCACAAAATCACTTCGTTTTACCTCTAAAATCCTGGAATGATTTAAAATAGAGCCAATAAAAGCCACGTCTGGGGCTTTAACCAGGAAAGTGCCCTTTTAGCTGTGTGATAGTGTCAGAAATGTGCGCGTTGATGGCTGCTGCTCATCTGGGGCGAAGCTGCCAGGTCAGTGCAGGGAAGGAAACGCATCAGTGGCTGGCAGGAGGCAGCTCAGGGTCCAGGGCCGAGGTGGCAGCTCCGATCTGAGCCAGGCTGCTGCTGATGGGCACAATCATCACAATTCAGGCTCTCTGAGTGAGCCAAAGTGGTGCCGTTGGCAGCTGGAGGAGGAGCAGGAGGAGCAGCATCCTGGCTCTTCATCCATCCCTGTCCTGACACCCCTGAAACTGGCCCTGATGGAGGTTCAATCACACCGACAGGTATCAGCCACCGAAGGGAAGTGAACCTGCGCCACGTGGGTGGGGAATTGGTGTAACCTGTCCTAATTAGAAGGAGGCTGATGAGTTAGAAATGAGCCTTGTGTTCGGTGCTTAGCACAGAGCAGCTAATGGGGATGTGATCCTGTGTCCCATGCAGGGGCTTGGAACTGGATGAACTTTAAGGTCCCTTCCAACACAAACCATTCCAGGATTCCATGTATTTTATAAAACCTGCTTTTCACCAGGTTCCCTGGAAATCCAAACCAAAACACTGCCAAACCCTGGTGTTTCCAATGAAGCTCAACCCTCAAACTGATCATGCACAGAAAACTTGACAGAAACAAGAGCAGTGTCCATGCAGCATCGATGCCAGCGCCTGTCCCTGGGTGAGGAACATCCCCAAGGAAGGAGCACTCACCACCAGCCTGGGGTCACCCTTCCCCACCCAGCAGCTTCCCCCAGATGCTCCCTAATCCCTTATTAGCTTTTAGAGGGATCAGGGAAGTGCTGCCTGAGCCGTGGGGGATTTAGAGGGTTTCCCAGGAAATCCTTGAGTACACACGAGTCTCTAGTGGCTGAGATTAAGAGTAAATACATTTACTGCTGTGTTTTTAAAGGTCTCTCCTACTTGAGAGCCAAAGAGGAGGAAATTACACAGATTCCCCCTGACCTGGGGCAGATCCCTGGCTGGTTTCGGTACATGGGAAGGTCGCTGCAGGTTAACTGCTCTTCATTAGGAACCAAGTCAAATGGAACCAGCAAAAGCCAGAGAGAAATGGGACAAACCCTTGGCAAGGATGCAGAAAACCCATTGCCATGGAGCGTGGCTGGTTGAGCATCTCCCCATGGAGTAGCAGGGACCAGACGCTGGGAAGGGGGAGCGAGAGGAGGGCTCCGGGCACATCTGGGCATCACATCTGCAATACAGCTGTTGAAGCAGAGTGGTGAGAGCCCAAATGCAAGGGGAGGTGTTGCACCAAGAGGCAGCTCTTGCTGCCCTGGTCACTTGTGCAGTTGTACACATAATTCCCCAAGGGAATTCCCATGTGCAGGTGGAAGGACGCTGCTATTGGAGGGGTTTCTCTCCAACAACTGAATAAATACAGAGATGTCTCAAGCCTTTCTCCATTGCTCTCCCCTTGCATCCTCCCTTATGCCAGGATGCTCATCCAGCCTCCAGCACTGCAAACAACCAGATGGGAGCGATTCATAGCCAGCCAAGACTGAGGAGATTGGTCAACCACATGTGTTCCCAGCGGAATCATCCCCCGGGAGGGATGGGGCACACAACTGACCTGCCTGGAAGCTAGTCCAGGGATTCTCAATACTATAAATCCATTAAGAAACCCAACCCCAAAGAAATCCATGCATGCAATAAGCAACATTGTCCATCAAAACATCAATTCCAGGCATGGGAAAGGTCTGAACGTGCTTCTGGGTCCTGCAGGGAGTAACCTGGTTGTTGTGAACACACTGCCAAGCTTCCTGACTGCTCCTGTGAATGGGAGCAGCGAGTAAAGCACGAAGCCAAGAGTCAGCTTCCTTCTAAACAAAGTGGAAAAGCTCAGCTCAAGCTCTGGCACCATTGAAAGAAGCAGCGATTCCAGCAGATGTGCAGCTCCACCCCGAGTGAGAGCAGCACCTGGGAGATTCCAGCAGGGAAGGAGATGGGATGTGCTCTGTGAATCCTCCAGCACTGGCTAAAACAGGGGTCGTATCCTTTCCAACCACTCCTGGCCATCCTCTCCCTCATCCTCCACACCACGATCCATGAGCAAACACCACCAGCCTCCGTGCCTCAGTTTCCCCAAGTGATGCTATCCCTGTCTCTGGCAAACTCCATCTTCAGGGTTGCTTTGGGACAAACGGTCCCAGATTTACCATGCTACTTGCCATTAAAATAAAATCACATTCACATATAAACCAAATTATTCTCTTTGTTATACAATTAAACCATGGAAATCATACAGCAGGGAAAGAAATCACCATTGCTTCACGCTCTTTCTGCCAGGGTGAAGGTTTAAATCTCAGTTACTCCTTTTGTGTGGATAGAAATAGGGTTAAATTAAACAGAATTAGTGTTGTGGGCTGTGACCCACCTCACCCCCACTGCCTGTGCTCGGGGTAACCATCAGATGAGCTTCTCCAGCACACGGAGCCCTCAAAAGCGATGCCCAGAGCCTTTGGCAATGAATTGGCACAGATTAACCGCCCAAGCCTTGCTGCAGCATTCACCAGCGCCATAACAGCAGCAGCCAGGCTCAAGCTTGTTAATTAAAGAGACAAAAGCCACATAACGCCCCTGTTCTATCGGATTACGGGCACTCAAAATCAATCCCTGCTTCTTTGGGAACAAAACGCCGCTTTTCCCCGGCGAGGACAGGGTTTAACCGGCAGAGGGGGCCGGCAATTGCCGCCTGGGCTGCACTCCATGGGCCAGGCAGAGCTTCCCCAGGCCCGACCTAAGGCTTTGCTGCAGCGTTAATGGGGACAAGATCCCTATTCCCCTCCCCCCCAAGCTCCTGCTGGCCCAAGGACCCTGTTTTCATGCCCCATTTCATCCTCTGACCCATCACCAGCATTGAAACCTCACATTGATGCTTTTTGACTGATCCAGGTGCTTAAACCCAGCCGGATCCCAGGTCTGGGCTTCCCACAGCTGCTCTCCTGTTATCTCCTTGATGAATGCAAGGACATGGGATAGTGGAGCAGCAATGCTGAAGTGTCAACTCTTTCTGTAAGCCCCAAGCCTCTATTTTTCTGGCCAGCTCGAGGTTAAAGCAAATGTCTCCTGCAGGCTAAATCCAGATAAGAGAAAAATCACAGGAAAAAATAGGTAGCACAGACCATGGGAGCCTCCTGTGTCCTCAGTTTAAAGATAGAAAAGCTCCAAGGACATGAGAATTGGTTCATTGTATTAAGAAATAGAGAGAAACCTGTCTTTTCCCTGCGGAAAACCTCCTGGTGCTCTGGAGCGCAGCAGAAGCAATGAGAGCAGATGTGTGATGAATGTGCCCGTTCTCTACCCAGCCTTGGCAAGGAGGGGTCCCCATGGAGAGGGACATGCATGGGGGTCCTTTGGGTGATGCTGTGAGCACACAGGCAGAGCAGATGCCACCAGGAGCTCCAGCCAAGCCATGCTGGAGCCAGGGCAGGATGCCTGGAGCACACATCCCGCTCGCCAGCTGCTGCCCTGGGGTTATTCACACAATCCCAGACTGGTTTGGGTTGAAGGGACCTTAAAGCTCATCCAGCTCCAACCCCTGCCACGGGCAGGGACACCTTCCACTAGAGCAGGTTGCTCCAAGCCCCTGTGTCCAACCTGGCCTTGAACACTGCCAGGGATGGGGCAGCCACAGCTTCTCTGGGCACCCTGTGCCAGCGCCTCAGCACCCTCACAGGGAAGAGCTTCTGCCTCAGAGCTCATCTCAATCTCCCCTCTGGCAGGTTAAAGCCATTCCCCTTGGCCTGTCCCTCCATCCCTTGTCCAAAGCCCCTCTCCAGGTTTCCTGGAGCCCCTTTAGGCACTGGAGCTGCTCTAAGGTCTCCCCTTCAGGAGCCTTCTCTTCTCCAGGCTGCCCCAGCCCAGCTCTCTCAGCCTGGCTCCAGAGCAGAGCTGCTCCAGCCCTCGCAGCAGCTCCGGGGCCTCCTCTGGCCTCGCTCCAGCAGCTCCATGTCCCTCTTGTGCTGTTGCTCAGAGCTGGACTGTCGGTTTGGGATCTCTGTGGGGATTAGCAATGGTTCTGTCACCTCCATGGGCTGCCCCTGCTCTGGGCAGGCTTGTACCAGCCCCTATGGCAGCAGTGATGGACATCAGTGTCCCATACGGACACAGTGGGGCTCAGTCCCCTGCCAGCCCCCCAGAACCCCCTTGCTCACACCATAGCACAGCCCTGCAGTGGGATGAGAGGCTGTCCCATGCTCAGCCCCACAAACAGCTTACAACAAACCACATCTACGATGTGAACAACAGCCTCGGACTTCAGCTTCCTATGTGTAAACAGAGACTCCCCTTTCCTGCCCTGGCTTCCTTCAGGCATGCAGGCAGATAACATTGTCTGGCTGTGGAAAACAAACTCCCTTCATCCCCTACAGAAACAAAACCCTCCTGCAGCAGTGCAGGTGATGCCAACCAGCCTTCCCCTGCCTTAAGGGATCCCTGCAGCACCCCCAGCAAGCTGCATTGAAACCCACTCCCCTTAAAACAGCTCCCAGCACCCCTCCACACCCCAACACTGATATCTGGCTCATTCAATCACACACAGCTAAGATAGATCCACAGGGTGATGGAGCTTGCTCTTCCCTGGCTGGTTTGGGCAACCCAGGGCCAGCCAAACCTGGTGCTGCCTGAGGCACATGTAGAAATGCTTCATTGCCACCAATAAAAGCCTGAAAATGCCATAAAATGCCCCCTGGAGCGTTTGAAAACCCAGAAAGAGGTGAAGGACTTTGTGCTGTTGATGGGGATGCTGGATTTCAGTGTTGGCACTAAGGGATGTGCAAGATTGGATTTTGCTTGTGATGACGGAGCTCAGCCTATTGCTGACTCACAACACACAGACATTTCTCCCTGCAGCTGAATTTGGGACCAAATCCTTCTGTTGCTACAGTTTGGGAAGCAAATCCTCATCTTCCCAAGCCTGAGCATGAGCTTTCCTTCGCCCACCCTCCAGGGATATCTATAGCACAAAACCTTTGCAGCGACGGGGGGAAGCTGGATCCCAGTGGCCAAAGCTCCAGAATTTGGGATCCTGCCCCAGCTCTGCAGCAGCACAGGATGATGGACAGGCTCGGGGGGAACACAGTGCAGCCGTGCTCCATCTCTCCAACCTACTCATCCTTGCAGAAGCAGTTACACATCCCCTTGATGGCTATGGGAATACATGAGGAACCAGCACTTCTGCTGCGCAGGCAGAGGAACATATGGCCCAGCGTATGCAAATGCTTTGTCACTTGAAGCATAAAGCAGGGGGGTTTCTGGTGAGCATTTCTGAGCAGAACAGAGGGCAGACGTGGGGAGGGGGGGTGAGGAAAGGATGGCAGCAAATCAAAGCCTGAGTGGAGCTGCAGTATCTAGGTTACCTTCATTATGTTCAGCTAAATATGGATGCCAATTAATCAGAGGGCTGCTGATTTCCAAAGAAAATCAGTTTACTCTTAATGAGCTAATCAGAACCTATTTAAATATCAAATAAATAATGACATGATTAGTCTGTACAAAGGCGTGTGCGGGCCCTTGACACGGTCTGCTCCGGCTGGGATTTGGTGCACTATTGCCAGGATTTCCACAGTGATCCCTTGGGAACAGGATGCAAACAGCATCGTGCTCCCTCTGCTCTGATCCCACTGGGACACGGCTGTGTTTGATAGAGTAAAAGGGTAATTTGCTGGCAACACCCAGTGATTAGCTCAGGATTTAAGGCCAGGAGCAAGGGGTGTGTGGATGGGCATCCTCCTGATCCTGCTCCATGGTGTGAGGAGGGGGGCTCTGGGTGCTCAGACAGAGCTCCTGGTATTGTGAATATTAATAAGAGTCAAGCTGTGCACTGCGATTAAAACCCTGATTATAATTTCTCCCATCTGTAGCTGATTCTACTCCAGGAATCAAGGAGGGATTCACAAGAGGTGTGAACATTACATGGGGAATGCATGTGCTGTGTCAAGTCACATATGGTGAGTGCATCCTTAAGGGGAGGGAGTGCAACTCCTTCAGTGTCAAAAGTGCTCAGGAGAATAAGCGTCCCACATCCCCTCCTGCAGCCTGTGGATATCCTGGTGCTTAGGGATGGGATGCAGATGCCAGCTTGGAGCTGCTGGTCCGTGCGCCGGTAGGACAGTAACAGCATCAGTGCAACTGTGGTACTCCACAGCAGTGCTCAAGTTGTGGGAGCAAAGCAAAGGTAACGCTTATTTCATGTTCAAGGTCGCTGCTGCCCGGCTGCATCTGCCACGAGACCAAACGTGGTCCCATGGGGCAGCTTCTGAAGCATCAGCTGAATTTACAGGAGTTTAAAGCTGCATGAGCAAGAGAGGTGTGGATTCACAAGGAGCTGGGGAAGCAAAAGCGGGAGTAAGGATGTGTGCTGCAAACAGGACTAAGAGCAGACTACAGACATGCTGCTTCTCCTGCGCAAAGTGCTTTAGATGGGTTCAGCTACAAACTGAAGCCCAGGGCCCTCTGCACAGCACATGGCTCCTGGGCATTGGTGATGGATCTCGACTACAGATCTTGTGTGAGGTGGCATCTGCTGCAGTGCACAAAGCAAAAGCCCTGGGGTTTTGCAGTAGGAAACTTGAGCATGCAGCCGAGATCTGCCTCTCGGTATCAAATCTGAGGACTGAGGTTATATGGACAAGCTCAGATAAAGGGCAAGGACCTGCTGGTCAGGACATGGGGGTCCAGGAGGACTCGCTGCTTTCTGGGAGCTGTGGAATACTGGGGTCACAAAGCCAAGTGGCATCTCCACAGGGTGAGATGCCTGTCAGCATCACTGTGAGATGCCGGCAATGCTTTTAACAAAGGTTTCATTTTCTTCCTGAAGGAAAACCCAATTCATTAAAGCAGCTGTAAATCCTCCCTTCCCTGCACAAGAAAACTCCAGGAAAGGACATCCCGGGAAGTGTTCAAGGTTGGACACAGGGGCTTGGAGCAACCTGCTCTAGTGGAAGGTGTCCCTGCCGTGGCAGGGGTTGGAACTGGATGAGCTTTAAGGTCCCTTCCAACACAAACCATTCCATCACTCTACAACAATAGAGCGTTCAACTCATGCCATTGCAGGAGGGGATGCCCAGGATGGATCCTGCATCCACACACCAACACTTAGAGATCGGAGTCGCCTCCGTCGATCCTAAAGCTGTTACCTGCTCGATGGGGATGACGAGGAAGGAGCCGCCGCCGGCGCTCTCCGTCACGATGGCGAGGAAGCTGGCGTTGACGGCGCAGAAGTGGTTGTCGTGCACGTTCTTGGTGATGGGGACGCCGTCGAAGCAGTGCTCCCGGCTCGCCACCTTCCCGTAGACATTCCGGAACTTGGAGCTGCGGTACTGCGGGCGCCATGACATCTGCGGGGCAAGCACAGAGGGCTCAGCACCCCAAAACACCCCACACGGGCTCTTCACTTCCTTTCCAGCTCCCAACCTGTCCTGCAATAGGGCTTTTGCCTTTCGAGGCATGGCAGTAGCAGGGCAGCAATAGAACACCCTTGATATCAATCTAAGGTGGCGCAAGGCACCGCTCACAAAAGGCATTAAAAGGCTCTCTGCTGTTGCAAAATTTAAGCTGCTCTCTTTTTGAGCATGAACTGTTACCTAGAGCACACAGCACCACTGCTTCTTGTGCATATGACAAACACATTAAAGGCTTTTAATGCGGTGACTTGGAAATGGATCAGTCTGGACCGCATGAAAGCATGCAGCGGGGCAGAAGAAGAGCACTTAAGGCAGGGAGTGAGCAGCGCAGAGCTGGTCCAGGCTGTGCTCAGCTGTCTCAGCTCATTTTGTACAGGTTTTCCCACTTGGATAACCCACAGCGATGCAGGAGCACTTGCTGCTGCTGGTTAGATGCTCCCAGGTACCCATCAGCTCATCCTCGTGGACCAGGGATCCCAGGGACCCATCAGCTGCTCCATAATCCAGAGATTCCATGGGTCCACGAGCTCATCCCTCTTCCCCAGAGCAAGTCCAAGCACTGCAGAGATGAATGTGCTTTCTCTGCTCCTCACCACTTTGCTTTTACTAAGTAAAAATATGGACTGTTTTTCCATTTCAGTCATCTTTGAGCATTCCTTATGGCAGCACAAGTGGTCCATGATGAAATTCATAAAGATTTAAGGCACTTCAAGCATTCAGGAGAGTCTGTTTAAGCCACCTTAAAGCCACTTTAGTATTCAGCTCTGTCCATACACATGGCAATTGCACGCCTGAGGACTCATCACTGCTCCTGTCATCATAACCAGCATGTATTGACAAGAGCATGTAAGTGTGTACTTAAACACTGGAGCATCTCCCAGTGAGGGGCAACACCAGAGAAATGCTCCAGTGGCTGCTCTTATCCTGAATAAATCCAATTCCCTGCTTCCCCCCAGACCCAACACCACGGGCACACGGTTGGGAGCATGGTGTGTTTGAGCAGCGGCTCCTGGAGAGGAAAAGGGAATGCTTTAAGATGGAAACACTGCTGTTTCCATCTCTAACTTGTATGAACAAGCTTCCCTGTGAGGGTGCTGAGGCGCTGGCACAGGGTGCCCAGAGAAGCTGTGGCTGCCCCATCCCTGGCAGTGTTCAAGGCCAGGTTGGACACAGGGGCTTGGAGCAACCTGCTCTAGTGGAAGGTGTCCCTGCCCGTGGCAGGGGTTGGAGCTGGGTGAGCTTTAAGGTCCCTTCAACCCAAACCAGGCTGGGATTCCATGATTCTAAGCTCATCAGCTCAACCCATGGCTATGGGGCAACAGGCAGAGTGAGGAGCACCAGAGGGTCGGCCATCCCCAGGCTGCAAGGAGAAAGGAGACACAGATCTCTGAGGATTTAACCCAAAACGAGAGCAGAGACTTGTTTTTTCGGCTGGAGACGTTTCTGCTCTGAAAAAATGCAGACTCACGTCCAACAAAGCACTGGGGATCTTTGCCAAACCGACCCAAGCAGTCAGAGCCAGGCAGGGCAAGGGAAAACAGCCCGACCGCAGCCTGAGGAGCGGCTTTCATGAGTTTCACTCTTACATCTTCCTTTGTCTGAACAGATGAACTTTCATATTGAAATTTAACTTTTTATCATGTTAAAATAGCACTAAAACAGGTTTTGATATTTTTTTAAGCTCTTGATCTGCTCCATGATCCCGAGACTTTGATTTTGCTTGTTTCTGCTGTCTGTGCTCCTCTGCTCCAGACCTAGCGCATAAAGAGCCCCATAATCTATCAAAAGGGCCATTTTCCCTATTTTTCCCCCTCTAAACTTTTCAGATGTCCCATAGCATATCCCCACACAGGAGAAAACCCATGTACCCCCCTGCAGAAACCCCTCTGACTAGCAGAAAAGGGGCTCCCAATGCTTTCTGCATCCAGAAATTCAACTTAACAAATCACAGCCAAACAAAGCACCAGCACAAACAAGCTCCAAACAGCCCAGAGCTGGGGTTTTACCCTTTTTACCATTTACACATGAAGGTGGATCCCTTCATGTGTGCTACGGATGCTCCCTACTCTCCACCGTCCCCAGCCCCGAGGGTGATGCTGCCCCCAGCATCTTCTGCATCTCTGTTTTTCCCCAGCCCTCCCTATTCTATTCCTTCTCCAAAAGCAGGGCCAGGCTCCACGCAGCCCCCGCCACGCCGGGAGGAAGCAATAAGCCCAAGTGCCTGTTTCACTGGAGAAATCCAGAGTTTCTTTCCTTTAACCTCAGCCAGTGTTTCCTGTATCACAGCGTCACATCATCCCACAGCCCCGGGGCTGAGGCAGCCTGGAAACAACGGCAAAGCCCCTGCTCAGGGCTGCCCAGAGCAAGCATTGTGCAGCAGGAGGCTCCCGGATGGGCCCTTTCCTGCAGATCCCTGCCTTTGGCAGCTGGAGGAGGCTTTCCCAAGCCAGGAATAGCTCCTGTGCTGCATGGAAGAGCCAGGGGCTTGGGGGGCTCGCAAGGGTTCCAGCCCCATCAGTATCAGGGAGCATCAGCCTTTGGATGGAGATGAGCAGGGAAACGCAGCTGATGGGACAGTTTCGTCCTGATGGGGGATTTAGAGTGATTTACAGTCACAGCATAGGCATTGCCTACAAATAGAAACCTAGAAAGATGTTCTGACCAAAATAAAATCACCAGTTTCCCATCTGGATTCTCCCATTTGGATTATTTCCCATTGCATTATCCCATTTGGGTGTTGTCATAATTGATGTTTCAGTTCCACATTGAGGAAAACTTCGAGTTTCCAAGCAGATGCCAGCTTTGTTTTTCCATTTAACTGTATTATTTATTCCTCCACTTACTTTTCCCCACTATAAATACTTAAACCTTCACTTTGAAACTAGCGTCTGCAGACAGACACATCTCATGGGGCTTCCAAGCATCCAGGGGATGGCAGAAGGAGCAGGAGCCCTTTGGTTTCTGCTGGCGGCACCGCTGGGGACACCATGCCTCTGATCCAGGAAGATTTCCCTGGCACCCAACTGCTCCCAGAGGATGCAGATGAAGCACAAGCCCATGCACGAGGCCACTGACTGACCTAAGGGATGGTGGGAAGAAGAAAATCAATGAAAAACCAACATGCAAAGGGTCATGCACAACCCTTATGCTGCAAACATGGCTGCTGACGGGTCCCCCAGGGGATGTCTTCCCAGTAGAATACATGGTTTCACAAGAAACACCACTTTATGATGGAAAACTGTTGAAAACAAGGTGAATTTTCTAGCCAGGAGGATGAAAATATCCCATCTCACAGACTGCAACCCAGAGCAGTGGTATAGTTTCAAATGGGAGATCGTTTTGTTATTTACTTGTTTATTTTCCTTCCACATACTACTTTGCAGACTCCTTCACTCCCTGGGGTTTCCGGGCTTGGAGGAGGGGGAATGCTGGAGTTTGGAGCTGGACAAACATCCTATTTCCTGGGGAAGGCTTTTGAAGGCAAGGAGGGGATGGAGAGGAGGGGGGATGCGGGATGCTGCGGTGTGGCACAGCTCAGCATCCCCCTCCAGCACCGAGCATTTTGCAGGTGGTGCTGAGGAAAACAGCCCCTTCCCCAAAGGAGTGAGACAAAGCAGGAGAGGAAAGGCTGGAAAAGACCCAGCCCCAGTCCCATCCTGCCCTGAGCTTCCTCCCGGGGGCTTCGGATGGGGTTTGTATGTGGAGACTGAACCAACTCGTGTCCCTCAGGGTGTGGGGACATTGGCGTTGACCTGGTATGGTGGCACTGACATGGTCAAGGGGATGCGACCTTCCCCAAAACTTAAAGGGAGACTTAAAGAGGAGAATGGCTTTAACCTGCCAGAGGGGAGATTGAGATGAGCTCTTGGGCAGGAGCTCTTCCCTGTGAGGGTGCTGAGGCGCTGGCACAGGGTGCCCAGAGAAGCTGTGGCTGCCCCATCCCTGGCAGTGTTCAAGGCCAGGTTGGACACAGGGGCTTGGAGCAACCTGCTCTAGTGGAAGGTGTCCCTGCCCGTGGCAGGGGGTGGAGCTGGAGGAGCTTTAAGGTCCTTTCAACCCAAACCACTCTGAGATTCCGACTCCATTGCTGTCTTCACCTTGAATTCAAACCCTTGCTCCATCTGCACTTCAGCACCCATGGAGATGAGCAGCATTTCAAACTCTTGGTTGGGTTTTTTCCCCCAAATTTCTTTGCCTTTTCCTCCTCACTTACAAATTATCTGACTTAAATTTTACAGAACTCTGTTCAGAACCCATCGATCCCATTGCAAATCGTCCCCCCACAATGAACATCCTTCACTCTGCTCTAAAACAGAGAAATGAGAAAAGGAAACGGGGTGAATTCAGGGAAGATGGGGGATGCTGGAAGCTAATTTTAGCTCCTGTGTGCCTCTTGCCCTGCTGCACATGCATGAAGCCACAGACGTCCCTGGAGCCCCAGCTCAGACTGAGCTCCTGTTAGCAAGGGCCCAGCTCTTGTGGCACATCCAGCAGCTCTGGAAGTTGTTATCCAGAGCCTTTGCAATCCTTCAACATGTAATTTCTATGAAACTCACTTTTTGAGTAATTCTCCACATTCTGCTAACGTTAGTGGGTGATTTTATTTTTCCATCACCTCACTCTCCATGGCTCAGAGGCATTAAAAGGAATATTATTGATTTATTGGAGTCATTTCCATCCATCTTCAGATTCGGACCAATGTGCCGCCATTTCCAGGCTTCATTCTAGTTCTGCATTATTCTTGGACTCTGATTTTTCCTTCCATTACAAAACTCCTCCCTTGTTTTGAGCAGAAATTACATGAAAACCAAGAATACCATAAAGCACTTTGAAGTGAGGCAATAAAATAAATCACAGCATTCAGCATCAACATCAGCCTCATGAAACAAGCAGAGAAATTCTCCGCTCTCCTCCAGTGTTTTTAGGCTCGTTGCAATGTTTGACTTATTTAAGTGCATGAGGGGAAGAGCGTGCCCAAAATCCCAAGCTGGAAGGTGGAAATCTCTTTGGCAACAAGTTAGAGCAGAAAGCTGCGCCTTGGGAAGCCTTGAGCAGTGATACAGGCGAGTGCTGAGCATCTTTCCCCTTCCCTGCTCCCCTCAATAGCCCCTGGAGGGGAGGAGGAGGATGGGCAGCGCTGCCATCCTGCTCCTCCTCTCCAAACAAAAGAACAAAGCAGCTCATTGAGGTTTCATAATGGGAGCAAGGATATCTGCACCCGGGCTGGAGAACATCCTGCTGTCAGCTGAAATATTCCATTGAGGAGAAAGGCAGAGAAGGGTTTGTGTGTCATTTCTGAGCTGTTCCTCAAAACCGGAGGAAAACACAGACCTGGAGGTGGGAAACACCCCAGGGACTATTCTAGGTGCGGAGCCTGGTGTTCGCAGCTCTGGGTGAAGCCTGTCGCACTCCCTGCACTTCTGAAGGGTTGCATTAGTATCTTACTCTGATCCTGCTCCACTGCACAAGCAGATGCAGGGAGAAGATGGACAGGAGCATGAGATGTAGGTCAGTTAGCGAGAGATTTTCCATACACACAGGGCTGGGTTAAGGTGATGCTGCAGCCCATGCCAGCCTGGTCCACGCACGGAGGCTGCAGAGAGCTGACTTGCCTCTTTTCCCCCATCTATCCCAGGAGCTGCAATATTCCATCACGTATCACAGGGCTGACACATGAGCAAGATCCAGGGGAACCCACAGGGATGAGGAGCAAAGCTGCTCTGAGGATGCAGAGGGGTCAAGAGCTGCCCTATTCCGGGCAGCCTGCGAGAGCTCCTGCTTCTTGAAGAGAGGGGAAATAAGCTTTTAAGTGGGTGTTTCAGCCGTTTATTGAGTTTTACAGCAGACAGCAGCTTCTGGAACAATTCCATTAACAGAAACCCAAACAACTTCGTATTTTGCAGGGTTTTCTCTAGGATGGAGGCCTGGTACCCACACCCCATCAGCCAAGCACAGCAGATGCCACAGGGCAGGCAGCTCTGACCCAGCAGCATACACAAACCCCACAGGGACCAGCTCATCCCACATCCCCCAGGAACAGCACTGCCATTCGCCTGGAATAAAAGAAACCAAGGAGCAAAAGAATCCAGCCCCAATTTGGAGGCTTTTCAGATGTGCTGGCAGCTCCAAGCTGTGCCTACCAGCAGCAGCAGGACACGGGGCTTGTCTCAATGTGTTTAGTTTTAAATGCATCTTTTCAAGCCTCGGGACTCTTAGCAACAGCAGCCGGGAGGGAGAGTTTGTGCAAAGAGCCCCGAACACTGCAAGAGGCAGTTCCACAGCACAGAGCACTGTAATCCCTAACAATAATTCCTATATATAGCGCTGGTTAATCTGCCTCAATCACAGAATGAATGAGGAATGAATTTCTGCTTTCACCTGTACAAAGCAGTGGTTTTGGGGGGCTGGCAATACCCCCCCAGCCCTGGTGCACTGGGAGCCCTTCCTTCATACTGGTGGGATGATGGGGGCTGTGGCATCTACAGCAGCTCTTTGGGCCGCCACGATGGCATGGAGCCTCTCCTATGGCCTTAGAGAGGTTTTTAATGGGAAACCAGTGCTCTTTCTTTGTGACTTAGATTAGATTTAGTAGATTTAGGGTACGTTTAGCTTAGATCTTCAGCAGAAGTTCTTCCCTGTGAGGGTGCTGAGGCGCTGGCACAGGGTGCCCAGAGAAGCTGTGGCTGCCCCATCCCTGGCAGTGTTCAAGGCCAGGTTGGACACAGGGGCTTGGAGCAACCTGCTCTAGTGGAAGGTGTCCCTGCCCGTGGCAGGGATTAAACCCCTTCCCAAAGGATACAGACCATGGACTTGAGGGGGAGCCCAGGTCCCCGCACAACCGGAGGCCTGCGAAGCACTGGGGTGAGCAGAGCTGCCCTTGTAGCCTAAATCAACGCTGGCAAACAGCAAAACACCATCCCTGCAGTCACTATATAGTAGGGGAGTCCCCACAAAGCCACCTCCTGCCTCAACCTCATCCCTGCTCACTTTGCTTGAGCAAAGCCAATATATTTGACACTCAGAGGGGAAAATGCACAAGCAGGAGCTGTGTCCTGCCCCGTCTCCTCTCGACACAGGGACGGGATCTGCTCCGTGCATACCCAGCATTAGCAAAGCCTGTATGGAGGAATTATGCTGCTCCCTAAAGAAAGGCTTGAAACGAAACATCTATTTTTCGATAAGACACCCAGCATTGCCAAAATTAGTCATCAAATGCTTATTGTTCCATGCACATTAGATTAGAGCCAAACAAACGCTGATTTTAATCTCCCCAGTACTCTAATGCTCTGATGCTTCTCAATTCAACCTTGAAAACGGCTTTTGTTCACGTTAATGGCTTTCATGCTAACGAGGCTCGGTAAGATTTAACACTTAGGCACATCCCCTGCTTCATTATAATGACAATTCCATCACCGAGAGCAACACGTTCTTGCAGTGTGGAGGCACAATGCAGCCACCAAACCTGCCTGGAAGCCCAGATCCAGCATTGCCGCAGCACTGATGCTTCGGCCGGGGCACCTGGGTGCATTCGCAGCCCGAGATTGACTTAAAAGCAGAAGCAGCAGCTAAGAAACAACAAGTCTCTGATGTAAATTAAGTGGTTTCTCTTTTGAGCCAAGGGACCTTCAGAGCAGAGGCAGCCGGTTGGGCTCTTGGCTTGCTTGGGCTGCTATTTCTATGCATCTCTCTGTCCCTGCCTTATTAAGATGCCCTGCGCAGGACCCTCGCCAGGCTGCTGTGCCTGCTGCCCGGCACGTTAGACTTGTGGAGGTCTCTCATTGACTCGACAAGAGCTCTGTGCAGAGAGGGAGAGCACACACATTCAATCCACCACCCCGGGAGGCCCAGATTAAACACATAAACCCTCCCTGCCTGCAGTGCACGGCAGGAGCCAAACCCACACCGGGATGCTCCCGGGTGATTCTGGCACAAGCTGGAGCATCGCCGGTGGCAGGGCATGAGGATGAGCCCCCCAAGCAATAGGCAGGAGCCATCACATCGACCCCCATCTCGTCTCTACAACCGCCAACCCCACTTAGGATAAATATACATCACCACCTGCTTGCTTAGAATCCCAGCCTGGTTTGTGTTGAAGGGACCTTAAAGCTCATCCAGTCCCAACCCCTGCCACAGGCAGGGACACCTTCCACTAGAGCAGGTTGCTCCAAGCCCCTGTGTCCAACCTGGCCTTGAACACTGCCAGGGATGGGGCAGCCACAGCTTCTCTGGGCACCCTGTGCCAGCGCCTCAGCACCCTCACAGGGAAGAGCTTCTGCCTCAGAGCTCATCTCAACCTCCCCTCTGGCAGGTTAAAGCCATTCCCCTTGTCCTGTCCCTACAGGCCCTTGTCCAAAGCCCCTCTCCAGGTTTCCTGGAGCCCCTTTAGGCACTGGAGCCGCTCTAAGGTCTCCCCTTCAGGAGCCTTCTCTTCTCCAGGCTGACCCAGCCCAGCTCTCTCAGCCTATTCTTCTAGAGAACAAAGTAATAAGTAATTTCAACACAATTTTTGCTCCTGAGACTGTTAGCAAATGGAAGCACTTATGTACACGGCACATTACCTGACTCATACACAGTTAACGTGCTCATTAACCTGTCCAGAAACCCTGGGACCAGCAGCAGGATGTAAAGCAACATCTATTCATGCATCTATTCAGCCACCTCTTCTCTCGGGGGGGAGAGATGAATCAGCCATGCAGGGAGAGAGTTCTCCTGCTCCCATCTCACCCCACCAGCTCCGTTTTCACTGTCTCTGTGATGCTGGAGCATCTGTGTGTGTACCATAATGAGAGACCCCCATGCTCCCACCCCCATCAGCCCTTTACACATACGCAGTCCACCGGGCAGGGGAGAGCCCTTCATCCTGCTCTTGACAACACTCTGGAGACCCCAAACCTGCAGCAATCAGCAAAGTTCCTTGTTTTCTCCTTATTTATGGATGTGGCTGATGGCACAAGCAGCTGGAGCAGCAGAGGGAAGCCGAGCGAATGGCTTCAGCTTTGCACCCACCACAGGAAACACCTTTTGGGCTCTAATAAACACCGGAATAAATGCTCTGAGTGAGGCCTCACAGAGCAGCATGATGCTATAAAACAGGCTGTCATGTTCCCATCCTCTCTGGCCCCTTCACCCTGCCTGATACGGCTGCGCAGCAGTGACGGGGATGAGGGTGCAGATTGCACGGCAACCCTAAAATCTCTGCTGGGGGGGAAGCAGAGGTGCTGGCTGTGGTTCACAGGCTGCTCCATGGCAGGGAATGCTGCCATTCCTTCAGAGAGCTGGCATATGGGACATCTGCAGCATCGGCTGTGGAGGAGCATCAGGACTGGAGCAGGGTTGTGGTGGACTTTGGGGATGATGGCTCTGTCCTGGAAAATTCATGGCAGCCTGCTCGGGAGTGTGGGATGGCAGTGGGTCTGGTAGTGGCTTTGTTCTCTAAAGTGAGCCCTCGTGAGTTAATTTCATAGAATCATAGAATCACAGAATCCCAGACTGGTTTGTGTTGAAGGGACCTTAAAGCTCACCCAGCTCCAACCCCTGCCATGGGCAGGGACACCTTCCACTAGAGCAGGTTGCTCCAAGCCCCTGTGTCCAACCTGGCCTTGAACACTGCCAGGAATGGGGCAGCCACAGCTTCTCTGGGCACCCTGTGCCAGCGCCTCAGCACCCTCACAGGGAAGAACTTCTTCCTGATATCCCATCTCAATCTCCCTCTGTCAGGGATTTCCAAGATTGTGCTGCAAATCCAGATGTTCCTGCATCAGCTTCGCCCTGTGTCAATCTCCAGCACCTTTGGTGGGTGCTCTGCAGCAGCCAACACCAACAGGATGAGCCCATAGGATCAATGCTATGATTAGATGAATGATGCTGTGATGATATTAGGAGGGGGGCCTGAGATGGGATTTTTGGCAGGCACAGCTAGCTTTGGGAAAGTCACTTGTCCTTAGTGCACAGACAAGGAGCAGAGGCAAAGAGATCTCCGTGTTTGTCCAACTTGTAAAGAGCCATAGATGGTTTTACAAATACTAAGGATTAATCCCATTACCACGGTCTACACAAAGGACAAAAGACAGATGAACGTTTCGAAGCACTATCTGCCAGCTGAGTTTTTTCCAGCCTGGAAGGAAGTGACTGGGATTTCCCTGGAGTTCAGCTTTTCAATGCTGTCTTCTTTCTAGAGAGCCCTGATTGCCTGGGAAGCGCTTCTCCTCCTCCCAAACCGCTGGGAAACAAGCATCAAGCAAGGCCAGATGTCCCCTGGCCAATGGGGCCGGGCTGTCCCCATGAGTCCCCATCCCTCTGCAACCACAGTGCTGCTTCCCACCCTCCCCGGGCACTCCACATGGTCCCACTGCTGTCACGGACCACCCGGGAATGATGCAAAAAGCATCCCTGGCACCGGGATTTGCGGGTAGCCAGGGGGGGCCCCATTTTGGGACCATTTTTCCCCCCAGGAAAGGCTCCGGGGGAGGGAAACCAAACCTCTGCTGGGCCCATGTGCTGAGAAGCAGCACAAAATCTCACGCTCAATCCATAAACTCTGTAAACAAGCACAGTTTTCCTCCCACTCTGTTTCCCAACTCCTTCCCACCACGCAAAGCCAGAGGAAACATCCTGAATGGAGCACAAAGCATTTCTGCCCCCTGAGCTGCGCTGGGTCACTGACCACAGGATTTCACTCTCCTCCCTCCTCCAGTTCCTTGGAATAATGTTTCCTTGAGTGCAAAATATTGCAGGCTCTTTTCTCAGTCTGAGAGTGTTTTAGGAAACTCTGAGAGGGGGAAAACCAGTCTCTGTTCACGCATTGAGATGAGCAGGTAACGGAGCCAGGCGCTCCTCCATGAGCATTATTCCACATCCCATCACACATCATCAAGAAGACAGAGTCAAGAGACTTGGTTACAACAGGTTTTTTCCAGCCGGGATCCAGCAGTTTTAAGCAGAATAAGCAGGGCTGCTGTATAACAAGAGAAAGCCTCGCGGTGGGAGGATGCCCTAAATCCAACCCCTCCTAAAGTCACCAGCTTTTTAATTGTAAGGAAGTGAAAAGCCACATGGATGGGATTGAAGAGCTGCGGGATGGTGGGAAGAAGGGCGGGTGCTGGACCCCATGGTAAGAAACTGCTTGAGAAGATGCTATGGGGTGAAAAAATCAGGCCCAAAAGGAGTGCAACCAACATTCCTACTTTTGTGATAGCCAGAAAACAGCCTTAGCAAGCCCCAGCTGGGACATGAACCATAGAAAACTTATTTATCCTGGCAAACAGGACTTCTGTAAAGCAGGGAGACAGTGCATGGAGCAGCTCAGACACCTCTCCCTCACTGTTTTCCACCCAAAATGTTCCCTGGGAACGAGCACCCCGGGTGCTCCTCAGGCCATGGGGCAGCATCCCACAGCCTGGGCTCTGGTTGTTCCTTTCCCATCTCAGCCATTCCCGCACGGAGCCATTCACTCTTGCACAGCCTACAAAACCACAGGGGTTTTTTGGAAGTTTATCCCAGTTGGGGGTAAAAGTTTTCCAAAAAAGAAGGAATTAAAAACAGAAGAAGAAAGAAGAAACAAACACAATCTTCTAAATACTTCAGGCTTCCGAAACCCGTTTCCTGCCAGCGCGAGGAAGTGCCAGCGCCTGGGTGCATGAAGGTCACATCCACCACGGGATGCGGGAGGCGCTGAGCCCCCACCACCAGCCTGCCCAGCACCCGATGGGGAGCTGGAGCCCGGACAAGCCCTGCCTTGTGCACCAGCAACCAGGAACAGGGAAACCATCCCCACAAGTGAAACAGAGCCGTGTTCTTCAGGCGCAGGGAAGCTGATGGAGGAACAGTTGCGACATTCCTCCCCTGCTCTGCGATGCACCCACATTCCTCAAATCTCGCCTTTTCCCTATTTCTCCTTGCTTTTTAGCACACAGTGCTCCAAAATCGAGATTCTTTGAGCTTTATATAATTATAATAGCAGCCAAAGGGACTCTCATTGCTGGAGATTCGCTGTGAATCCCTCGGGAAGGCTCAGGAGCCACCTGAGCTCACACGGATGCTCACTGTGTACCACAGCTCACCCGTGGTTCACACCCAAGCACTATTTCTGTACATTCAGCTGTTGGGTGCTTGCTTAAAGAACTCAGCATTTCCACAAGGGACTGAGTTTTCCATGGATCTGCTCTCAACTGATCTACAAAGCTTCAATCAGGGATACAGGGTCAAATTTTGGGAGGAGAGCTGCTGCTGCACTCAAAAAAGAACATTTTTCAGGCCATACAACCTCCTGCCTGTCCGTCTGCAGAGCAATTGGGGATGGCTGAGGGGCTGTTGAGCATGGTACCATGTCTCTGGGCTCTTTCCATCCCTCTCCTTGCCCACCGGGGTCCATCGGGATCCTCACCTGCCCTGCTCTGCTTCGCAGGCTGAGGTGCCTCCAGACACCCAGGAACGGACACAGGGATCAGAGAAACGTGGGTGCTCCTCGATCCTGGAACAAAGGGAAACCCTTTAGTTCAATCGGCACCGCTGCTGCCTGCCCCACTGGGCACGAAGCCTGAACCACGGCTTCACCAAACGCACTGGAGAGACGCCGGGTGCCAACATGCACCAGGGTGCAGCCGCCGGTGCCAGTGCAGCTGCAGGCAGCTAATTCCTAATGATATTAAGATTAACTCCAGGCCCCCTACGGCGAAACTGCTGCTTATCCCTGCTGTGAGGAGGGATTTCATAGGGTTGAGCCATCCCTCATTCACCAGTGGGGATATCGAGCCTCAAAGCACCCAGTGTAGAGGCTCTGGGTGCTGGCTGTTGGCAGGGGATGGTTCCACCATGCCTGCAGCCACAGGTTCTGCAGCCATGGATCCCATGCTCTGGCATGCATGGGTCAGGATGTGGCCCCCATCACTCCGGATCACCCCCAGCCAGTGTTCCTCAGGGCAGGCATGGAGAGGATGGTCCTGTGCATGGACAGAGAGGCCATTATTCCCTGGGGAATTTATAGCAGCTATTGTACAGGCAGAGAGCAGAATGCTCAGAGCAGAAGGGCAGCCAGGGCTGGGCTGTGCGAAGGGGTGCCATGGCTGCAAAGGGACCCTCATTCATGCACCACTAACAGCTCAGGCTTTGGCACCCAGCACCCCTACAACCACAAGGACCAGCCTTTTAGGTCCTTCCTGTCCCCAACCCAAGCAGCATTCCCTCTGCGACAGCGATGCCCAGCACTGGCACCCCCCTGTCCCCCAAAAGCACATCCCAGGCTGACCCCAGCAGCTTCCTGGCTGCACCATGGGGGCTTTTGGCTGGAGCATGGCTATTCCCAACTCTTTGGTGCAGGAGGTGGTGAGGGTTTTCCATAAGGCCCAGCAGCTTGTTTGAGGGATTCACACACCGGGTGGAAGAAAACCACCACTCTGAGAGGGGAAATCCAGGTCCACATCCCTTCAGGAGGACAGGAGCTGCAGTTGGCACCTGGATGCTTGCAGGCACACCTCCCATCCCAGTGCTGGGCAGGACCAGGGCACTTCCTTGGCTGTGCTTTTACGTGAGCATGGAGAAACAGTTGAAAAAGACTCATTTTTGGCGCAGGGGGGTGGCTGTCACCCTGCCCTGCCCTGCCCAGGTTTCCATCAAGCAGTGTCTCTGTTGTGTTCTCCACCTACATGCATAGCAGGACCCCAACCTGGGGCTCGGGTCTGAAGGATTTAGCCCTATTTCCCACTCTTTGAAGCTCAAACACCATCTTGGCTGCTCGCAGCACCACCTCAGCACAGTTTTGCTCCCAGGGCTCTTCTCAGTGATGCTCAGGGCTCTGCAGAGCCGCAGCGAAGGGGCTTTGCCAACAGCTTTGCGGATGAACAAAGGAGCGCGGGATTCTGGGAGCTGAGCTTGGCGCTGGTCCCCCTCCCAGCGCGGAGAACGATGGGATTCATGGAGTTTGAGGGGGCTCCAGCAGCTGGCTCCGTCACGTAGGTTTTGCCTGCTGCCAGATTTGGGTAATTACACACTGAAGTCGGGAGATCGGAATCCGGGATCCGATCCTTAGAGTAATGAATTGAACTATTCATCATTTGATTAAAATTTCCATGAAAAGAAGGAGGAGAAGAGGGGGGTTGACCCTGCGCTGCGTTTGCAGGGTATGAATTACAGTGCCCAGCCAGCCTTCTGGCCACAGACAGGCAATATTTAAAGCGCCAGATTAATGCTGGCATTGAATCTCAATTAAAACTCATTACAAAGCTGCAGGCCAGACAAGTTGCCTTTGATGAGAGCAATACTTCTTGAAATGGAGCTTCCATTTTGGACTCAAAGCAGCCCGTTCTGCTCGTTCCCAACCCCCAGAAATCCCTCCAAAGCTAAAGATTAGGGAACATCCACGCTGCTGGAGACAAAAGGGCTTGTTCTGTGCTTCATGGACAATTCAGGGCTGGATGCCTTGTTCCAGCCTGGCCCAGCTGCTAAGCAATGTGATCCCCTTGCCTCCTTCCAGCCATGGCACCATTATGTGATTGCCACCCATCACGTGCTGCAAAGCCTCCTCCAGAAGAGCCACCATCCTCCCTACCTGCCTCAAACCACCCTCAGGAATCCACTTTGCACCATGACTTTTGTATGAGCACTGCCTGCCCGGGCAGCCCAAATGAGAGGCTTTTCCAACTGCTACATCACTGAAAATATAGGGATTTTAAGGAGCAAGAGGCAGAAAAACCCCACTACTCCCACATCCACCTTCACTGCTGCCTCCATGTCCCGCTCCCACCGGGAAGAGCATCTGCCCTTGATCACAGCACTGTGTCTGCAGCTTGCTGTGACCCTCAGTCCTGCATAGACCAAGGGTTAAAGGAGCCCTATTGTTCCGAACACCATGAGCAAAATCCTATGCAATAATAAACGTATTAATCTAGAGATGTTAATCTAATTAATCTAATTTATTTTCTAGAGATGTTAGCTATCCAGCACCTAATCCATTAACTTGAGTTTTATTGATATTATTTGGAGTCAGTTCTCAAGCATCAGAGCACACACACAGTGCTTCACCAAATTCATCTTTATCAAACCACCTAGAGAAGACTTCACTCGTTATTTCCCTGGGAATAAAGTCAAGTTGTGCTATCCACAGCTTCATTTCTGCAAAGCCGTTTCCCCTGATAACATGGCCCAGTGCATCCGATTGAGCTTCTTATTGATTGAACCAGTATCAGCTTTTCCACAGGATCAGCATTTGCCCCTGACACTCTAAATCTGCCCTTACCAACAAGGCAGAGGACACTGTGAATTGCCATCAGGAGCATCACGGCACTGGAACCATAACCTCTCAACCAAGGGCCTCTGCAGTAATTACTAATTTACCTGGATTAGAGCATCATTTATTTATGGTGTTCGATCACGACAGGCCATGGTTGCAATTTCCTCTCTGGATTTTGGCTTCATCTGCTTGCTGAGCTATGAGGATGAGCTGTTATCTAGGCAGCGTGGCTCTAGGACTTAACACCAATTAATACATGATAAAGCCAGAGGAGAGCACAGGATAATTCAGGCTAACACATACCACGGGACCTCCCGGATGCATCTGCTTTTAAACTGCATCTTCCACAAAAACCCTCCAGTCATTTGAAAACTCTATTCCCAAAATTAACACACCCCCAGGCCCCAATAACTTGTGTTCATGGTTAATTCTATTTAGGGCTTGGGAAACTGCCTCTGGTGATGGGCAGGAGCTGGAAGCACCATTGACATCCCAAGGGACTTCTGCCATGCCTCTGCCTGCCAAAACACACCCAGCACAACCCATGCTCGGAGGTTCAATTTGCCAAGCTCCTCCCCGGCCACAGGATTCCCGCTTGGGTATCCCCAAAGAGCCCATTAGCCTTTGGATGGCAATTGAATGGGGAGAGCCCAGCCGTGGGCTCTTCCCTCCCAGTTCTGTTCTCCATCCTGTGACTCACATCCCGAGCCCCCGCCTGGCTCCGTGCTCTTCCTGATGAGGAGAAACTCATCCGGGGTGAGGCATTACTCATGCAGCCCTGCTAAACCAGGGACGTGCCATGAGACCTGAGCCTGTCAGCGCTGTTTGCCTGTTGCTCTTGCAAGCAGACTGGTTAGCACCATAAACATCGAGCATTTGGGCTGGTTTGCTGTTTGCGAGCAACAGAGACCAAACCCCAGACCCTCGCAGACCAGCTACAGCAGGGATGAAGCTGCCGCTGATGCCTACAGCACCATCTCAGCTGAAGGCCACCACGTTGGTGGCTCTTACTGCAGAGCATGGAGGAGGCTCTGGCCAGGCAGAGCTGGTGTGGCATGGGATGGATGCCATGCCATGCAACACCATACCATGCCATGCAATGCAACATCATGCCATACAATGCAACACCATGCCATGCCATGATGCCAGGGAAGTGTTGCAGGGTTTGGGCAGCTCTCTGAGCACGAAGCGTGGGCTCTTCCTGCATTTCAATCGGCCTTTCTCCATCTATTTATAACCTGTGTAAACTCTCCCGGGTAGCAAACTCCCCCAGCAGAGCAAGGTCTGGGATGCTGCGGCTGCTTGCATTTCCTCCTGTGGGAGGGAAGGGGGTGGCTTGGGACAGGGATGAAAACAGCTTGTTGCACCATCCTGACAGCAGATATTTCTGCCCCCTTCTTGCCTTCCCCCTCCCAAGAAAAGCATTCTGTGCCTCCCCAGCTCTGCCTGGCGTCAGCACCCACACTTCATTTCCAAACCAATTTTCCCCTAAGGATCAATTGCTCAGGAATATTGGCAAAGTCTGTGAAATCCTGCCCATGGCTCCTGTTTCCAGCACTGCCTGGGAAGCAGTGGAAGCAGTTGCAGGAACGCTGTAGATGCCTCTCCCTGACAGCACTGGGAGCTGGGGGCTGTACCCGCTGCTGGGCAGGATGCAGACCCCCAAAGTCCCCTGGGGTTCCCGCCTTTGCCTGCCCAACTGTGGGAACACACACATGATTCCTGGTCCCCAAGCCCCCTTTTTCCCCCCAGCCTTGGGTCACTGGACCCTTCCCCTTGCACTAACCCCTGGCAGCCAAAAACACATGGAAAAGCATCTCCTCTCCCACAGATGCTCGTGCCATGCTCTTCTTCCCACACCACATCAGCCTGGGTTCTATGGGAAGGACCAGCGAGTGAAGGACATATTCACCACCTTGGTGCTGGGGTCCATGCCCTGACTTGGCTGCAAAGACCCCACCACCAATGCTATAACAGGTCAGGAGCTGCTCTTGGGTTTTTAGCTTGCACCAAGACAGTCCATATTGCAGGAAATGAAGTCTATAGGGTGTATTAGAGCTTTACAGTGCTTTAGCAAATGCCTGCTTTGTGCACATGACATGGATCTTCCCATTTTGCACCCCCATTCCCTGAAATCTAACAGCAGGCTCCTTCCCCATCCTACTGAAGGTGCTTTCCCTTCGCCCTGCGGCCTTTTCTCAGTGTAGCTCTGAATAAATCTATTCGCACTCAGCAAAACCCCTGTTAATGAGCACTACAAATTAGCCAGCCTGGCTTAAAACCACGACACTTGATACCAGTTTGTAGTTCTTGTAACCCAATTGACCTTTCAGGTCTACCTGTCCATCCATCTATCCCTTCATCCCTCTCCCAGCACCCAGACATGCTGGAAACACACTTTTTCTTGAACACAGATGCTGTGGGACAACATGATGCAGCACGAAGTGCTTGGAAACACACAACAACAAATGCAAAATGCTGGTGATGGCCCAGCAAAAGCCCAGCAGGAAGAATGCAACTTATTTGTTATGGAAAATGATGGGAGAGGGCGATTCCTCCCCTTCACTGGGGAGCCTGGGCATGCACCAGCTTCAGGCTCGTCGGAGTGAGGAGGGCTTGGGTCAAGCAGGTCCAGCGTGGACTGCTCTGGTCCCCACGGCTCCACAGTCCAGTGGTGGCCCCTTCCCTCTGGATGCTGCCATAACGTGCCATGTCACACACGAATTCAGCTGCGTGCTCCGGACCACCCTGAGCGCTGCGTCCCCCCGGCACAACCCCAGGGCAGAGATTCGGAGGGGCCCAGCAGCTCCCCATCACCTCCCACACCCATCAGCTCTGCTGGGGTGGGTTTGCTCAGCCCCTCGCACCCCGCAGCCCCCCCAGCCCGCTCCTTAACCCCCCCAGCCCCATTCCCACGGTGCCCCCCCTCCCCAGGCCAGCAGCCACCTGTAGAGGCTCAGGGTCTGGGCACCAGCGACGCTGGCGAGTGGCCCCGAGCGGGGCCAGCCCGTGTTGGGGGGGCTCAGCTCGCACCGGCCCCCCCGGTTTAACCTCTAAGGGTTAAAAATGCAGCACAGCAGCGAGCCGGGGGAGGGGGGGGGGCCGGGCAGGAGGAAGAGACAGGAAAACAATAAACCACGATAAAATAACATCATAAATCAGTAATGCCAAAAACAAATGAGTAGTAAGACAATAATAAGATAAATAATAATATAAAATAAATAATAAAATAGTAAAAGTAAACATAATAAAATCATAATAATAAAAATAAAATAGAATAAAATAAAGTAATAAAAATACAATAAAGAATAAAAATTAAATTAAATAATAAATGAGATAACATAAAATAATAAAATAACATAAAATAAAATTAAAATAAAAGAAAATAGAAATTAAAAAATACAATAAAAATAAATCAAATCAAATCAAAATTAAATTAAATTAAATTAAACAAAATTAAATTAAATTAAGTTAAATTAAATTAAATTAAACAAAATAAAAATAAAATAAAATAAAATAAAATAAAATAAAATAAAATAAAATAAAATAAAATAATAAACCAAAATAAAAGAAACCAAAATGGCATTAAAAGGAATTGGCCGGCCGGCGGCCCCGCTCCGCTCCCCTGCGCGGCACCTTGCGGGCAGCGAGGCCGGGGCAGTGGGTGTCAGGGCTCAGGGCCACGCAGCACCGAGCCGGGGCGGCCGGTCCTTACCTTGGTGACAGTCATGCGGGAGGCGGCGGAGGGCTCGGGGAGCTCCGCGGGCGGCGGGAGATGCGCGGAGCGGGGGGAGGAGGAGGAGGGCGGGTATAAAATAACGAGGAAAAGGCGGCTCGGGAGCGGGAGCCGCTGCGCTGGGGGGGGGGGGGGGGGGGGCGGGCAGGGACCGGAGCGCGGAGCCCGAGGACCGGAGCCCGAGGACCGGAGCCCGGCGCCGCCCGCCCGGGCGAGCAGCCGCAGCGGTCGGTGCTCGCGCGGCGGTGATGTCAGCCCGCGCGCCGTGACGGAGCTGCCGCCTCCCGCGGGGGAGGGGGGGGGGATGGAGGAGGAAGAGGGGGGTCTAGGGGGGGGGCCGGGGCAGGCAGGGGACAGGCAGGGGACAGGCAAGGCGGGGGGGGGGGACACGACACACTTCCCGCTGTTTAACTCTTTGCCAGCCCGGATTCCAGAGTAATTCCCGTTCCCGCAGGCAGAGGCCGCGCAGGCACCTGCTGCCCCCCCCCGGCGATGCGCAGTGATGGGGCGGGGGGGCGCCCAGTGGAGACCAGTCAGACCAGTGCGCACTCGCTGGGCGTGCAGCGGGTCTCCTCTCGCCAAGGCGGTGCCGGTGGATGCGGGTTCCCGGCACCGCGCAGAGGACGGGCTGCGGCGTCGGGGGCTGCGGGGCGGCTGCAGCCGAGCCACCGGCTTCCTGCAGCGGGAGACGGGGATGCGCTCCAGGGTTCGCACCTCGCTGCCTGGTCCCTCCCATAGTGGGGTCCTGTAGCATCCGTTATGGTCCTATAGCATCCATTACGGTCCTATAGCATCCATTGCAGTCCTATAGCATCCATTAGTATCCTCTAGCAGCCATTAGGGTCCCATAGCATCCATCAGCATTCTGCAGCATCCATCAACATCCTATAGCATCCATAAGGGTCCTGTAGCATCCATTAGGGTCCTGTAGCACCCATTAAGGTCCTATTGCATCCATAAGCATCTACGCATGTGCTTGTTTCCCTTTACATATGAGGTGATTTTTATTTTTTATTATAGACAGTGACAACTGACACAAGATTTTTTTCCTCAGAGCTCATCTCAGTCTCCCCTCTGGCAGGTTAAAGCCATTCCCCTTGGCCTGTCCCTACAGGCCCTTGTCCAAAGCCCCTCTCCAGGTTTCCTGGAGCCCCTTTAGGCACTGGAGCTGCTCTAAGGTCTCCCCTTCAGGAGCCTTCTCTCCTCGAGGCTGACCCAGCCCAGCTCTCTCAGCCTGGCTCCAGAGCAGAGCCGCTCCAGCCCTCCCCATGTCCATATCCATGGCCTTGCACCATTCATGCCCTTGCTCCAGCCACAAACACAGGCATTCCCTCACGTTTTTAAAGATCCATATCCCTGGAGATGAGAGAAGCAATACTTGGAACAAGCAGCATTTTAGCTCCTGTCTCCTGGTGACGGTGGAATGAAAGCAGCAGGATACAGCCCCGGCACAGAACTCTCCAGCCGTTAGATGAGAAGTTGCACCAATTTATTGTATTGTTGCTGAATTACGAATACTTGAGGCCAATTCCACGTGCATTGCCAGGTCCCCTTAAAGAAAAGCACTCTGCCAATAAACAAAGGATTTCCTTCTCATAAGGAGATTATTCAGCCAAGATGAAAGATTAGTGAGTTTTATTCTAGCGCCGAGCCTTTCCATAAAACATCCATTGATCTGGTAACAAGTGAACACTGGGAGTTGAAATCAACTGTTGTTCCTCCGATATTCTTCCAAACCCCAGCTCTGGTTTTAAAGCTCTGGGTGAGCTGGACTGGAAACTGTGAGCAAGGTTAATGCAATTAATGTAGAGCTAATGACATCAGCCACCTCTAATTCCCGATCCACCCAGCGATGACCTCTTCCAAACAAAAAGCCCATTTTCCTGGGAGCTGGGATGGAAGAGGAAGGCTCCATGGAGATGGAGATGATGCTTAAAACTAAGCAGAGCTTGGGAGGTGACCAGAATGGGATACTGAGGCTTGGATAAGCTGAACTGGGAGAAACTGGGCTCTTGCAAAGCCTCAGAGGAGCCGTTATGTCCCGGCTGCCGCCGGTTGTGCCGCGGAAGCAGCAGCACCCGGAGTCTGCTGTGCCTCCTGCCCCCGTCTGGAGTGACTGGGATTAATTAGCACCAATTAGCTAATTGAAACAACTCTCTTGGAGCAGCGAACTAGGACATCTGGGAAAGGTAGGGTGAGAAAGGGAAGGATGCTGGGAAGGCATGGAATCCTGCTGGTGGATGGATGGGTGGATGGATGGATGGATGGATGGATGGACGGACAGACGGATGGAGGCTGCAGCCACCTGGCCTCTCCACATCCTCCATCCCCCCCACGCTCCAAATGCTGCTGCTGGGAGGAGGCCAGGAATGTTGGGAAAGGGCTGGGATACCCTTTGGGGCAGTGTATGGAGTGGGGAGGGCTGGGGCAGCCAGTGCAGCTGAGCCTTTGCTGGGAGCAGGAAGGATGTTGAGGAAGCTCAGCGCTTGCTAGGGTGGGAAGGGGCTGATTTTGCAGCATCTCTGCTTGAGTCCCAGGAGAAAATGGCATTAATGGATGGATGAAGCACTGCGGAGAGCTGGAGGGGGCAATAGATGTGCCCCACAGCCAGGAAAATACCAGAGACTCCTTGATTTACCAGTACAGCACAGCAATTCCAACCCCAAATCATTCAGCTTTTAGGAGGCAGAAGGGATTTTATTGTATTTTGGATGAGTATTAAGCCAGTGATAGAGCTCAGGGGCTTTGCTGCTGGGGTTTTGCTTTGAAGGTTTGTTGGGACCCCATTCAAACCCCAGACTGGACTTGGGGGGCCAAGGAGAGGGGTTTGCAGCCCTGCAACGACAGCACCCGCTCTTCTGCTGCAGCCCCAGGAAAAGGGAGATGCTCAGTGCATGCAAAGAGTTAAAATCTCCTGGCACTGGATCCAGCAGAGGAAATCAGCATCAGACAAGCTGCATGGGTAGGATCACTTGGTCCTCTTCCTGTCGGGAACGTGCCTCTGGTACCCCAGGAGGATGTATATGAGATGGGCAACAGGAATACTCCTGTAGGGCAGGATCAGGCCATGCAACCTCAACCTTGTGTGCTGCAAAGAGCTGTGGAGCAGACCCCTTGCTGGAGGGAGCCGGAATTTCCCACCTGGAGGTGGAATTTCCCACCGGCAGCATGTCCTGGGTGATGGTGAGCGCGGAGCAGCCGCGCTGGGAGTGGAGCTGGGTGGGTTCAGGGCTCTGGGGGTGTCTTGGGCTCCCTCTCCTGGCTCTGTGAAGGTAGAATTGCTGCATATATGAGGATGGGAAGCTCGCAAGCCTGTGAGCACACACTGTGGGGACAGGGTGGAGGATGCCGGGGGACCCCAGGGACACTGGGAGGGGGGAGAAGTGGCAGTGAACATCCCTTTAGGCGAGTACAAGCCGATCACCACCGCTGCAGCAAAGCGAACCCAGGCAGAGGGATGCTCAGGGTGCTGAGCTGGGCTATTTAACACCCCCCCCTACCAAAACCAGGCTGGAGGGGGAGATCTGTGCTCCCACCTCCTGGCTCGCAGCATCTGGAGCCCATGCATGGAGCAGGGCTGCGCTTCCATTCTTCCTGCCCTGCGGCTCGTCCCACCCCTCTGTCTGTGTGCTTAAGTGACTGGCGCTGCTGAGCGGGAGGAAGGAGATGCTGCTGCCTCCGTGGATGAGAGCCACCGGGAAAACTGGAGCCTGCCTGCTGTGCTGTGCTGTGGGCATGGGATGCGGGAAGAGCACAGCTCGTAGTGCCTCTGTCCGGGAGATTCGGGATATGTAACTGCAGACACACGTCTGTCTTCAGTGCAATACATCACCTTGCTCAGGGGAAGCTCCTGAGTGAAATATTGCTGAGCCCATCCTGAATTGTGAGTCTGGAGAGACTTCACCAACCCATTACTCACTGCTTGGATTGCCTGAGCCATGGCTATGCGGTGAGCTGCCAGGTTGAGCTGGTTATACCACGCATGAGTTTAGCCCTTCATTTAATGAAACTCTTGGAAAGACACATCTCCATTGCACCAGGCAGCCTGTGGACATGTGAGGATAATAACAAAGCCATGCTGTAACACATCATTACTGTGTCACCAGAGAACCCTGCCTATGAGATGATTCATGAATGGAGCTGGCCAAGTCGCTTGCTGCAAGATGGGTTTGCTCTGGGGATGCAGGTCAGGCCCCACATCTCCTGCACAAGACAGTTAGGAGATGGAACTGCTTGGTGCTTGGGCCTGGCTGGAGCACTGTAGGGATGGACCATGACCAATGCCACCATTGGACGTGGTGGTCCTGTTGCTGCTATGATTGGATGGAACAAGTCTTCGTGCCCCCCAGGTCCCTGCACTTCCTCAGCAATGCCATTCCCACCAAAATGAAGGATGTGTGTTCCTCCCTTAACAAATACTTGATTCTTAAGGAAGGATCCACTACGCTGGTTCCTTGCTCCATCAAAAATGAGTTATGGTTCTCAGAGATGCTCCCATTGTTGGACTGCTGTAGTAGGGCGGCCAAAGCTGAGTGCACTGTTTGTGCTGGCTAAAATTACATTGAAATAAATATAGCATAGATACTACATCCAGTCTGTGCATGGCAAATTGTCCTGGATTATCCCCAGAGTTACTGCAGCTGTGAATTATATGGAGGTTCATGTTTGGATTCCATAGCAGATAATTTATAGAGAAGTCCAGGGACAGGCTTTCATCTGCTTTGATGGAAGTTCATCTGGAATAACAATACATGGTAGAACCTGGCACTTGGACCACACTAAAAACTGAAGCTCTTCTACTTGAAAGCAAGATGTTTCCATTTAAAAACACCGTTAGCAAGAACAAACATCTCTCTATTACTGACTCTCCTTTCTCTTCCCCTCCTCTGGAGCCATCTGGTTTGGATTAGCCCTGGATAAGGTCCCGTTTTTGCTCATGGAACTAGGAGGGGGACTTGGAGCTATTTCTACTCATTTCAAGTATGAATTGAATGTGGCGCACAAATGAAAACGCAATGAGCTCCAGCAGGCGAAGGGAATCAAAGAGACATGGAAGCTCCTCCCAGTGGAAAATCACTCCTAAAGGCACAGTAGATGGAGAGTGGGAGCTCAGTTTCCCACCTCAAATCAGTGTCCTTGGTCCCCAGTTCCCAGATAACCACCAAACTGGTGGCAATGACCCAAGGCAAGGGGGAAGCTGTGGTGTGGGGGAGAAACCCAGCTTGGTTAGGCCAGCACCAGGGTCTGGGGCTCCCAAACTGCTTTCCTGGCACCCCTCATCTTCTCACCCCCATGGGAAATGGCTGTTTTCTCCAGCAAGGAGGAGGGAGCCTTCCTCATTCAAGTTCCTAGCAAGGCTTCCAGCAGCCTGCACTAGTTGGCTGAAAGGAAAGCCCTCCTCTCACGAGTGGGAAAAGCTATTCCCAAGTAAAACCAAGCACAAGGGAGCCTCTCAACACCAGCAAGTTAAACCCAGCCCCTTCTTGTGGCTTGTTGTTTACATAGCGCCTGTTTATAGCCAGCTCCTGCCATAGCTGCTAATTTGATAGCATGTGACGGGGTGGAAACACTCTGCAGAAGATGACAGAGGGAAAAAGAGACGTCACTTCAGAGGCTGGAGCAAAGCAAGAGGCAAAGCGGAGCAAAGCCGGGGCAAAGAGATGCTTAGATTTTGGGTTGGTGTGTTTTGGGGAGATAAGTATAACACATTGTCTCTAAATATATGACAATATATTAGGAATATATTCCCTTTGGGGTGCTCAGAGCTTGACCCTGCCTGTGTGTGCTCTTTCCTTATATACAGGTTGGTGGTCGCTGCAGCACTTGAACATCGGGATTGGGGTGCACCCACACTGCAAAGCTATCTCCCACAACAGGACTTGCAGCAAGGGGAGAGCTACCTGTAGCCCCGCAGCACAGCAAGGAGAGGATGGACACGTCCAGCAAGCAAAGATGTCAAGGTCTCAAGGAAAGTGATTCAACATGGGTCTGAGTTCCTGATGGCAACAGAAGTAGGGATGCGCTTGAAGACAACCACGCATCTGTGTGTCCTGCCTTGGGGTCGCTGTCTGGAGGTGGGTCTGAAACAGCCTGAGCTCATTGCAGAGTAGCCAAGGTGTGAGTTACCTGTAGAGGAGTTGCTGTTCTGGGTTTTCACTCTACTCAAAGAAAACTGTGGTTATTGAGCAGCCCATGAAGCCCTCTGAGCTCAGCTTCACCACCTACCACTGAAAACCTGCACCAGCATCTCGGGAAGACGGATTCTGCTGGGAAGACAGAGCTGATCTCCACCTTTGAACCTGTTTCACCCTGTTCCTGGCCTCACAAGGGGCTGCCCATCTTCAATGGTGTTTCCCCAGCTCAGCTCCTGGCACCAAGCTGGTCGCTCTGGCAGTGGCTTATCACTGTGCCCCACGCTGAGTGTGCATGTGGCTTCAGGCTTCCTTCCCCTGCACAGTAAGGCTGTGATCTGTGGGCTCTGGGCTAACTGGGATGGAAAACACCCTGAGACCTTATGGGGAGCTCATTTCCTAACCCTCATCAGCCTGGGTCTGCCTGGCTGAACCACCATTGCTCAGACAGGCAGCTGAGATGGGTTTCTATTTAAATGGAGGCCAGACTTCAGGCTGCACCAAGTCCCATCCCCTGCTAGGGAAAAGCACACATTGGACTTGGAAACCCAGACGATATGGGGGCAGATCGGAAAGTGGCCTGTTTGGGAGCTCTCCTTGCAGCACGGAGGGCATGGAAACCAGACTCCAGTTTAAGCAGAGCACCCTGGCAAGCGTCCTGGGCTGTGGGAAGCCAGCCCGGGCAATTGAAGAAGGGTTTTCCATAGCTCGATCTGTTGTTTGGTGAATGTGTTTGGCAATTGCCTCCAACATGCATTTTAAAGGCAAACCTGAAACCTGGCCCGCTTGCTTTTTTTCCCCTCGCAGCACGAGCACCCCCAAGTCTCCCTGGGCTCAGGGGAAGCTGCTGGGGGGGTTTGACACCATAGGGGTGGGCAGAGTGACCAGGTCCCCTCAATCACTCCCACTGACCTGCCAAGGATCCTCACAATGATCATATTCCCAGAAGTGGGATCTGTTCTCTAACTGGAAGACCCCAGTACTCCCACTCTCTGCATCCCCAACCCCATCTGCTGCTCCTACCCAGTTTGGCAGGATGAGCTGGAGAAGGAAAGTGCTGAGATGAGAAATGAGCCCTGAGCCAAACACTTCTCCAAGGGGCTTTTGTGTGTTGAGGTCCGAGCACCTCATTCTGGGTGCTGAGCCCAGACACACCGCTGCATTTTGGGGGTCCAAGCCTGCAGCACCGCTGCATTTTTAGGGGGCTGAGCCTGAAGCATTTTGGGGGTTTTAGACACACCATAGCATTGCTGGGGTCCCAGCCTGCAGCACTGGTGCTCAGTGCTGCATCCTTAGGGTGCTGAAGCTGGGGTACCACAGCCTTTGGGGGTGCTGAGCCAGGGCACTGCAGTGTTTTGGGTGGCTGATCCCACGATGCACTGCAATATCTGTCAAGGACTGAGGCTGAGGCACAGTGCAGCAACTGGGGGGCTGAAACCTGGGTCCACCCCAGCATTTTGGGGGGGCTGAGCCCACCACACGGGTATCTCCGCTATCCGCGGTAGCCCCGACAGCCCCAGCAGCGCCGGCAGCTCCGGTAGCGCCGGTAGCGCCGGCGGCCGCGCTCGCCCTCTAGCGCCGCCCGGCCCCCCCCGCCTGCGGCACGTTAGATGGTCTTTAACGTCTCTTCCAACCCAAACGGCCCCAGGATTCGACGGTTTTGATAAAGACACGGCGTGTCCCCATCACCCGTCATTGAGGGAAATCCCGCAGGAATCTGCGGGCTCTGGGGCATGAGGTGTAGTCAGGGCAATACCAAAGATGATCCTGACCCACTATGAGGGTGCTGAGGCGCTGGCACAGGGTGCCCAGAGAAGCTGTGGCTGCCCCATCCCTGGCAGTGTTCAAGGCCAGGTTGGACACAGGGGCTTGGAGCAACCTGCTCTAGTGGAAGGTGTCCCTGCCCGTGGCGGGGGTTGGAGCTGGATGGGCTTTAAGGTCCCTTCCAACACAAACCAGGCTGGGATTCCATGATTCTATGAAAAGCCAACCAAGCATCACCCAGGAAAGACACAAAACACAACCATGCAACGGGGCTGGTGGGTGTGTTTCCAACAACCACCATCCCCATCAGCTCTGCTGCGTTTCATACATGGGAATCACTGACCCCAAGACCAAAGGGAGCTGGCGGGTGCTCAGCCATCTGCGCTCTCCCGTGCCTCAGTTTACCCACATAGCACATAGAAACTGCTGCCCCCAAGCACTGACTCCAGGTGGGTGCAGGGTTCCTGCTCTGGGCATATTGGCCAGACAACACTTCACCCTCCCCAAAAAATAAACATTTCTGAGCACCATTGCCAGAAAGTACATTTATTTTCTAAATGCTTATTTTGCTTCTCTGCCCAGGAGGGACAAGTTTTCATCCTGAAGCTCCATGGCCAAGCTGAGGAGCATGGTGGGGCGACCCTATGTGTGTTCCTGGGGCAAACGCATCAGCTCTCGCCTCTCCTGGCAGTTTAAAGAGGCTGTTTGACCATCTCATGGTGCCAGCAGCTCTCCCAGCCCACCCAGAAGTGCTGCACATGTTTTGTGCGGCTCTGCGTTGATTTTCCAGTGAATATCAACAGGGTCCCGTTGGAAACGTGGGGTTGGGGCTGGTGGTGAAGAGCCCACTTCAATGGGGAGTCATGCAGCACCTCTTGGCCAAATACCGCTGCAAAAAGTTCTCTCGCTGCCACTTTGTGCCAGTTTTGTCTCTGATTCTCCCTCCCTGCTTATTTTTGCCACCTTCTGCTGCAGTTTCTGATAGGAAAAGCCTGTCATTGCTCAGACAGGGAGGTTTCAGTTGGCTTTGGCAAAGCATGGGTGCTTCAATCCCATGTCCCCATCCCCATCCCCATCCCCATCACTGCTGAGGAGCATCCCAGCTGCAGCAGGAGTGTGCTGTCAGCTGTGAGCTGAAGGATCAATGAGCTCATTAGGCTGCAAGTGCTAATTAGCAAACAGCCTTTGCTTAAAAGGGCTGGAGCTGGCTCAAGGAAGGTATTTTGTTGGTGCTTCAAGGAGCTGTGGTATCCTGAGCTGCCTCTAGTGCAGGAATCTGGCCAGGAGAGACATCAAGACCTTTCTGCCCAGCTCTGTACCCAGAGGAAGGGTCTTCCCAGGCTGGGTCTATGTCTTGTATAAAGGATGCTGTGTTGGAGGAGCTTCTCCTTGCCCATTTGTGTTTGGTGAACCCCTGTGTGCTCCTATGAGACTCATCCCATTGGTGGTGCCTCCTGATGTGTGCATCTGCCTGGAGAGGTGACCCAAGTGACAGTGAGTGAACAGCCCTTTGCACCTCTGCCCGTGGTGAGTAGTGGGGTCTGGGCTGCTCAAGCACGGGGAAGGGAGACACTGTCCTGGTTGGTCTGTGCCTGTTTGTAAAGGCAAGCTGTATCCCCAGCAAAGCCTGCTGGACCTTGCTGCATCCAGAACATGGGAATCTGGGACCTCTCCAAGTGCTTTGTGTTGATAACTGGGTTGTCCTTGAGGAGGTTGTGTTTTGGTTAGAGGCCCCCGGCACGGGGATGTGAATCCTGAATCTTAAACAGGTTTTTCCCCCCTAACAGTGCAATAAATTGGAAGGAGGGGTAGGGTGCAGCCTGCCTGCCCTGCACAGAGGGCTCTTAGGAATGAAAATGGGCTTTTAATCTCAATCCCATGCCATCCTTTGGAATGGGGTCAGGAAAAGGCTGACCCAAAGTGCTGACCACTGCTACCTTCACATGTTTTTCCCCAGCCCTGAGCTAGGAGAGCTTTGCAAGGGAGATAAAAGCACCTCAAGCATGAGAAAACCCTGCTGCCAAGCTAGGGCAGGTTCACTTTTGGAGTTGATGAGTCCAGAGCACCCCCCAAAATGCCAGAAATATCTAATTTTGGGGTGTTCCAGCTTTGTTTTATATTTTCCCTGCTCTGCCTCATGATGAATGGGGAGGTCTGGCTGCAAAAACAACCTAGGTAAGCATGGGGCTGGATCAAAGGCATTCCCATTTGGTCCGGGCCCACTTAACACTTGGAAAGGTGATGAAAAGGGGCTGTGTGCATGTGTGTGAGTGAGAAATACTGTAAAAGATCCCTCTCCTATAAATCCCTGCAGCTGGGACTGGCTGCCAACTGCTGCAGAGGAGAAACCCGGCCTCTGGTTGATGTTTCCAGCAGACCTGGGTGAGCAGAGCAATGATTTAGAGCTCCCCTAAATGGTTTTCAGGTGCAGGTACATAGTGTAGCATGGGCTATAACACTGAGTGAAAGGAATGGCTCTGCTTCCATAGATCTATTAACAATACATCATACTTAAGAGTAATAGAGACTTGGCGACATAAAGTAAGATATTTTGCATGATAGGAGTATGGAAAGAAAGGTTGAAGTAGTAATTTTACAGTTGTGATGTCCTGTAATGATGGTTATAGCAGGGTTTGGGACCGGAGAGATCCAGGCTGGGTCTGGATCTGGGATGCTCAGGTGTCAGAAGTATCCGATGGATAAAGGTCGTGCTGTTTCAATGCGATCAGATGCTGCTAATCTTGTTGTGGTGAAATGTCACTGCAGCCCCTGCATGGGCACTGTTGGTTCCTGACGTCTCACTGAGCTTGGAGTTGTAAGGATCTGACTGGTCCCAGTGGAATGGGGCTGCTGGAGCAAGGTTTCTGGCTGTAACCCTCCCCTGCTTGCTGTGCAGGGGCTGGATGTTGCCCTGCATCCTTCCATCGTGGGGATGGGATGGGATTGGGGTGAAGGCTGTTGAGCCTTTGGCACAGGAACCACCTCTTGTTGTGTTTCTAATACAGAGCTGACCTAGGAGGACCAGCTCCCCTGGGTCTGTGGGTATCCCACACAAGCAGTAATCCCTAAAATCAGTCTGAGCTTGCACTCGGGTTTCTCAATTCCCATCAGTATTCATGTAACTCCCAACAAAACTCTGATGGAATGGGGGAGGGAAAGCACCTTTAAAGGGTTTGGCAAATCCCTCCTTATTCCTCAAGCAGGGGGAGTGCAAAGTCTGGATGTTTCATGACATCATTTAAAGCTTTCCCCCCCCTTCCTCAAACAATAAACAAGTACATTTGCCATGAGGCTGGCTTCCCTTGCCCTGGCCACCTGCATGGCTGGCTGCAGCTAATGGAACACGTGTTTTCCCAGCAGTCTGGCCTGGAGGAAAACGTCTGCAAAATGACACATTCTTCCAGTTACAGTTTGCAAATTTGTTGGGTTCTTTTTTCCCCTAAAGTGCTAAATATAGTGGGGCTGCTTCTGCTGGTGTGGGGGTAGGAGGGAGCAGAGATGTGCTGCAGTGATGCGGAGCAGCAGGAGCAAGGAGAAAGTCTGCTTTAACATGAGTAGTGCTTGAGGGGTGATGAAAGTTGTCTTTCCTTATTACCTGCTTAATTAAAAAGGAAGAGAAGGGGATACTTGTGAGTTCTCACGTTCAGCCGAGCTGGGTGGCTGAGCAGAGGGTCCCTCCCTGGAGTGCGTCAGCCCATCCCAATGGAAACGGCTGGGTTTTAGAAGCAAATGGCATGGAAATAATTAAAGCTCCAGGTTTATAAGACGATTTCAAGCTTTTTTAAATCTGTGGCTACCAAAAGATGTTGAGAGCTTAAAGAATGCAGTGTTTTTACCAAAAAACAGCTGAAATGGGAAAGTTGGGATGTGCCATAAGCAGCCAGTGGGGCTTTGTATTGGCAGAAGTGGATGTGGGCACTGACTCCTTGGGTTTTGAGGGCTCTGGAGAATGAGATTTGCTGTTAAATTAAAAAGAACCCATTCTGATCTGAAGCCCCAAATTGTTTTTCATATCAGACACCAATGTCACCCCACATGGGATGAGTGGTGGGTGGCACTTGGCTGTGCTTCTCCCTGGGTTTTGTTCCATCCCAATGGCACCCTGACATCGAAAGAGATGCCTTTATACGTAACACTCGACTCCATCACAAATATGGCATGCAGATGGCATAGCAAAATCTACTTGTCTGCTGAAAGATCTTAAAACCTGTTTCCTGACAGATGTATTTGGTTGGTGAAGGTGCCTTTCATGAATGAAATAACTTTTCAGTTCTCATAACTAGGAAAATACAAAGCAGACAGCCTGTTTCCTTTACTTTTATTTCACTCTGATGCATGAATCACTTTAGGATAGGATTTTATCAGTGATGAAGAGCATTACATGCGTCTGCACCATCTGTTCAGAGGCCAGGCTCCCCTGCAGCACCTCTGGGCTGGGTCAGGGATGTCCCTGCTTTGGGACAGGCTTGCAAAGGACTAGCAGCAAGAGGTCCTGGCTGCATCCCTTCTAACCCAAGCCAACTACGATCCTATGATAAATTCCCAGGAAGGTGGGCAGCCCTGGGGTTAATCCCTGCTCTGAGTGGGTGCCAGCTCACTGTAGTCACTGGCACATCCTTGGTGCGTGCTAGCAGGGAGTTCTCCTCTGCTCCTAATCTGTCCCAGGCCCTGGGCTGGTTTGGGCAGCAAAACATCTTTTTCCTGTTACAAGCCAGGGCAGGTTCTTGCTGATGCTGCATCGTTCCCCATAGCCAGCATTTCTGTGACACTGACTCATCCCACTGGCTGAAATAGTGGCTTAGCCAGTGCCAGGAGACCCAGCTGGGGATGGTCTCGAGAGTATGATCCCCAAAATCATAGAATTGTGGACTGGTTTGGGTTGAAGGGACCTTAAATCTCATCCAGTTCCAACCCCCTGCCACGAGCAGGGACACCTTCCACTAGAGCAGGTCGCTCCAAGCCCCTGTGTCCAACCTGGCCTTGAACACTGCCAGGGATGGGGCAGCCACAGCTTCTCTGGGCACCCTGTGCCAGCGCCTCAGCACCCTCACAGGGAAGAGCTTCTGCCTCAGAGCTCATCTCAATCTCCCCTCTGGCAGGTTAAAGCCATTCCCCTTGGCCTGTCCCTACAGGCCCTTGTCCAAAGCCCCTCTCCAGGTTTCCTGGAGCCCCTTTAGGCACTGGAGCTGCTCTAAGGTCTCCCCTTCAGGAGCCTTCTCTTCTCCAGGCTGAACCATTCCTGGTGTTCCTGGGCTTTTTGCACAGATTTTTTTTTTCTTTTTAAACAGAGCCCAAATCCTGGCTTTCCCAGGAAGGAAAGAGGGAGGAAACTACTTTGGGAGACTTGGGAGGGGTAGTGTGAGTTTAGACCCCTATAGGTGGGTGATTTCTTCTCTGCAACTGCTCCAGCAAAGGGGTGACTCTTCCTCTCTCCCATTTCATGACAAAAGCCATGGAGGCAGCCGAAATCCAAGCAAAGAAAAATCTTAGGAACGCTGTTATATGACTTCAAGCAAGTGATGGAATTAAACCTTCAGCAATTCCCAGACAGAAACAGGAGTAAGCAGCTCTGCTCCTGTGGTTTCAAAGCAATCTTTTCCTGGGACATCTCTGGGCTTGGAGATGTCTCTCTCCCTCCCTTTATGGACTGGAGGGAGGCAAAGAAACCACCTGCTCATTGAGGTAATACATTCCTTAGCCTGGAATACTGCGTGTGTGGATGTCCAGGATCCATGAGGCACTTGTTTAGGCGATGAGGCTGGTTCAGTGAGGGCTGGTCTGTTGGCTGCTGCCTTAAGTGTTTTCACATGTCCCTATTTTCCATCTCTCTTGGTTCCTTCAGTTGGATCCTTTGGATGGTGTTTCCTGCTCTGCAGACAGTGCTGCATGGCAGGGCTGTGGCCAGCACCACAGCCAGGGGGATGGTGGAAAGCAGGGTCCGTGTTGTCTGTGAAGAACTGTCTGTCTTTAATGTCTACAGCCTTCCTTTTTCTCTTTCCTGGAAAAAATACATATGAGAATGTGCTGGCATTCCACTTTGGAGCAAACCCTCTGGTTTCATTAACAATGAAAGCACCTTCTTTTGGCTGAGCTTCACTTACAAATCCAACTTTTGAATTCTTCTTTGGCAGAAGTAGGAAACTTTGCACTAACTTTAGTATCACATCTAAAGCAGCGCAGACAGAGGTGATGCCTTGAGGATGATGCTTTTTCTCTGCTTTGTTCCACTGTCCTCAACACCCAACTGGGTGCAGCTCTGTACAGTGTGGCCATGGCCAGACTGTTATGTCTAAGGTCAGTGTGAATCTCCTCTGCTCTCCTTTTTGTTTAAACTTATCACTGTTAAACCTCAGTGTTTTCAATACATGGACAGGGTTTGCATTGTGCAAGAGAGCATTTTAGGAATTGGAGGCTCAATGCTGTTCCCAGCTTCAGAGGCAATGACAAAGGGCCGCTAAATGCAGCTGATCTTGTGCCTTCATGCTTGTAACTCAGGGTGGTAGAAAAGATTTTGACCTTCTGACAAACCGAAGGGATATAAAGCCCCATGCAAACAGATTCACAAGTGGAAAGCAAAGAAGGGACACTTTAAAAGCCGTGAAGGTGTTTGCTCTGTAGCACTAGTGATGGGGAGGTAGAAGAGTGATTTGCCTTTTGGGAGAGCACACACTGAGGACATGAAGCGCATTGGGATGCTCTAGTAAGAGGGAAAGCTCCCTCCACTCACCCCATTGGAGCGCAGCCACTGCCAACCACCCCTTGTCCTTCATCAGGGAATGCTTAGGTTAACGTGGATGCTGGATCACAGGGCAGCAGGGATCTGCCATCAGTCTGGCAGAGGCAGTATCCTGGGCTGCCACCTTGGCATGGGGATGCGGCTGGCTCCCGGGCATCAGTGTCAGAAAGGCAGGGAGCACTCAGCCAGTAATGGCCTTCCCAGAGCATGGACAGTGAAGCAGAGCGCTCTCCAGGAGCCTGGAATGTGTTAAATCCATCTCCAGCTTCTAAAAATGGCTCATCCTTCCTTTTTTTAGAGATGACTGTCTAGAAAATGCCAGGGCTGAGCGCTCTTGGAGTCAGGTGAATGGGAGCTGGGACCTGGTTTTGCTGCCCGCTGGCCTTTCTGGTTTGGAAAGGCACTTGAGCTGCTTGGAAGAAGTGTTCTGTAGAAGTATGAAGGTTTGTTATAGTGACCCAGTTGTGTTCTGGACTGGGTAACGTGCTTATCTGCTGCAGAAATGACCAAAAATGTTCAATTCCTAACCTGCATCCAGAGGAGCAACAATTCCCAACAAAAGTGATGTGAGGGCTGGGCTCACGCTTTCCATGCCGTGGCTCCGGATTGGGGTTGGAAGCTGGTGTGGAGGTGAGTTGGGAGGAGCTGGTGGGATCATCTCAAGCCTCAATTGATTTCAGATCGAGTTTGTATTTCCCCTTTCTGAAGGTCTTAAATCCCCTCAAAGCTTGTGCTGGGAGAGGCTGGAATGCTGCTTCCCTTTAAGAAGGAAACCCCACATTTTTGGTGTCAGTGTAAAAACTCTCTCCTCCTTTTCCTTAACCTTCCCTGAAGCACATTCCCCGAAACAACTGAGATCTGTCAGAGCTGGCTGGGTGATGCTGTCTCTACACAGAGCTCATCAGATGGGGTTTATCTCCCACTCTGCCTGAATTAACATGATTCCTCCCTTGGTATGGCCAGTGGAGCATGAAACTGTGTGGATGCAAGTGATACCCCTTGTTTAATCCACGGAGGACCATAGGGGGCCCAAGAGGATGCTGTATGGGAGATGGATGGTGCACAGGAGATAGATGATGCACAGGAGATGGATGCAGCACCCTTCTTCCAGCTGTGCCTCATTTCACACAAAGGGAGGAAAGCAGATCTGAAAACTCTTTTTCTTCCCCCTTTGCAAAAGATTTTGTGCCCAGAGTTACTTTTACCATCACATATTTTCCCCTCCAGGAGGTTCAGCAGCGTATTAATCTAACTCTCCTCTGATGCAGTGATTTATGGACTGTCAACTGCACGCAGCCAGTTTGGCATCTTCTCTGACAAATCAAGGTTTAAATGGCTTTACCATTTGTGTTTAGGGCTTAGCTCTGTGTGTCAGTCCAGTAGAATTAAACTGGAAAAACAGCCCCCCCAAACCTGAATTCATATTGCACAGGAGTTAGTCCAGACAAGGAGGAATTGCTATGTGCAGGCAAGTGGAGAAGGCAGAAACCTGCAGCTTGGAGTGGGAGATAACATGATATTCATAATAGATAGCTCAGAATAGTTACACAAAAGGGCTTTTCTCTGCAATGGAAAATTTCCCAAGGGAAAGATTGTTTTGATCAGGGAGGTATTTAATTCCTTTTTCCTGGTTTGAGTGCTTGGGATGCAAGGGCTTTCCCAGGGCCTCTCTGGGGTGATGCACGGGGGATGCACAGGGATCCTGCATCTTCCTTATAGGGATCCCCCTCTTCCTTATGGGGGGAAAAACCCCAACTATATGATTTGTTTGCTGTATATGTGGAAGAGATGTGAGCAGGATCCAAGCTGTGGTACCTGGGAACTTGTCTAGACAGCATGTGCCATGGGTCAGGCAAGGAATTTGGACCACAGTTACTCAGCACAAGCTTTGCCCCAGGGGATTCATCCTAATAATTCATTATCCGGGCTGGGGTGGGTGTTTGTTCATTCACAGTAAGAAATAAACAGGGAAAGACTAGGGGAAAAAAATAATGCTGGCTAAGTAAACAATGGAATTCCTCGGTAGCAAACACTGCTTTTACGGTTAGTGGTCTGTAAATACCATGTTGGGAAAGCTGCTTGGATCATGAAGTCACCACCAGACACCTGGGGAGCTTTGGGTCCAGGGTCCTAAGCTTTTTGGAGTCTAAAGTCATCTGTTGGGAGGGGGATGTTTATAGCTGGGCACTGATTGTGGAGACAAGAAACACCTCACAAGGAATGTATCATATTGAATTTTGTGCATATTTGTTGCAAAAAATACCATTTTCAGGGGCTCTGCCACCTCCCTCAGCCCCTGTGAGCCCTGGTCCAGCTATGGAAGCATTTGGCCTCAGCACGAGCTTGGTGGCATGGAAGAAAAGGAGACAAGCACTTTGGCAAAGACTAATAAACATGGCTTATGCTAATTGAGTGCTGGGAGCTAAGGGCCAAAGTTCTTCCAAACACAGAGGAGGTGCCAAGTCCCTGCTTTCCAGAGATTAAGTTTCTTTCCTCTTCTCTTGGAAAGAAAGGGAAGTCAATGGGGCTCTGCAGCACCTCTTCACCAGAAGACTTAATCTTGGTTTAGTGTGTATTTTATCCCCTGATGTTGCTTCTGGAGTTGGGAGTTGTTCATGGATGCCTCTTCCCTAGCTTCCCTGGAAAACTGTGTGGATGGGGGTCTATGCTTGGAATGGGGAGTGCAGGCAGAGGGACCCTGCAGGCAGGAAAGGATGCTGAGAGCAGGAACTCCAAACTGCACCAAGGCGGCAGATGCTGAACATCTGTCCCATAGCATAACTCAGCATCTTCCTGCTTCCACGGGTGACACTCCTGTGGGTGCTCTGAGACCTGGCTCAGCATCTTTCTCTCCTTCCTCAGGTTCTGGCCTCCCTCTGCAACCCTGGACCAGACTGCACCCAGGGCCTGTAGGGACAGGACAAGGGGAATGGCTTTAACCTGCCAGAGGGGAGACTGAGATGAGCTCTGAGGCAGAAGCTCTTCCCTGTGAGGGTGCTGAGGCGCTGGCACAGGGTGCCCAGAGAAGCTGTGGCTGCCCCATCCCTGGCAGTGTTCAAGGCCAGGTTGGACACAGGGGCTTGGAGCACCCTGCTCTAGTGGAAGGTGTCCCTGCCCGTGGCAGGGGTTGGAACTGGGTGAGCTTTAAGGTCCCTTCCAACCCAAACCAGTCTGTGTTTCTATGATTCTATGACATTGCTTTTGTCCCCAGGGTAGTGTGAATGATGGGGAGACCTCCAGGGCACAGGAATAACCCTGGAGCATCCCAAAGTGGGAAACGTCATGTCACTCCCTACAGCACTGCTCTGGCAAGGCTGGGGAGGCTCTTGCTGTCTTAGTCTCAGCCTCTGTGGAGACATAACATTTCCTGGCTTCACATGAAGCTGACAGGCTCTGGGCTTTCTGTTTACATCAGCTTTTGTTTTGGACAACCAACTCTCCAGAGCCCTGAGCTCACCGGGGCTGCTGATGGCCAGGCATGACCCCACCACGTGCTCTGTTGGACCCTGCTTTGAGCTGCCTCCATCACCCACAAGTGACACTGGCCTTGCCAGAGCTGCTTGTGGGTGTAATCCTGACCCCAGAGCCAGGTCTTGAGCAGCAGAGATGTGTAAGCTCAGCATCCAACTGTATCCATCCATCCCCTGAAATGGGGGGAGAAGCACCCCTGGGAGCACTGGGTGCATCCTAGAACCACCATCACCCTGGGGCTCACAGTTAAACCCCTATCAGCCTTTCCTCTGTTTATATTGTTGTGTTAGGGATTTTGTTTTCATTCCTGGCCTCTGTTTACATTCCTTGTATCCTAGCTTAATTCTTCCGAAACTCCAAAAGCAATAGCATCCAATACATGACACCCTCCGAAAGGTCAGGCACAAGGAGGCATCTGCTGAAGGCTGGAAAAAATGACCACACGTGGGAAAACCTACAGTAAACTTCTGGGATGACTTCAAAAAGTAGGGAAGAAAGTCGGGCAGCTGGTGAGAGGTAGCACAAGCTCATGTAGGGTTTGGAGGCGCCGGGGTGAGGGCTTGAGCTGGGTCTCAGGGGAGACCTTATAACAGTCTTAATACCTAAAGGGGCTACAAGAAACCTGGAGAGGGGCTTTGGACAAGGGCCTGTAGGGACGGGACAAGGGGAATGGCTTTAACCTGCCAGAGGGGAGATTGAGATGAGCTCTTAGGCAGAAGCTCTTCCCTGTGAGGGTGCTGAGGCGCTGGCACAGGGTGCCCAGAGAAGCTGTGGCTGCCCCATCCCTGGCAGTGTTCAAGGCCAGGTTGGACACAGGGGCTTGGGGCAACCTGCTCTAGTGGAAGGTGTCCCTGCCTGTGGCAGGGGGTTGGGACTGGGTGAGCTTTAAGGTCCCTTTGGACTCAAACCAGTCTGGGATTCTAAGATTTGGATGTATGGATAGAAGTAATGTTAGTTACTTGTAGGCTTTTCTATTTCAGTGGAGCACAAAGGCTTGCCTGGTTCAGCTGTGCAGCCGGGGGTCATCTGCGCACAAGCTGTTAAAGGCATGGTCAGTGCAGCATTCTCCTTATCCAGATTTTATAAGAAGCCCATCCAAGGCTGTTAATTCAGGGAAGACATGAGATCTTCCCTTTGGGAATGACTTGGGAATGGCTTGTGTAATTCCATGACCAGATCTGCAGCCAGCTGAACTTGCTGCCTGGGTTGAAGCCCTCCCTGCCTGCTCTCTCCTTGCTTTTCACTGGCTTGTGCTGGCATTTACAGGTCATGCTGATGGTTGGAGAGGAAAAAACCTTGCCCAGGGCTCAGGTGCAGGGTTCAGCTCCTGGGTTTTGCTGCTGCTGAAGGGATGGGGCGGTTTAAGCCTGGTGGTGCTTGGCTGCAGAGCATGGATGATCTCCAATGTGCACAAGCCTTAGTTTGCACCTTGATACTTTCCTTGGAAACTGTCAGGTTTGCAGAGAAAACATGCGGATTTTTTGGTCCCAAACTCCTGACATCTGAGCCATAAGCAGGAACTTTTCTTAGGAGCCAGACTTTTTCGGGATCGGAAGCTGAGGGCTGTCATTCCCCATCAAAAGCTGCTGCTGCTTTGCTCTGTTTTCAGGATAAAACTGTTCTGTTTCTCACTTTCCCCACCAATTTATTCCTGGCTGCTGAAGGGCCCCGAGGGCTCGATGCCGTCCTCATGGGGTTGGTTTTGCATAGTGGGATGAGCAGTTAACTGGTGGGGATGGATCCTGCAAGCACCTGCAGCACCCAGCATCCTGGCTCTGAGCATCCCTTACTCCTACATCCCCCAGGTTTTTCCAAACCATCCCGAGAGCTCACTGAGAGCCAGGCAGAGCTTGCAGCAAATCTTTTCCTACTGCCCTTCCAAGCCCCTGCACAGGGACCAGCTGTTTGTTTGCAGCCACTCCGGTCTCTATTGGAGATGGTTGGTGTGTGCCATTCCCATGAGGAAGCACCACTGCCGGCCGGTCCTCATCCCCTAGGATGCTCATGTGTGAAACTGCTCCCCTTGCTGCTGCATCCATTGCTATCAGCAGCTGGGAGATAGGGGGAAATAACACAAATGAAGAAATAACCCTCCTTTGGCTGCTTGAGTTTGTGTTTCACCCCATGACAGCACATGAGGATCTTGCTGCTGCAGGCAGAGATTTTTTGGGAAGCGCTGCCTGGGCTGGCTGAAACAGCACTGCAACTGGAGCAGGATCCAAAAATGAAGTGGGAAGGCAGCTCTTAGTATGCATCCAGCTTTTTTACAGCATTAATATCATATGATGAATACATGAAGATGATCTGCAGGCTTTTCAGCCATTAAAGAGCACCACTGCTGAGTTTTCTGCTGGCTGCCATGGGATGTCCCCATCACAAATTCTTGCAAGGGGTTGAAATACTATTATTTTCGTGGGTTTTGCTTTCCCATCCATCACTTCCACCAACAGCTGTTTACATTTTGGAAGAATTACATCAATATTAGCACAGCACAGCCTTGTTCCTTTGAACTCTTTGGCATTTCTATAATGAAAAGAGGCTTGGTTGCATTTAGATGTCCAAGGGCGAGCACTGATAACTTGGCAGAGGGTGATGCAGCCACATCAGAGTTTAAACCAGTTTTGCAGAAGATCAGTCAAGTAAGACCCCATTCCCCTGCTATCCCAAATAGGATCCAGTTCAGACTAATGATAAACACCCAGGCGATTTGCAAGCTGCTTGCAGGCACCCAGCAAAGAGAAATGAAGCAGAAGGGGTCTGATGGACATCACTCATGAATCCAATGCAGCTCTTAAGGGTTTCTCCTTCTGCTTTGCTGCACAGGAACTGTGGCTGGTGCAGACAAATCTCTCAAGGCCTGCGCTTTAATCCCTGTAAATCTGACTTTCCACTGGTTTCCAGGTTGGGAAGTTTGAGGTAGCAGCAGCTGCTTGGTTTTCCATGGAGGTTTTTAACTGCTGAAATGTTGTGTTTGAGACCAGGCTTGTTCTGTTTGGGGAGGGAGAGAGGGCACAAGGTGCAGGAGCCTTTCTCTGGTGTTATTTTCCCCATCTTTCCCCCAAACCCCTTCAAACCATCTTGTTCCAGCAACCAGGTTCCAAATAGCCTCTCTGAAAACCGAAGCAAGATGCAAACTGCAGGATTATATAGGCCTTTTGTGATTATATTTATTCCATAAAGACCAGCTTGCCTTCCAACTGCATGGGAGAGTTCAGTTCCCAGCAAGGGATTTCCCCTTGCATGCCCTGTCTGTGGCCCGGGGCTGGGAGCAGGAAGAGCAACTTCTGCTCAGAGTATCCATGTCTCGGGAACCCCTCCCTCGGGGCTCTCTGGTTTAAATCTCATCTGTTTCCTGCCCAAGCTTCTTAATATTTCCTTTTATTCCCTAAAAAACTCCTTTTTAACTTGCACCATCCCAGAAATGTATCGTGTTCCTTTCAGTTGCTGCTGTCCCCTGAAGTTCTGCTGCTCGCTTCAGAGTTCTACTGGGGGAAACCAGCTGGGAATTGTAGTTAGGAACTGAAACTGCCTGTCAAGCAGCATTGTGCTGGTGGAGCACTGCGCAAACATGCTAAAGAGCATCCGTGTCCCTGCGCCTCTTTGGATCCTACTGCTGCTTTGATATTCGTTCCAGACACGTCCTCTCCCGCCCGCAGACCCCAAACATGTATTTTCAGGAGGGAAGAGGGGAGAATGAAAAGAAATTGGATCTTCCAGACACTCTGTTTCATCCAAGAGTGTCTCGAGCGGAGCTGATCTCCCTCCTGCAGACCCCAAACTGTCTGACAGACACTCAGTGGACGCAGACGTCTGTGTTTGGATCCCTCCCAAAACATCTTTGTTATTGGCTGGGTGGGAAGGGGGACCAAATCCCCACCAGTGACCTTTGCTTGCTCTTCTGCTTCAAGGGCAGAGAGCTGGCACCATGGCAGTGGCTGCAGTAGACAGAGCATGCTGGCTTTGCCTTTCTGCTGGCTGAGAGGTTGGTCTCACTGAGCTTTATCACTGCAGGTAGCACCTGCATGTGGAGATGCTCCCATTCACAAACAGGACTTGTGCTGGATGGTGGGTAGGGAAGTAGATGGGTCACATCTACTATGTGAAACTAAAGCAAAGACTGGATTTAGCTTTTCCACTTAGAAAAAGGGGCAGCAAGGTGGTGGATGGTCCCCACTGGAGTTGCCCTGGGTCAGAAGTGCGGATGGTCTGTTGGTGCTTGGGGCTGTATCCCAACCCCAAAGCCATGCTGAGAGCGGGGCTCCTGCTGGAGCTTCCTCCCAGGCATCTCCTCCAAAGGGTGTCACCAGCCTGGGGAGGAAGAGAATGGAGGGAGAAAGTTTCACCCTGGGAATGCTGATCTGTGTGTGTTTTTATAGACTGGTTTGTGTTGGAAGGGACCTTAAAGCTCATCCAGTTCCAACCCCCTGCCAAGGGCAGGGACACCTTCCACTAGAGCAGGTTGCTCCAAGCCCCTGTGTCCAACCTGGCCTTGAACACTGCCAGGGATGGGGCAGCCACAGCTCCTCTGGGCACCCTGTGCCAGTGTCCCACCACCCTCACAGGGAAGAGCTTCTTCCCTAATACCTGCTCCTTTGCTGTTCACTTCCCAGCCAGGCTCTCCTGGGTGCCCGTGCCAGCAGAGACGTGCTTGTGCCTGGGTAGGTGCTGACGAACCTAAATGGTGTGACCAGTTCCCCCAGCACTGTGGTGCTCTGTGGCATCACAGCAGCCTCCTTGGTGCTGTGGGTACTGGCCCCGTTCTTTTCCACCCAGGGGTGGCATCTGTACAGAGGTGGCACCAAAGCAGAAGTGGTACCCAGTTGGAGGTGGCATCTGAGGAGAAAGTGGTACCCAAGAGGAGGTGGCATCCAAGTAGAGGTGGCACCAAGCAGATGTAGCACCCCACAACCATCAGCAAGCCCCTATCAGGGTGAGGGGCTTGAGGGGACCCCAGTGTTGATGCCACAGGGAGAAGACCATGATGCTGCTATGGGCTTGAACTTCCCAGCTGGCACAGCCCTGCCGGGAAGCCGATCCCTAAAGGGTGCCGTGTCCGTGCAAAGCCTGTCCCCTCTCCCATCCTCTCCTGCTGTACCTCCTACAAGTTTCGCTCGTCCCTCCCACTCCCTCCCAATGCTCGCCTTCTGTCAGGGAGCCGGGAAAGGCTGGGATAAGGAAAGGGCTCTGTGAGTGAGGCTACCAGTCTGGCTGGCTGCCTCCCGCGGATGCTCGGGGCCGGGGAGCAGGGCAGCCGGCGTTCCCATGGACCTCCCCAGCGGGATGCTCCTCGCCTGCTCCCTCTGCCTCCTGCCTGGTAAGTGCCTGCTCCCCTTCCTGTGCCCACCCCGATCCCCAGGTCAAGGGGAAAGCAACAGGGAATAACTTCTGCTTGTTTGGGAAAGGTGCTGGAGAAAGCCCAGGCTTAATAAGGGTGTTGGAAAACTCTTGCCAGGAGAGTTGAAAGGGATGGAGATGTTTGATGGGCTCTCCAGGAACAAGCGGGCAGCTCGGAGTCCTCCCAGCCCCCTCCTCGGCTGGGCTGCAGTTGGAGCAGGATTAGTCCGCGTTTTTCTTAAGCATCAGATGGTGGGGGGACAAAATACCCCCCCCCCCCCCCCCCCCCCAAATCCAGACCCTTTTACCTAAACTTAACTTTTGTGCCCCACAAGTGGTTTGTCCCGTGGCACACGAGGGGAGCTGTGCAGAAGACGATTGCTTGGGGTTAAATAAGTTAAAGAGGAGGTTTCAGGCAAGCGTTTGGTTTCAGGAGGCTGCAGCTTCTCCCCCATACGTGCGGGACGAGCCCTGCCAGGGGCTGGGATGGGAACAGGGGGGGCTTATGCTGCTTCCTGGCCCCTCGCCGGCTCGTTTGGGCTCTGTCCCTGCAGAAAGAGGCTGCCCAACAGCGGTCATTTCTGCTGCAGTTCCATCTGGCACCCTCCTGCACGCAGCCCAGGCGCAGAGCAGCCAGTCTGGGACTGCTCAGTGCTGGAAAGCAGGGGAAAAAAGGAGCTCTTCCCCATCCCCAGCACTGCCACCGGCTCACGCCTCACCGGCAGCACTTCGGCGGCTGCACAGCTCCGAACATCCCGATGGAAAAGCGCGCCAGGGCGGTTTCTTTCCTTCCTCCTTTCCCTTTTCCCTCCTAATTGCACTGCTGCCCCATCCTTTAAAGCAAGCCACAGCCGAGCCGCCTTCCTTTGCTTAATAGGGAACATGTGTGCGCCCTGCATGGCGGCAGCGGGCGCGGGGCTGCCTGCGTGGAGCTGCCGGCACGGCCCCGGCCATGCTTACGTGGGCAACCGAGCCCAAGGGGGGAGCCCCCTTAAAGAGATGCTGCTCGGAGATGTGTGATGGGTATTGCTGAGGGGAGCTGGGGGGCAAATTGGCAGCTGCACCTTGGGCTGGACAGAAATCCTCCACGTGAGCGTTTCTGTCCGTGGGTTTTGCTGTATGTGATTCTATCATTCTATTCATGGGGATTTCTATCCTTGGATGTTTCTGCCCATGGGTGTTCCTGCCTGCTCCTGCAGTAGCCAGCAACAGCAGCGCTGCTGAAGCAAACATAAGCCATGTGCTAGCAAGAAGGGTTAATGCTTCTATTGCTCCATGGTGGTCTCTGGATCAGGATGAGTTGTGGCTATGGGTTGGTGTGTTTTGATGAGAACTAATGTTGGTGTTTTGTTACCTGGAGTAAAAGGAAGTTTGTGCAATGTGTGGGACCACCCTGGGGTCATGGGCTGAGCTGAGGGTACTGGGTTGGGATGTGCATCCTTGGGGATTGTCCCTTTGCTGTGCTGGCAGCGCTGCCTGTGCTGGTGTAAACCCTCGGGTGCTTCACCCCACGGTGTCCCTAAACTTCAGGTCAGGCCAGCTCCTCTTCCTTAAGGCTTTAGTGCAGGCAGGGTGCAGTTCCAGGCTGAAAGCACAGAGCTGGGTGCTGTCCCACCCACACCAAGGGGTGCTGGGCCATGGCTTGTTAAATATCTTCAGTGGCAGTTCATGGCCCCATTGATCATTGACACTGCAGCTTCCAGAAGGATCCAGGGAGGATGCGCTGAGACAGTATCATAGAATGGTTTGTGCTGGAACGGACATTGAAGCTCATTCAATTCCTGAGGAAGGGACGGCTTCCACTAGGCCAGGTTGCTCCAAGCCTGCCCAGCCTGTCCTGGAAGCTGCTCTAAGGTCTCCCCTTCAGGAGCCTTCTCTTCTCCAGGCTGCCCCAGCCCAGCTCTCTGAGCCTGGCTCCAGAGCAGAGCTGCTCCAGCCCTCGCAGCAGCTCCGGGGCCTCCTCCAGACTCATGATAACTTCCTTTGAGTCAGACCATGCCTCTGTTTTCCTTCACTGGTTCAGTTTTCAAGTGAAGGTAGTTGGCTCCATCCCTTTCTAAAGAGTCACCAAATGGTAAAACCATCGTGCTGACTCCATGTGGCACATTTGGGATTGTCCAGGTGGGTTCCCAAGGGACCCTGCAGTCCAGGCTTTGATGGTGGGTACTTCATTTGGGTGGCTGCACAGCCCCAGCAGTGGGGCTGAGTAGGACCTCACCTACCAGTTGTCCATCTACTGGCCAGGGAAGGCCTGATAAACAACCCCCTGAGGTACATGGGGCCCTGAGAAGCCAACCCCCCATTCTCTCCACAACCTATCTCTTTCCTGGGGTGTCCCTGGGAAATGGGCAGAGGCCTGCCCTATTTATTCCCGATGCCATTGGCAATATCGCTAATGAATGTGCTGCAAATGAATAATTAATACGTTCCATAGGGCTGTGAAACATGGCCATCAACTGGCTCCTTCCCAGCTTTTGGGGGCCAGAAAGCTGACTTATGGCAGCACAAGGTACTGGTATAGCTAATGCCCCAGGGCTGTTTGTCAGAGGTCTTGTGGGTAACCAGGAATGTTACAACACACAAGCCGACGATGACTGATCCTCTGTTCATCCTCAGTATTCCCTGGCTCTCCATCCACGGCTGCAGCAGCCACCAGACCCTGGGTTGTTTCCTAATAGCTGATGACAAATGCTGGCTTTGAGATAGTGACCTGGAGAGGAATCTGGTGTTTTCAGCATCTCATTCAGCTTCAGAGGGTTTAAAGCTAGAGGGAAACAAGGACACTTGGCCCACCCTGCTCCTTCTTGGGGCTTTTGCCCAAAACCCCTACATAAAGCTTAAAGATTTTCTAGATAAGCTAAGTATTTCCATCCTCAGAAAAGAAAAAGTAATGTGCATGGTTGTAGAGGAGGTTCCAATGCAACCAAAGCCCATGTGGGGATGGGGTCAGCGCAGCACTGGGTGGCCAGCAGCATCCCCAATGATGCTGACAATGCAGGGGTCACAGCAGCAATGCTGAGGTCCATGGACCTGTTGCCCCATTGCAGAGGTGACCTCTCCTGTATGGGCTTGAGTGATGAGAGAGGAATCTGGAGCAAGAACAGCAAGGATTGTTTGAAAGTGCCAGACTGAGCTGCTTGACTCTGGCATGCTTCAGGGTTTTGGCAGATCATAGAATCCCAGAACAGTTTGGGTTAGAAGGAACCTTAAAGTTCATCCAGTTCCAACCCCTGCCACGGGCAGGGACACCTTCCACTAGAGCAGGTTGCTCCAAGCCCCTGTGTCCAACCTGGCCTTGAACACTGCCAGGGATGGGGCAGCCACAGCTTCTCTGGGCACCCTGTGCCAGCGCCTCAGCACCCTCACAGGGAAGAGCTTCTGCCTAAGAGCTCACCTGAACTTCCCCTGTGTAAGTTTAAACCCATCACCCCTTGTTTTATCGCTCCAGTCCCTGATGAAGAGTCCTTCTCCAGCATCCTTGTAGCCCCCTGGAAGATGATTCAGCAGAAGAGCCCATGCAGATCCAGACACAGGTTCTTACGGGCTGGACTCAGCTGCAGCCTTTGAGATGCTTCTCCCCACCATATCACTGCCTCTCTCCAGAAACTCAATGAACGTGGTGGAGGCTGGTGAAGCAGGCTGGGTTTGCACGATGCAGTCAAACATATTGACAGCATTTTCCTTGCAGTCGAAAAACAAAGAGAAGGAAACTTCCAGCAGCTCCACTGCCTGGCTCGCATCTTCCTAAATCGTAAAGGTTTGGAGCTAAAGCCTCAAACATCTCATGGCAGCAGAATGCAGGCTTGGGGCATCACAGCAAGCACCACCAGGATGTGTTATAGCACCTTCCCAGAGTCCCTTTGCTAGAGGTGAATCCTGTTGCTTGCTCAAAGGATGCAGGCAGAGGTGTGGGCAGGAGAATGGTGCTGGGGCCCTGAGAGCATCCCCATCCCAGAGGTTTCCCTTACAGGGAGGACTTATTTTTATCCTTTCTGGCAGGAAAGGTGCCTTTTATTCCAGTATTGTTCCCCAAATGTGTTTTGTTCTTTTTTCGTTCTCAATATTTGACCTGACAAGAATCAAAAGCTTGGACTCGACAGAAGTTCCAGTTCGGAAAGGAGGTATTTAAGGCTTCCTGCCTTGGCAGCCTTGCAAGCAAAACATGTGGCTTTTGGTCACTTATTTATGACAGTGATGTCACTCCTGACAAGAAAATGAGACTCGGTTCTTTGGGCTGCTAAATCTCCCTGACAACCTCTCAAAAAGCTCCCATTAGCTTAAACCAGTTTAAATATCCTCTGATTACTTATTTCTTTTCCCTTTCTGCCTCAAACGCACCCACATCTATCGGCTTCCTGAAATCCCTCCCCTCTGTCTCCAGTGCCTAGAAGCTTTCTTACAGTTCCTTTTGCTTTTCCAGCCCCATCACCTCTCCTGATGTGACTGGGATGCTGCAGCACGATGAGTGGCACCAGTCACTTGCAGCCCTTCTCCGTGCTCCCCCTGGTTCAGATACATTTGCACTTTATGAAGCATTCCTGCTATTTATTTGGGGGTTTCTATTGCTTTTCATGGCCAGACTGGCTGCACAATGATGTCCTAAAGCAAGGAGCCATGGGATGGGGGTTCCCAACTTGTCCCAGTGTTCCCACTCCCCAAAAACCTCTCCCTGGGGCTCTGCCGTGCAAAACCTCTGCTGAATGCAGCAAGAATCAGAACAAAACCCATCACATCCTCTCTGACACTTGCTCTGCACCCAAGTGATGATGCCTCTTCATTACATGGAATTGAACCTTGCTTAACATGTAAAACCCCCTCCTCTTCCAGGCAGGTCCAGAGTGCCACCCCATCTCACTTGTGCCACTCCAGGGTGCTCCCAGCTCCCCACAACCTCCCCATCCCTTCCTTTGCCCATCACTGTTCTCAAAGGCCGGTCCTGGCCTCTGCTTCTCCAGTGGGTAACAGTTAACTTGGAGGAGGTTTGAGTTTGTTTTGTGATGTTAAATAAGGTCAGTGTACCACAAAATGTGCTGGCTCCCATCCCTGCCTCCTTCCCCTCCCTGCTTTCTAGAGTTTCTGTTTGTAGGATCTCAAAGCTCCTTACCTCAGCGTTCCTTGGCCAGGCTCCCCACTTCTCTGCTGATGGAGCCAGTGCTGCAGATTTGTTCCTAGGACTGCGAAAATCAGGTTTATCCTGAACATTCCTACCTATCAAAACACTTCCCATCCTGAATTCTTCTGCCTGGGAAGCAGCATTCCCAACCTCTCCTGTTGACAACCCCTTTATACTCCTATAAATACCAAATGCGATCCTGCTGATCCTTTTAAAGCTGTCCTTAAGAAGGATGCCAAGATATTTCATTTACATGAACCACCCAGCAGGTAGTCTCTGCCCAAAGGTGTATGAAGATCCAGGATATGCTGGCTATCTGTGTCCATCCCTGCAGCACCATCTCCCACACGGTCCTCCTGGGCCATGTCCCTCTATGCTTAATAAAGCCAGGGAGGAAATAATATTGTTAAGATAAAAAGCTCAACATCTCCTTGTAGAAGTTGTGAAGCATTTGCACCCATGGAGGGTTTGGGAGTGCTGCTGGCCTGAGCCAAAGTGAGTGTGTCTCTGGATAGGGATGTGCACTGGGGTATCGTGGGCTGACACCTATGGGCTATGAGAGGTGGACCACGGGATCTCATAGAATCATGGAATGGTTTGTGTTGGAAGGGACCTTAAAGCTCATCCAGCTCCAATCCCTGCCACGGGCAGGGACACCTTCCACTAGACCAGGTTGCTCCAAGCCCCTGTGTCCAGCCTGGCCTTGAACACTGCCAGGGATGGGGCAGCCACAGCTTCTCTGGGCTGCAGCATCTTGCACCCACCAGGAATAGAGGCAATGCAGAGGTGAAGCTCCTTGGCACAGGTAGTGCTCTTCTCCCTGCCCGGGGGTGGTCTTCGCCCTCACCAGTTTCTCTGTTGAATGCACCCATGGAGGCTGTGGGCATGATTCGGGCAGCTTCTGAACCCATGGATAAGCAAAGGGGCATCTCCAGCAGCCCTAAAGCACCCCGGCCCTGGGTCCAGCTCCTGGCAAAGGGAGGAGATGCCAGACCAGTCCCCCAGGATTTGCTGCCTGGCAAGCAAGATGCTCTTGGGGCTGTCAGAGGGGAGGAGGGTGCTCTCCCCTCCCCATGCCTGTCCTGGCATCCCTGGCTTCACCTCATTCACTTTTACAGCAGCTTAGAGGAAAACCACCTTTTTTCCTTTATCGTTTTTATCACCTTTTATCATCATGGGGTAAAACGAGAAACACACTTTCTGCTCTGGTCGCAGTGGTGGGCACCCTGAGGAGCACGGTGGTGCCTGATGAGGTGAAGTCCCTTTGCAGGTGGGCTGGGGAAGGGGTTACCTCCAGAACTTGCACAGCTGAGGTCTCTAAACCCTATAATTGAACCTGCTTAGAGCTGCAGCTTTGGGATGGCTGCTCCTTGGGGGCTCAGTGCTGGGTGTCTGCAGGTGAGGATCTTGCAGCCTCCTATCCATCATGGCTAGCTGTAGGGATGCCATGGCAGGGAGCTGCTGTGATGGGGTAAAATCACCCGTTTCATGTAGGATGCTCCTGGGGCTCATTGTACGATTTGTGGGAGCAGCATTCCCAGGATGGTTGGGGTTGGAGGCACCTCTGGAGGTCACCTAGTCTAAGCCATGCTCAAGCAGGTTGTCCAGGGCTGTGTCCAGTTGGGGTTTGGATATCTCCATGGGTGGACACTGCCAGCCTCTCAGGGTGACTTGTTCTTCTCTGACCCCAGTGAGAAGGTGTTTTCTCTTCCCATCTCAGCACCTTGTCTGACAGGATCCTTCTTTTCTCTCCCCAGGGTTCAGTGACACCTTCAACATTGACACCAAAAGACCCAAAATCATAGCTGGCTCCAAAGAAGCGTATTTTGGCTACACGGTGCAGCAGCATGACATCGGGGGGAAGAAATGGTAAGTGAACTCTGTGCCAGGCTCTGGAGTGGGGGGATGGAATCTAAAGCAACCTGCCCAAAACACTGGATTTCTCCTTCTGCTCCATCTAATCACCAGTGCTGCTGCTCGGAGGGAAGCTGAGGCTTGCTCTTAGTGATGCTGGTGCTAAGCCAGCTTGGGCAATGTAGAGAATAGAAACACTCTTCCTTTTGAAAAGAGGATCTTCATATGGGGGATGACAGCATATTTTGTATCTGATGATGTGTGTGAATGGAGGGTGCTGTGCTTTGGCTCTTGCCCCTTGATGGCAGGTGCTGTGCATGGGGCTTTGCTCCAGGCAAGTCCATGGTTCCCGGGGCCCCTTGGCCTCCAATGCTTGCTGGAAACCCATCTGGGTTTTGGGTGGAGGCCATCCCCTTTAATACAGTTTCCACCAAGGAGCTGTGGTCTGCAGAAGCGCTCAGACCTGCCTGTGTCCGTAAGGAGTGCGGGATGGGGCTCGGATGGGCTTTGCTCAGGTTTTGGGTTTCGTGGCAGGTTTTGCTGCTCGCCAGGGCTGGTCCCCACTGGGGGCTCCTGCACAGATGTTGGCAGAGACCCTCAGCGCTCTCCAGGAGCACATCTGGATGCTGCAGTGATTAGGGCAGCTCAAAAGCCTGTCCTGTGTCCTCAAGTTGAGCTATTTCACTGCAAAGATGAGCAGGGTGGTTTGGTTTAACTTTGGTATCCCCAGCTGCCATCAGCATGGCCCCAAAACCTGCCTGCTCGCTGCTTCCCTAATGGAAGGCTGGGGCCAGTAGCCCAGGCACACTGTGGTGAGCCTTTCCGCTGGCTCCAAGCCCCAGCTTCCCACAAAGATTGTGTGCTTTTTCCAAATGGTCCCATGCATGCAGTTAATGGGGTGATGCTGATGCTGCCAGGGCTGTCTGATCTCCAGTGTCCCCACTGCATCCCGGGGAGCTGTTTGCAATTAAATCCATGCGGATGTTTCCACTCTCTGGGTCACTGTTTCCTTCCAGCAGAGGCCTGAGTTAATATTCATAAACCTGTGAATGGTGGGATAAGACTCAGCTTCCCACCGGGAGAACATCATTGCAGGGGGACATCCCCATGGTCCACAAACAGGTTTGCATGCAGCAGTTGCAGGGCTTTCTTTATAAGTCTATGCCAGTCAGGGCTAAGCCCGGGGAAGGCAATTCGGAGATGGTGGTTCTCCAAAGCAGATAAGGAGCAGGAACAGAGTGCCTTTGCCATCACATCCCTCCCTGCCTCTCTGAAGACTATCCCTTTTCCATATCTCATTCCATCCTGAACATGCCAAAAGTCTCCCCTTGCTTCCAAGGAAGGACCATCCTCACTCACCCCTGGGCAGGGGGATGCAGCGCACGGATGCAGCCTAGCCTGTTCCATCCCTCAGCCCATCTTGCAGAGATCCTGGCCAAGGCATTTATGAGGGATCCTCATGCCCCTCAGGATTTGGTTTCCCAGGTGGGAATGGCAGCAGTAGCTAAGCCATTGGGTGTTCAGTGCCTGCATGGGCTGGTTTTGCTGCTCTGCAGAGATTTCTGCCCAAAGTGAGCTCTCTGAGGGAAAGGCCCTATGGACATTTGTGGAAAATACCAATTTTTTTACCATTTTCAGCCCAATTTTAGCTGTAAGTGCTGTTTTGGGCATGATCCTGGCTGCACCCTGGCAGAGGGACTGCAATTCCTATGCTCTTTGGGGGCTCTCATGCCTTTTTTTCCCTCATGCCACCATCACTGATGGGCTGCTCAAGCACTGACTTTCCTGGGGACCAGCAAAGGGAGAAGTTTTCCCCCTTTCTCAGCTGGACACTGGAGCAAAGACGAGCTCTGGCTCGTTTTTGTCCTTTCACATCTCTCCTGCCAGCATCAGGCAGGACCCAGCTGTAATTCTGTCTTCTTTTGGTTCCCCCACATGAAGGAAGGGATGTTCTGTGCACAGAACGAGTGTGTGTCTATACATAAGTACAACATCTTTTTGAATATGCAATTATGCCATACAAAATGTCTATTAAATATGTGTACACAGTTAAAAATGAAGCCACCATGACTCACTCTGGTTAAAGGATAAATGACTGAACAAACAAAATATCTATAGTATAAACTAAGGGAGTACAGAGAGAGCAGCATAATAGTTCTGCTGAGCCTTGGCCAACCCCAGGAGCTGGCAGGAGAGATGGAGATACGAAGATGAAAGCCCAGTTGCTGGTAGAAGCCAGATGAGCATCGTTCAATATCATCCCAGAGGAGCTCAACAAAACCTATTGAAATGCAGAAGAGTTTAGAGGAACTAGATGGTTATCTCAGAAGGGGTTCATATAGGAGTGATGGTTATAACAACGTGCAGAGACCCGGCTGCCAAATACCGAATGTGGAATCTGAGGACTTTGGCACCTATCCTTCAGTCTGTCTTTTAATGCTGCTTTTGGCTAGTGTGGGTGGCTTTAGAAGGGTTTCAAAGCAGCTTATATACACACACACACATATATATACACATGTATGCGTGTGCGTAAAGACATATTTGAGTGTATACAAACTTATATATCATATTCTCCAGGTATATTTTTAATTGTGACTATTTCCCTCTTTCTAACCTGTTGATGAAGGAGCCAGGTCATTTGCACGTGGGGGCTGTAAGTGCAACCCTGATAGTGGAAAACCTGGGAGGAAAGAATTCAGATTATTAAACTCCAGGAGAAAAGAAGTTTGAAATACACTGCTCAAAAAGCTCATCAGTTCATGGGGTGGCTTTTCTCTGCCCACCGTCTTCCAGAGCAGCAAGTGGCTGTCAGACTTCTCTCTCAACACGTTCTCTCCCTCTTTCATTAAGCTGGAGGTGCAACCCAAGTGCCTTCTCCAAGTATGTGGATGGAAAGAATGACAATAGGCTACTGAAATTCACCCTAATGTGAAGAGTGGCTCCATACAGCAGCAGTCAGGCAGCGGCTGCCCTGCTCTGGGGCGCTCCTGGTGCAGGCAGGGCAAGTGGTACCCGGTGTTACGGGGTCTGAGCATCCTTCGTAAGCCTCATTGGTGAAACCATGGGGGAAATAGGAGCTCCCTGTGCTTGGGCAAAGCGGCCTGCCAGGAGTTTTGGTTGAAGGAAAGTGAGTTACTATAAGGGCAGAGATGATGCTGGTGTTGACCTGAAGTGGTGAGCAGTCTCTGCCCCAAGTCATGCTTTGGTTCGTGTCATTTTGGGGATATTTAAGGTGTGCCTGGACATTAGTCCAGGCAAGTTTGTGGCTGTGGATGGATGTATTTGGGCAAAATAAGTGTGTTCAAACATGCAAAGAGTTTCCACAAACGCACGTGGGACATGTGTCCCTCAAACGTGGAAGCTCCATCCCAGTGTGTGCTCTTCTCATGATGCTCATGGATATTTGTGGTCAACAAACTGTAATCACATGGAGAAAATGTTGTTAGAGGCCCAGAATCAGGGGAAAAAAGGTAAAAAAAGTTCCTTCCATCTTTCATCTCCTTTTCCCAATTGCTTTTCTTGATTGCTCTCCATCATCCCATGAGCAGGAGCTGTGTCACTGCCTAAGGAAGGACAAAAGGACCCATTCTCTCCTCCCACATGTGCATGGGAGGACGCACCAACCACTGCCTTCAGCTTTCCATTGCCACCAGGCACCCCAGTGCAGAAGCAGGAGAGGGAAAGGGGCCGGGGATGCAGGTTGTGCCTCCATGGAGCAGACAGCAGCAGCCGTGATGCTCCATGCAGCGAGTGCTGGGACTTCTTCCCTGTGCTGGCTTGTGTCTGCAGATCGAAAGCTTCCAGCTATGTGAAAAACGAAGCTTGAGGAGGACTGGCTGTGGAAGGAAAACCCTGGGAATAAACATCTACTAGCCTTCAGAAGCTGTAAAACTAATAAACACAGCATTCCCGAGCTGGCTGTGGCCGGAGCTTCGCTGTTGCTGCTGGCAAGGTGGCAGGGCTGGGGAGCCGGTCCCTGCTATGCTTCAAGGGCTGCAGGTCCAGTGTTTGGGATGCTGGATGCTCTCTAGGTGCTCTCATGCTCCTGAGATCATGTCTCGTGCTGTCCTGACCCTGCTTTGCAGCGAAGGGGTGTAAAAGGGAGGTCTCCTTGAAGCTCTCCATGCATTGCTCCCCATTGCCCTCAGCAAGAACCCATCCTTGCAAGGCTAACCCCATTACAAGGGTGCCTGGAATGGGGCATCTTCCTGAGCCCCATCCCCACAGCTCCTCCAGGCACAGACATGACGTTTCCAGTCTGAGCCTGGCCAAAGGGAAAAAGGAGGAGGGAGAAGAGACAAAAATCTGCTCGGTGGATTTAAAGCTATAATTGTGCTGATCTGGAAAAACAGTTAAAGGTTTGCTATTTCCCTACTACTGCGAGAGGCTTTCTTGGCTCCAATTCTCCTGTGGTTTGGCCGGTACCCGAGCGCCTGGATTATTTTGGTGAAAGGGTACATAACTGCAGAGCATTCCTTCGGCACAGGGATAATGTCTGCTCCCAGCTCTCCCTCCCACTACGCCGGGGCTGCAGGCACGGGCTGCCCGCAGGGTGTGGGGTGCTCTCCTCATCTCCTAAATTCAGGATTATCCCTTCTTTGGGACAATATGGCCTTTTTATCCCAGAAAACTCCATAGGCTTTGCTATAGCATCGCTGGGCTCTTTGGGACTGCCTTGCCTGGCACCTTCCCAGGGTGTCTTCGAGGACATGGGACATCTGACATGCCTGCAGCAGATCCTCCTGGCCATAAAGCACTGTGGTTATCACTGGCTTCGGGGCTGGTTTGCATCAGCTGCAAGGTTGAGCCCTTTCCTTTCTTTTATGTGTTTTTAGAAAGCATTTGGTCTACTCAGAAAAAAAGATGTGGTCTTGTGTTACTGTAGGGCTTGCAGAAGAGAGGGGCTCAGAGGAGGACATCCCCTTGCAGGGAAGCCCAGGCTGCTCCCACTGACACACTCTTTCAGCCTCCTACTAACCAAGAAGAGGAAGGAAAGGGTTTGCCACTGCATCCAGCGGGAAAGCAAAACTGCACTTGGTATTCTTGTCCTCAAAGGATCTGATGGGAGGCACATGCAGAAATGGGGATTTGGGCTACATGGTAAATCCAGCCAGTGGAGAGCAGCTGCTACACGGCTTCTTCAGCTGCTCAGGGAGACCTCAGAGCAGCTCCAGTGCCTAAAGGGGCTACAGGAAACCTGGAGAGGGGCTTTGGACAAGGGCCTGTAGGGACAGGACAAGGGGAATGGCTTGAACCTGCCAGAGGGGAGACTGAGATGAGCTCTGAGGCAGAAGCTCTTCCCTGTGAGGGTGCTGAGGCGCTGGCACAGGGTGCCCAGAGAAGCTGTGGCTGCCCCATCCCTGGCAATGTTCACAGCCAGGTTGATTCTATGATTCCCAGGCTCCCAGGCATCCCTGCAGCATCTCTGTCCTGCCTTCCCCCTGCAAAGGTGGGGAAATTTCCTCTGCCCCAACACTGTGGGTTTACCAGAGGCTTTACAAACCTCTAATTCCCTAACCCACCTTTGCTTGCTGTGATGTATGGTGGGCTTGCCCCTTTGAGAAGCACTAGGATTTTGAGGACAAGCTGGAGGAGGCCCACCAAGCACAAGTCCTTGGATCACAGAGGAAAACTGTCTCCTTGGTGTTTTCTAAAGCATCCTCATTGCACCATAGCATTAGCATCCAGACTCCAGCACCCCTGCTGAGGTGAGACAGGAGGAGGCTGGAGGAAGGTGGACACTGAGTCCTGCTGTGCCACCATGATGCATGTGTGCTGCTCACTTAAGATCTCTATGGAGGAAGGGGGTCTTGGTCCTTCCCAGCCCACATTATTCACCCATTAAAAGGTCTTTGCATTCACAATTTCATTATTGAGGGCTGGGGGCATGGTGCTCTGGTCCAGGGCAGCTGGATCGAGCTGTGGTATTGGAGCCAGTGACCCAAAGGTGCCTCCAATGCAGAAATCCATGGGTGGGGGACCCCCCCCAACACTGTTAACTGGTGATAATGGGTGACTGGCGAAAGCAAGAGGCACCTGGCAAGAACCAGAGGCACAGATCAGCATTTGCTTTGGAAACCTGCAGAAGAAAGCCAAAGATCACACAAGTCCTGAGGGACACGTGCAGCCTACAGAGAACATGGAGCAGCAAATCCCTGCGCCACAGTGGAAACCCACGGCCAGGCCAAGAATCACTGAGAGGCCTCTCCTGTAAACACCTCTTTATTGCAATATCCCTAAGTACAAGGGAAAAAATTACAGCAGGAAAACCAAGCAAGTATCATTACTGCTGACCACAGTATGCTGCGAGCTCCTCAGACATGTTGTGCAGCACTCCCATCGGATGCTATTTTAAGGAGAGCACCGGTGATTTTGCCTACTGGCGTGCTGTAGAATTGCTGCAGCATCAAGCAGGGCTCAGCCCCTGCTTGTGCCCGTGTCCTGGTGCCAGGTTCCCTCAGGGCTGTGTCTGTGATGTGGCTGCTTGGTGTAGAAGGAGATGGTTCACCAGGTCCTGCCCGGACACGGGAGGGGTTTGCAGACGCGCTGTGGGAATGGGATGTGTAATTAGGAGCATCATTCCAGGCTCAGCCCGGCGCACACAGCTGCTGGGAAATTACAGTCGTGTTTGTGTTTCACTTTGCAATGAGAGTGTTTGTGCTAAGGCAGGAGAAACACTGATGGGCCTTTGAAAGAATAACAACCAAGGGTGCTCGTGAGCATCAGTGGCAGATGGACACCCTCCTGCAGGCAGAGAAATCCCCCAAATGTGGGGATGGAGTACTGTAGTGTTAGGTTGTCTATTAAGTAGTTAGTAGGTTGTCTCTTAAGGTTGTCTAAGTGTTCAAGGCCAGGTTGGATGGGGCTTGGGGCAACCTGGTCTAGTGGAAGGTGTCCCTGCCCATGGCAGGGGTTGGAACTGATGAGCTTTAACGTCCCTTCCAACCCAAACCATTCCATGATTCTATTAATTGGGGTAATACAGGGAGACTTGGGAGTGAGCAATAAGCTCTAAGGCCCATCAGCAGAGCCGTCCTGCATGGCCTGTGCTCCTCAGCGGAGCTGTCTCATATTCAAAGATGAAAAATTGGCCAGAGATTGCTCAAGCGATTTGCCAGAGGCTGCACAAAAAGCTGCTGTCAGCCCAAAGGCTCATTTTCAGGTCTCACATCCTCCTGTGCTCCCCTCTCATTGCCTCCCCCACTGTTTCAGCCTCTCCTTGGAATTCCAGTAGGTATTTTTTTCCATCAATGTGGAGAAAAACACTTCAAGGTCCATTCCTCTGTCACACTCCCTCTGAGGAGCTCTGATCCCGTTTAAAGTTTTCCATAGCTGAGCCCTCCCTTTCCTGAACCTCCTGAATCACTTCTTCATCCAGTTCCATCTTGACTAAATTAACTGCAAGTGAATTTGCCTTACGGGAGATTAAGTGTCCCATTGATTGAAAAATCCTGTGAAAAGTATAGCTGCTTCTCCATTCCTTCCCTAATCCCTGTGTTCCCGGATCACCAGCGAGACATACCTTCCTTTCCTCATTTCTTTCCATTTAATCAAAATAACTTAAGGCTCAAAATGAGCTTTTCAATGTCTCCTCAATGCACCCGGGGAGCCTGATGTGCCAGGGGAAGGTTATTCCCTTAGAAAGTCAGGAATTTGCTGGATGCAAAAAGGTTGAGAGGTCTCTTTGGGATGCTCAGTTTGGGGTGTGGGATCATCATGTGTATGGGGCAAGGGGCTGAGCTATGTCTGGGCAAAGATGCTGGTTAACACAGCCCTGCAGGAGAAAGGGCTTGGAAAAGCCAACAGCACCTGAAGGGCAATGGATAGAAATGAACAATTTATGTAGTAGAGAATAATAAATGAAGATAAATAGGGGTGGGATAACTGAAGCAGAACCAGAGCCAGGATGATGGTGGGGTGCTGGGGATGGGCACAACCCTTTGGCTCAGTGCAGGAGCCTGGAGGCACGTCCATGGATTCTGAAGGGGTGAACTCTGCGGCAGATTTCCCAGGGAAACTCTGGCTTCTCCATCACTTGATGCCTTCAAATCAGGGACGGATGTTTTTCTAGGAGATGTGCTCCAGCCAAACACCATTTCTTGGGTTCGTTACCAAGATAAGTGCCATGAATTAGTGTCTGTGACACAGGGAATGTCACCAGATCATGTTTTGACTGAGAGAAAAAACCCAATAACTCAATCAGCTCTGAGCTGCTGTGACTTTAATTGTCTCAGACACTGAAGCACAGTAGTGGCTCGTGTTGTGTGTTGCACACGCCGCTCATATGTAACAAAACCCTCTAAAACAGCACTAAAAAGAGATGCAAATTGAGTTTAACACATCATTTTGATGTTTGCAGCCCGGGCAGGGCACCAGGAGCAGGCCCCAGCATGGGGGCTTTGCTTGCAAAGCAGAAACCGGGTTTCTGCTCCTCTGGCTGCACTGAGGCTCCTTGAGTATTTCCACCAGCAGCCTGGTTTTCCTTATTTCTCTTGTTTTTCCCAGATGAAAGTTAAAAATACATCCTCAGACATGTTGCTCTGAGCAGTCTGTGCCTTTTTGCATTTAATCCTCTCTTCTATTTTGCTTTTGTTGTCCCCATAAGGAGCGCATGAAAAGGAAGGCGAGGGCGGGCTTGTTTGGTTCTTATTTGCTTTTAAAGCTTCATTTATTAGCCAAGCCATGACGCAAGGGCCGGCTGCTGCAGAGGGCTTTGCTTGTTTAGCATCAGGCTGTGGCTGATGGGGGGGATTGTCACCCTCTGGGGAGATTTGGGGTGACCCAAGGGTGCGTGAGGAGGAGGTGAGCGGGAATGGAGCAGGGTTCCCTGCTGCAGTGAGATGCTCTGATTGGATTCGGGTGATTTGGAATGGGATTTTTACTTGTAAGAGAAAAACAACATTTAGAGCACAGATTTACAAACCACAAAGCAAAGGAAATGGTTTGCAAGCAGCCTGTGAGCTGGTGAGCAGAGCAGCATCTCTGACAGCCCACTTCGGGGACCACTCACAGCATCCTTGTGACCGGCACCTTTCAAACAGCTGGAAAAGCCTCTTCCCAAGCTGCCAAGTTTCCATGAGAATTTGACAGATTCAGCTAATTAATCACTTAAATTTAACTGGAAAGGGAAAACAATGCCATTGTCTTTGGGAGACAAGAATTCTGGTTTCATGAACTTCACATTGCTGGCAAGGGCTGCAAATAGTTGGGCTGTCTTTGAGCTCCCAGCCCTGATGTGGGGCTGGGAACTGGGGGAATGTGGTTTGCCCTCATCACCGTCTCACATCTGGATGAGATGCTTCGACCTAATAACAGCTGGTGTTCAGGAATATTTATTTATGGGAAGTGTGATAGTATTAATATGTGAAAGTATTCATATGTGAATGTTAATCAATGAAAAAGTCCCAGACAGGATTTCCTGCAGGGAGAGGGGGGCACATCAAGGTGGAGCTGCTCTGAGAAATTCATCTTAAAACCCATTTATGCTAAATCTTTGGAAATTAAGAATTAGAAAAGGAGAATGTTATCATCTGAAGTGTCTCAACCTTTATTTCTTTTCATCTTCAAGGTCTTTTTCTCCCCCCCTCCCTTATTTCACATCTTCTATGTTCCCTTCATCTCTGACCATGAGTAGATGGGTATTGACAATGCAGAAGAGGGAGAGGGACATGAGCAAACTCCTTCTAGGGGTCAGGGAGAAGGTACCAGACTTCCCTGAGGTTCTGGATGCTATTGAGGACACCTCCAGATGGTTATTATTTTCCCCGAATTAATATCCTCGTTAGCAAAGAAGCTATAAGACAGGAAGGATTTCCATGAGAATCCTTGAGCACTGCTTAAGATTTGGAGCTTTTAATTTGGTGAGCAATTCCATTTTATAGTGATGGAATAAAGGAATGAGTGTTTAGTGTCTTTGTAGAAGCTGCTGCTTAAAAAATGACCATTTCTGGTCTAACAGGGAACATCTGTGCTGGGGACAGTCACTTTGCCAACTGCTGGGGAGGGTGATGCAGAACAAAAGAGGTCCTGTTTATCTGGTGATCCGGACGTGGATGGTTGCATCCACCGATAGGATTTTGACAGCAAAAAAAGCAATGGAGCAGATTTATTTTGGGCAAACACATTGGGAGCAGAAGATTCCAGTAACTCGTGGTTGAGGGTATTTTTGAACTAGCCTGGAAGGAATGGTCAAATTCCTCAGGTCCTGCTCTCCTCCTCCTCCTTTGGTTTGCTGTTTTGTGCTGGTTTGGTCAAGTCTACATGAAAAAGTAGGGAAAAATACTTTTGATGTCCCATATACAAAAATTCCTTGTGGATCCCAGCATGAGCTGCTGTTACTGCTGTACCACCTCCTTGCTATTCATAGCATCATAGACTGGTTTGTGTTGGAAGGGACCTTAAAGCTCATCCAGTTCCAACCCCCTGCCATGGGCAAGGACACCTTCCACTAGAGCAGGTTGCTCCAAACCCCATCCAACCTTGCACACTGCCAGGGATGGGGTGGCCATATTATTATGTATTTATTATTAGAATATAAACCCTTTATTTGGTATCTGATGGGCATTACTTCCAAGCAGCTCTGAGTCATCATCTCCAGCTTATCGCTGCCTGCTGTCATGGGAAGGGGAAGTCGAATTATTGCTTTTACTGCTTGCACTGAGTCAGGTTGGAGGAATGATGGTGTCCCCTCTCCTGACACCTCCTGAACCATGAGCCAGGGACTTGGGCTGGGAAATCATTGGCTGTGGGTTCATTCCCACACCTCCCATCCAGCCTCTGTGCACTGATGGACCCCTCTTTCCCACAGGCTGGTGGTAGGAGCTCCCTATGAAACCAACGGCCAGCAGAAGACGGGAGATGTCTACAAGTGCCCTGTGACCAGCGACACCCACAGCAACTGCACCAAACTCAACCTAGGTACTGCACACCGAGGGGAGCGGGGCATTTTGTCATGGTGCTCGTTATCACTACTTTGGTCTGTAAAGATACACCCTCTTGCTCAGGTTGTCCCCAAAAGTGGGAGAACTGCATGTTTTAGGAGGATTTTTAGATAAGGAATTATTTCGAGTGTTCACCTTACTCCTGATACTGAGCTGTAAGAAGCATTAGGATAAAATTAAACAGATCAGAATGAAGTAAAGAGGTTATTTATTTAATATAGCTTGAACTGGTTTATTAAATTATCAGGATGAGCTTATCAATGGATAATGGTCCCTCTAGCCAATACCTGGCTGCACATGGCAGTATCTGTATTCCCTCTTCAGGGGATGCTCAGACAATGTGCCCACCACAGCAATTCCCCAGGCAAAGGCGTTTTACTCCCAGGATCCAGCCTGCTCCCACAGCTTTGGTGTTTGGGGAATTACCACCCAGCCCCATCACCCCTAGGCCCCATCAGTGTTGCCATACGAGGAGAGACCGTGGGGTCCCACAGACATCCCAATCCCATTTCCCTGGATGGAGAAAGCAGGCTCTTTCTCAGGGTTTCTTGGGCTGGTCTAGCACCAGCCATGCCAATATCACAACATCATGACATCAGGATATGCCCTTCCTGGATCAGGGCAGTGCAATGAGTCCCTTTTGCTGCCCAGAGTGGGCCACCTGATGGGCACATCCCCATCTCAGCAGGGAACGTGGGAGACGGGGACTTTCTCATGGTCCTGAGGAGCATCGCTGGGGTTTGGAACAAGTTTTTATCACTGAAGCAGCTGGAGCAGTTGTTCTCACTTCATTTTTCATCATAATGAATCTGAACTATCCTGGTTTCTACCAGAGCTGATAAAGAGAGGAGGAAATCTGGATCCTTTGCAATATTTGATTGATTGGCTCCAGGTTTTTAAAGGGTTTTTTTTAAACACTGTTTTCTTTTTTCCTTTTTGTTATTTCCTATGAGAACATCAAGATTCTTCAGGGAAATAAATCTCTCGTGTGTGTAAATCTGAATCTTGCTAAAAAGCCATCTTTTCTCCATTGGAAATGAGTTTCAAATGAAAAGATTGGCTCCATGAGCGCATCCTATTTTATTTATTCCCAATTCACTCACTTGTCTACTTAGCACAATCCACTGAGGCCATTGAGTAAAAGCAGGCACGGAGATGCCCTGGGGGGATGCCAAACTGTCAGTGAGCAGGCAGCAGAGATGTCCACAGTGTGGAGAAGCAGAAGCTGATATGTGACCCTGTGGTCGCAGGATGTGTGTTACTTGGGTACCAGAGCAGGACAGCGAGTGGCAGCATCTGCAGTTGGGATGCTGGAGGATTTATGGCGTGGGATAAAGCCCCTTTTCCTCTGGCTTTGCTGTGGTGTGCATGCCCGTGGTGGGGTGAAGCAAGCTCAGGATTGGTCTGCAGGGGAGAATTGAGGGGTTGTTGGAAGCTGCTCAGCTTCAGGCTGAGCTCCTTTGAGCCCTGGGTTATAGCCCTCTGATTTTGAGCCTCCCCTCAATTTAGACCTCAGCAAGAAGCTTCCAAAGGCCACAGGCAATGAAACCAACCCCCAGTTTTACCATTAACTGCCCAGTTTCCTCCTCTCAGTTTGCTTCTCAGGCAAAACAGCAAAGGGGGAGCCCTGGGTCACAGGGAGCTGCATTTCCCAGAGCCCCTGAAGTGGAGGAATGGCAGTGTTTGTGTCACAGCTAAATGATACTGGCGTTAACAGAAAGACAGGGCTGCCCTGCGGGCTGTTCCCAGTTTCTGGCTTGTGAAACATGGGAAACGAAAGCAATGCGCAAAGATAAACCAGCCACTAAATGCCTGCTGGCCCGGCAATAGAAGATGAGATGCTAGAGCTGCTCAGAGAGGGGTTTCTTCCTAAAGATTGACAGCACAAGAGATGCCATCTCTGACTCACAGCTTCATTCCCTAGAAGACTTTTCTCTTTCTTGGTTGTGGCAACTCAGGGGAAAAACCAATTCTCATCTTGATGCTCCCAAAATAAAGCAAAAGCACGAAGTCTGAAGTGTAGGCAGACAGAGACCGCTCCTGCAGCATTCAGCTAGATCCCTCTTGCTCCATGGGGAGCACCATGGGGATGTGGGGTGGGTGCTCAGCATCCCTGCCCTGCAGTGGTACCTAACCTCATCCTCTCTCCGAAGGACGGGTAACGCTCTCCAACGTCTCCGAGCGGAAGGACAACATGCGCCTCGGCCTCAGCCTGGCTACCAACCCCAAGGACAACAGCTTTCTGGTGAGGAAAGGGGGGCTTTGGCACAGCCTGGCCTCCCTACATGGGGAGGGTGCTCCAAGGTGGATGTACAACGGCGTGTAAAACCAGCTCCATGTACATCAGGCATGCAAAACCCAGATACATGCATGTCAGCATGTAAATGCATGCAAATACACCTCTCTGTGTATTTACGCACATGCTGCATGCACTGCAGGGCTCAGAAACCTCCTCTTCCATGGGGAAGAAGATGCCAAAAGAGAGAACAGCCTTACAAAGCAGCAGTTATAAAGTGGCAGTTCTAAACCCATCTGATGCTTTATTTTCCTCCTCAGGCCTGCAGCCCTCTCTGGTCCCACGAGTGCGGGAGCTCCTACTACACTACAGGGATGTGCTCTCGGGTCAACTCCAACTTCAGGTTCTCCAAGACAGTGGCTCCAGCTCTGCAGAGTACGAGAATCAGTGTTCCCTGCAGCCCTAACCCCGCCTTTGAAGCCCGAGGGGATTTCTGTTCTCTAATCGCTTCAGCCCCATTGAGAAAACAAAGAGATGTCAGTGTTTAAAAGGAGGCGAGAGAGCAGAGGAAATGATTGCAGGGAAGTGATTCAAAGGGGGTTACGTACACAGACATCTGGTAAACATTTTCTTTTTGACTGACACCCGCGGAAGACAAAAAACACCTTCTTCTTCCAAAGCTAGAAATAAAAGCATCCAGAATATTTTATCAGTGCAGCTAGGAAGGCAGAATAGGGAAAGAATTCGGACCTTGGCCACGCAAAACAAAGTGCTCATTGACTGAAAGCTGAATAGCTTGGCCCAAATCTGTGATTTTGGATATGTGATTTTAGTTCGAGGTTATTAAATAATTTTCCTGGCTTTCCTGTAAGTAGTGATTAATTGCAGAAGCCTGTCCTGCACCATCAGAGCTCCTGGAAGCTCCTTGTCCACTTGGGCGCAGGGTCTGATGTCCCACTTCCATCATCCGTTTCGTGTCGATTAATTATTATGGCATAGAGCAGAGCATGGGAAAACGGGACTCCTGGGTGGCAGAGGCAGTAAAGGCAAAACCCACCATGAACTTCCCAGTGTCTCTTCCCTCTTTATGGCCAGGAGATGCTTTTAGCTCTTGCTGCAAAGGGCAATTGGTATTTTAGAGGGAAGGTAGTTAATGAGCAGAGTGTTCTCATTTAGTAAGTGGGATGCAGAGGATCCTGCGTCCTGGTGTGAGCAGGGGATCAAGGTGGTGGCACGCAGCTGAGGACCACAGTGATGGAGTGACCCGTGTGTGACTCCAGTCCATGGATGCGCTAACCCATAAATGCCTACAGCAGATGGAAAGGGCAGCCGATAAATCTGTCCCTGGAAAATCCAGCATCTTCTGTTTTTCTGCAACTTTCCTAAATAATATTATAAAATACAAGCAAGACAGATGATGCTGAGCAATTTTCCCTACTGAAAACCAGTCGACTGCCTAAATCCAGAGCCGAGCCCTGGGGTCCTCGCTGGGGTTTTTGGCTGCCTCTCGCAGAGGATTTAATGGGAAGGGGAGGAAATGCCCAACTAGTGCTCTATGGCAAGTTCAGGCAGGGCTGGGGAGTGACTCAGGGGGAAAGCATTGCTCTGCAGGAGGAACGGAGGCCGGATCCTGCCTGCAGGGGCCACTCTTTGAAGTATGCAACGATATTAGACCGGATAAAGGTTCAAATGTGAATCAGAAAAGATGCAGCTGAGTGTTATTCTTAGGAAGTTATCTAGTCCTTTCTCGGCAGAGAGGATGCTTGTGGCTTCTCTCTACCTTGCTGAAGCCCAAAGCTCTTTAGAATGATTGAAATAAGATTTCTTCCCAAACAAATCATAAGAGCAAGCACCTGACTGCGAGGAATGAAGCTATAAACCTCCTCTTTGCGAGCGTTGCCAAGATCTCTCAATAACACACTGCGTGTTTTTCACAGGATGCCAGACGTACATGGACATAATCATAGTCCTGGATGGATCAAACAGCATCTATCCTTGGGTTGAAGTTCAGCATTTCCTCATAAACATCTTGAAAAAGTTTTATATTGGCCCCGGCCAGATACAAGTAAGACCCTTCACAGCTCGTGTGTGTCCCCTGTGCCACTCAGAGTCCCCTGGCCGTGCTCATGGGGCCCTTTTCAGTGTCCCTTTTCTGCCAATATGATGCTATTTGGTGCTGTGGTTTCTCTAAATGAATTTTCAATGTATGGGTTTTAAAGATGAGCCCATGGAAATAATGCTCACATTAGTGAGCTATGGAGAGAGCAGCACCTCACATCCCAGCCAGGCACAGGAAGGTGAAATCCGATGGAAATATAGAAGTATGTCCCTAAGCCAAGGCAGCTGTGAATTGCTTTCCCTCCTCTTCCTATAAGTAATTACGGGCTGATTTGGGCAGGGATTTGTGCATATATCAACACAAATAACCCCAAGTTTAGTCTCACCTTGAGATGCTGGGGGTCCACACTGGGACATGGCACATCTGCATCACCCCAAACCTTTATAGCAGGGGAGGGGGGACTGTGCATGGGTGAGAGCCGACAGAGAATAGAAATAAAACTGAGCATTATCAGCGGTCCCATAGAGGGAAACTGGAGCAAATGGGGACAGAGAGATTGATTTTTAACAGTGGCTGTTATTTTATGTGGTTGACCAAGTGTGCAGCCCCTGGCTGTGCAGCAGGTTGTTGGCATCCTTTGTGATATCCCTTTAATCCCCAGGTTGGAGTTGTTCAGTACGGGGAAGACGTCGTCCATGAGTTTCATTTAAACGACTACAGGTCTGTAAAAGATGTGGTTGCAGCTGCCAGTCACATAGAGCAAAGAGGAGGTACAGAAACCAGGACTGCCTATGGGATAGAGTTTGCTCGGTAAAAACCGCTCACCTTCCTGTTCATTGTGATAGCAAGTTTAAAATCATCATTTATTTTAATTCCCTCTTCCCCCTTTGCTGTTTCTTGCTGCTTAGAAAGCAGGAGGTGCCACCAGGCTAAAAATGCTTCTGCAAAAAGGCTCGGTCCTCAATTAGTGCTTTACAAATGATACCCTGCAAAACTGCAGCTGGACCAGAAGCAATCATAGGAATCCTAGAGGGGTTTGTGTTGGAAGGGGCCTTAAAGCTCATCCATTTCCAACCCCTGCCACGGGCAGGGACACCTTCCACTAGAGCAGGTTGCTCCAAGCCCCTGTGTCCAACCTGGCCTTGAACACTGCCAGGGATGGGGCAGCCACAGCTTCTCTGGACACCCTGTGCCAGCGCCTCAGCACCCTCACAGGGAAGAGCTTCTGCCTCAGAGCTCATCTCAGTCTTCCCTCGGGCAGGTTAAAGCCATGGAAGGCTTCCCCTGTACTTCCCCCTGGAAGGCCCAGAGGCAGACTGAAAATGCTTCCTCTCTCTGAAAGCAGCCAGAGCTGAGCTCTCAGCCCCCAAATGCAACCCCATGCCTGCCCCAGGCACTGCAGCTCTTCTGCAGACCCCCATAGCATACCCACGAGCTCAGTACAATCGTGACCCACAGCTGCATCTCCTCCGTTATCTTGGATGAGTCCCTGCTCCTGCGTTTTCTGCCACAGCCCAACCAGTATTCCTGCTACAGATTTAGGGCATTTTCTTGGTTAAAGGTTTCTTTCCTACAAGAATCCAGCTCCACTGGTGGGTAAAAATCCCCTTTTAAGGTCCTAAAATGTTTCCTGAGGGTCCCAATTCCACCTCCCCAAGGGCTATCAGCCCACCAAACACCCCTTGGTGTGTTCCGAGGCGGGCGATGGCGCGCACATCTGGGCAGCTGTGGAGGATGCGGTGCGCGCGGCAGTGGGAGCTGTGGCCTGGCGAGGCTGAGCAGCCCAGGGCATCTCTTCAATTGCAGCTCGGAAGCGTTTCAGAAAGGTGGCCGGAAAGGGGCAAAGAGAGTAATGATTGTAATCACAGATGGAGAGTCGCACGACAGCCCAGACCTGGAGAAGGTGATCGAGGACAGCGAGAAGGACAATGTCACCAGATACGCTGTGGCAGTAAGTGATAGCAAAAGCAGACCTCAGCGGTGCCCCATGCACCCCAATGCAATGGGGCTGGCAGTGCAGCCCATCTCCACCTCTCCCAGCACCTCCACAGGTGTCCTTGCTGCTGGTCCTGCTTTTGGTGGGATGCTTGGCTCTGGATTCAGCTTCTGGAGCAGGCATCAGGGAGAGGCAGGACCCTGCATTACACCAGACACCCAAATTGCATGAGGGGAGCTCATCCTGGGCTGCCTGGATGAATTACAGCAGCTCCTCAGATTGCTCCCACAATGAGGAGTCGGATGCTGGGATTGTCAGGCTCATTCCATATGGACACCCCTCAGGTGCTTTGGGATGGCTTTATTCATCACACAAACACCCCTGAGTCTTGTATTTCTCTTTCAAACCTAGGTATTGGGTTATTATAACCGAAGGGGAATCAATCCCGAAGCCTTTTTGAATGAGATAAAGTTTATAGCGAGTGACCCGGATGACAAGCATTTCTTTAATGTCACAGATGAAGCAGCACTCAAGGACATTGTGGATGCTCTGGGGGAAAGGATATTTAGCTTGGAAGGTGAGTGATCCTCCTGCCTGACACGTCCTGGCTTGCCAGGTTGCTTCAGGTGGGCTGTCAGTCAGAATTCGAATGGATCACAGCAGGGTTTCCCTAATGTCTGTTTGACACAGAACCTAAAATCACACTTTGAATAGCTTCTCATATAAGGAAACATCTTTATTTTGAGTGCATCCTACAAGCATCAGGAACACAGATCCCCTCTCTCCAAAGGACACCCCTCATCCTGGCCACTGTTATTTGCAGAGCAGTAGTGGCTTCACCCAGTTGCAATTATGAAGCAAAATCCTCTAAATCCACATTTTTGTTTGATTTTGCAGCTGGGAAAGGACAGAACTGCACCAGGGCAGAGATGCCAGTACCTGTTAGCAGCAGGAGTTCATGGAATTGTAGTGATTTAGGGAGAAACAGGCTCATTTGTGGTAGCTGAGGTCCTCTGTGCTCCAGGTGGGGTAGAGGTGGATGCTCAGCCCCTCCAGGAAAGCAAAGCTCTCCATTAAATACAAATTCCTGCTTTTTTTTAAGGAACCAACAAGAATGAAATCTCCTTTGGACTGGAAATGTCCCAGACTGGGTTTTCATCGCATGTTGTGGAAGTAAGAGAGTAGATGTGGTGGGGTTTTTTACTCCATTCCATGCAAGAGGGCACCCCTGTGCTTTTTATCATCACCAGATGCTGCAGGTGTGGAGATGGGTATTTAGTTTCATAATCATGAAGGTAAATTGTTAATGTGAGCATAAGGAAGAAAATCCTGTTGCTGCTGGTTTATCCCATGAGGAAGGGAGACTGGTGCTTTCCTTGGGACCAGCCTGCAGCAGCTCCTTCTGATGCTTCTTGGAAAAGACAATCTGGGATGTGCCATGGAGGAAGGCACTTGGTGGTGGTGGGGTGCAGAGGATGGTCAGTCCGCTTCCACGCATGGGCTCTGCAGGCTGGCAGGTCTGACAGAAAGGCCAGCAGGGATTTCTGCTTGGGGTTTTCCAGGGGAGGAAAAGCACGCTGGAAATGTATGAATGGGATGGAAAGGTCACTCCAGCATGTTTAAAAATCTCCATCTTTCCAGGTGTGCTTTGGAGAATGGCTTGATTTTTATATATATATATATATATATCATTATTGTTACATATAATTACTATATATATTATGCATTATTATTATTATATATTTCTTCCCAGAGAAGCTGTGGCTGCCCCATCCCTGGCAGTGTTCAAGGCCAGGTTGGACACAGGGGCTTGGAGCAACCTGCTCTAGTGGAAGGTGTCCCTGCCCATGGCAGAGGGTTGGAACTGGATGAGCTTTAAGGTCTCTTCCAACACCAACCATTCTATGATTCTATATAATCTGGAAGTTGGGCTTTTAGGGACCCCTTCTCCCACAAAACCGCCCCATCAGGTCCCTGCGACCATCTCAGCATGAATTGACTTTGCCCACATGGACAGCATGGGGGAGAATTGCTTTCACTTGGCTAGAAACACCCTTAAACTCCTCCTGCTCTCCCACAGGATGGGATTTTGCTGGGGGCAGTGGGTGCCTATGACTGGAACGGAGCCGTCCTGAAGGAAACCAGCAGCGGGAAGGTCATTCCCCTGCGGGAATCTTATCTCCAGGAGTTCCCGGAGGAGCTGAAAAATCACGGCGCATATTTAGGTAGGAAAGCTGAATGAGGCTCTGCTGCCGGGGCTGAGTTCATGGTTTTATGCTTAATAATAGGAAACACAACACATTTCTCAAGTGACTGATAGCAGCCAGTGCTCCCAGTGTTGGAGACTGTGCCTGGCTCTTTGCAGGCTCCCATCGGAGCGAGACCGTTACAGCTCTGGGATACAGACTACGTGAGCATCCTCACCTGGGAAGAACCCAGTGCCGACCATGGGGTGTAGCACAGAAGTGCTTCCAATGCAGAAGTAGCTCAGACACCATTCAGCCCGGGTCATCTGCAGCACTTACTGGAATGGTTTAAAAAGCAGTGATGAAATTCCATGCCTAGGGAGGAAATACCTGCTGGGTTAATCCGTTCCATGTGCGGCTGCTGAGGCTCCGGAGTAAAAATAACAGCCTGGTTATAAAACCTCCAGAGATGTGCATGCCAGGATGAGCTGCCCCAGGGCAGGGAGCGGGGTGGGATGCTGTGGGGTTGACTGCCAGCGTGTCAGGGCTATTCCCTGTGCTGGGAATATGAACAGCCCCTGGACACGGGGGTCACCCCTCGGGGTGACAGCAGAATGCCTGGAGTGGGGATGGCTGTGGCTGTGCAAGGGAAATCCGTGAGAGCGTGTGGGAGCTCAGCTGGACTCTCTTTCCCATTGTCTGGAGTAAGAAATCCAGAAATACTAAGGAATGCTTGATTTCCTTAATATTTAATACACAAAAGCAGAGCAGCCCAGCTTGCCCTGCACTGGGACATAGGGGTTTCAAGGCTGATGCTTGGTTTAAGAATATCCCCCCATGAAGGGAATATTTAGGGAAATAGAGACCCTATATAGAGGCAATGCCCAGGGAAAGGGGTCCATAAACCCTGATAATCCCTAGAGATGCTCAAAATTCAACTGACTGCGATCCTGTGATCTGATCCAGCTTCATGGTTGGCCATGCTTTGAGTTTCTAACAATTTAAGTAATACTAAAACTGACTGAACATGCAGGAACCTGGATCTGGGTTTGAAAAACAGGATTTTGCAGCCCCAGTGTTATATTCCTCCATAATCCCACCTGTGACCACTGGCAAGTGCCACAGCCCAGCATGCGGCATGTGTTGGTGATCCCAGGGATTGCTCAGGGTCACTCACTTACATGGGGTCATTTCCAGAAGGACTCGTGAGCAACAGTCCTGATGGATTCATGGCTCTTATCAGACTGTGAATATTCACATCAAGCATCAGCAAAGCCTTTCATGCCTGGTTTGGGACAGGGTGTTGGAGGGGTCTTGAAGGAGCAGGTACTACAGCCTCCCGGTGTGCACGACCTTGCTGGCGTTTGTTTAACTTGACATGATCCATGAAATAAACCACTTATCCAGCCAGGAATTGGGCTCGCCTCAGTGGAAGAAGGATTTTGCACGACTGCATTAGGCAGTGCCAGAACTCTTGGCTCAGGGTGTAGGTAGGACCCGAGCAGGCGGCTCAGAGCCCAAGGTCGGGGCGCTGGGGTTGATGTGAATGACTTTATCTGTGAAGAAATCTGGGTTTCTTGCTTCCTGATCTGGGAAGTGGCCAGAGCTGTGTCAGCAGCTGGGGACTAATGGAAAGCAGATCCCAGGCAGCGCTGGGAGCAGGCAGGGAATGCTCAGCCATGCTCACCCCACACCTGCCCCATTCCAGGTTACACCGTCTCCTCCGTCATCTCCACCAAGCACGAGCGGATCTACGTTGCAGGAGCTCCCAGGTTCAACCACACTGGGAAGGTCATCCTTTTCAGCATGCACAACAACCGGAACCTCACCATCCACCAGGCGCTAAAGGGAGAGCAGGTAACGCTTATGAGGATGCTACATGGATTTCCCCATGTGGCACACATGCTCCTCCACCAATCCTCACCCTTTGTTTGCAAATTGTCCTGTTTAAATGGCTCAGCACTGTAGGACATCCATAGGATGCCTTGGCTTTTCCTGTACCCTCAGGTCTGATCCCCATGGCTGTAGCAGGGCTTGAAATGTCCCCACCGGGGTGGGTGGCAGTGCACCTGCGTGCCAGGAGCATTGCTCTCATCCCTTCCTCTATCTCCTCCAGATTGGCTCGTACTACGGCAGCGAGATCAACTCCCTCGACGTCAATGGAGATGGCATCACTGATGTTTTGCTGGTGGGAGCCCCCATGTACTTCAGCGAGGGCAGGGAAAGGGGGAAGGTCTATGTCTACACCCTGCGGGAGGTACGTGGCAGCACCATGGAGCAAGCCAGGGACACCACAGGGGCTGGGTGCTAGCACAGAAACTGTGTCTGTCCCCTTGTGTCACCTCCTTGGGGTGGCTTCGGGCTGCATTCACACACCAGCTTCCATCAGACATCACAGGGCATGACAGCATTGCCCAACGGCAGCAGAGCTTGGCACCTCCTCACTGGTTTGGAGGAGGATTTGTCTGGTTTCCTTGTTTATAAACAATCCCAGGGGGTTTGCTCGCTGCCAAAGGGAATCCAGCCCTTGCTGGAGCAGAGCCGTGTCGTCTCAAAGCTTCGCTGCTCCCTGTTCAGTGAGCTTCCCAGCCCCAACGGGGTGATGCACGGGGTGCAAGGCAGGGGGTTTTGCAACATGGGTGTTTGTCTGGAGAAAGTCTCCATTCATTCTGCTTCCACAAAACCATTCCCTCCATGGGCACCCTGCTGCCCGGAGGCTGGGCCAGATATGGGCTGTGGAGAAGCAAGGTCCCTCCACCATCACTTTAGGGCACAGACGGGACATGTGCCACCCCCATCTCCTTCCAGTGCTCTAGGGCAGGACCAGCTTTGCTGCCACCCTCAAACCTGCCTTAAACTGCAGTTTCTGAACCAAATCACATGGACAATGAGCAGGTCACACTCTATATCCAAGGCCGCAGATCCTGCCTGCAGCAGCAGGAGTCCCCATAACCAAAGCACAACTTTTTGTACTGTTATTTACATAGGTTGTTATAAAAGGAAGGCAAAGCTGATGCACTGGCTCATCACACTCAGCAGAAAGTCCTGCAGCCCCGGGAGAGTCACCTCCTTCCTTACAGAAACTGCTCACACACACCGCATCGTGTTTGCTTGCCTTTGGGTGGTTTCTCCTATTGCCAGGCTTGCTGCTGATGGTTTTGGGGTTGGGTTTTTGCCTTTTCTCTTTGGCTGGCCCGGCAGAACCACTTCATTCCCAGCGGAGCCCTCCTGGATCTGCAGAGCTACCAGAATTCCCGCTTTGGCTCCTGCATCGCTGCTGTGCCTGACCTCAACCAGGACTCCTACAATGACCTTGTTGTTGGGGCTCCGTTGGAGGACGAGCACCAAGGAGCAATATACATCTTCCTTGGCTTCGAAGAGACCATCCTGAAGAAGTACAAGCAGGTATGGCTTCTGCGTGCTTTGGTTGGCCTCGTCCTTCATCAGAATAAATGTCATTTGTTCTCATTTTGAGGACTGATAGAGCACAATAAGTTCATACATGGCACTGCATTGTTAATTATTATTGCCAGATATCTTCTCTTGTGAGGGGTCCAAGAGAAAGAAAACAGAAGGTATAGAAAACATGCTGGAAATCAGGGGCAAAGCTTAGTACTCAGTGCAATGGATTGCTATAGAGAAAATACTTCTTGCACTTAGAATCCTGGAATGGTTTGGGTTGGAAGGGTCCTTAAAGCTCATCCAGTTCCAACCCCCTGCCACTTGTGAGAAATAGTAAATATGCAGAGTAAATTCAGCAGGAATCACTGGATGGTGTCTCCAAAGAGAAACTGCTCTTATTCCCTGGAAAACTGTGGTGCAATCACTTGGGAAGGGGCATCTTCAGTAGCATGGAGGAGGCTGGCATGGCAAACCCCTCCTTCGCAGGCAAGGGATGCTTCCACTGGAAACCTGCTGGATTCTGCCCTTTTCCTTTCAGCGGATAGCAGCTGCAGACCTCGCGCCAGGGCTGATGTATTTCGGATGCAGCATCCATGGACAGCTGGACCTGAATGAAGATGGGCTCGTGGACTTGGCTGTTGGCTCCCTGGGGAATGCCGTGCTGCTGTGGTTAGCTCTACCCTCTCACTTGGCACCCTTCTCTTCCCAATGCTCACTGCAATATGCTGCAATCTTTTGAGGGAAAACTGATCTCCCAACAATCTGACCCATCTTTCCACAATAACAACCCCCTGCCCAGCAGGGGCCGTGGGATTTTGATGCCGTTGGGCCCTAGTAGGGTGTCAGAGTTGGTTTTGCATTGAATTTCATCATTAGTTCCCCAGGAGTCTCAATCCAGCTCATTGATTTGTGGTGATTAGCCCAAGCTCACCCTGCTCTTATTAAATAAGAATGATTTAATATTTTCAAACATTGAATAATGGTTTGGAAAGAGCCTTGAGGCTGTTAGGATGGAGGGTAGCTGTGCCCAGCAGAGATGGGCCACCCTGGGGTCTGCTACGTGCATGGAAGGGACCACAAATCCTGCTGCTTCGCTGGCATGAGCAGGAGGCAAATATGTGCAAGAGATTTTATTCTTCAATGCTACATAGATGAGCTGAGAGTAGAGCAGGATGCTGTGGCGGCCTTTGGTCTTTCTCAGCACCTTCTTCATGTTGAGGAAAAGAGTGAAAAGGTGTGAAAAGGGTGACTTTGGAGGTGTAGGAGGCTTTTGGAGGATGCTTTAGATGTGTTGTGCATCCCATGCCACAGCACATCTCTTGACCCTTACTTGCCCCGCAGGTCCCGCAGTGTGGTCCAGATCAACGCCAGCATCCGCTTTGAGCCCCCCAAAATCAACATCTTCACCAAGGACTGCAAGCGAAATGGGAAGGATGCCACCTGCATGTCAGCCTTCATCTGCTTCACTGCTGTCTTCCTCTCGGCTCACTTCCAGACAGCCAGCGTGGGTAAGTGCACGGCTGCTCACACAACAAAAACCCCAATTCATGCGTTGCTTAGGTGTCCAGCCCCGAGGGAGCACCCGGCTTCTGCCAAGGGAAACCATCCCAGAGCTTGACATGTCTGCAGGAGTGCATGTTGCCATTTGCCACATCCCTTTTTACCCACAAATGTGTCCCTATCCTGGCTCATGTAGCAGGAATGGTGGCTCTGCCATTAAGCAGTGCCAGGAAACACCCCAAGGATACAAACCAAAGATATACCCATGCATAACCTCTTCCCTTGCCCATTCCCTGTGGCCAAGCTCTCCCACAGCTTGCCTTGCCATGGTACATGTGACAGGGATGTCACCACCTCCTCGTCAGCCAGTGGGACAGGAGAGGATGTGCCTGGACCACGTCCTGCAGAGCTCATCCATCCTCCCCGCTGCAGCAGCAGGACACATCTGCTGGCCATATGTGCATGTTTCCCTGATATCCCAGGAAATCTCTGTGAAGCTATTGGCCAGCTCTGCTATTAAACCCTTGCATGCTGCTGTGACCCCAAGTCTACCTGGTGGGTGCCTGTGACTCGGCTGGAGCAGGGGGAAGCGATAGTAGTTAACAGATAGCAAACAGTGTCATAGGAAAAACAGGTCACTAGAGCAAGAATCCTGATTTGCCCTATCAAATCCAGTGTTTTCCTCCTAACTGCTGTCTTTGCAGCGCTTGCAGGATGAAAAGCTGAGCAGGGTTTCCTTTATCTATTTAATTTCACACTTATTTCTACTCAGAAGAGCCACCCCGTGGACGGTGTGTGCTGGAGGGTGATGGTTGATCTTGACTGATGCATGTTTTGCATCACACTGGGGTAGTGGATGCAAATCCCACCCTGCTTTGGCGTTGGGTTGGGGACCTTTGGTTTCTTTTTGACAGTATGCACGTAGAAAATGATATCCAGTAAAGCATGTAGGAAAGTGACAGGTACAATCCCTCCCGCATGTGAATATATGAGGTGAATAATCATATATCCTGCACAGATTTTGTGCAGTTTCCTGTAATAATGTATTTTTAAAGCTCTTCATTTGACTTGGAGAGAAACAGGTATTTCTTTCGGGCAATTTTCTTTGCCCAAAAGAAATGCCTGTTAGAAACAGTCAACACCAACCTAACTTTCCCAATTTTCCCATAGCGTGCTCCCTGCCACGCTGTTCCCAGCAATAGGGGTTTGAGTGCACAAAAGCCCATTTGTTTGAGCCGGTGTTGCTATATAGCAATGGCACTGTATAGTGCTAATGGCACTGCTCTCCTTCCTCGCAGCGCTGCGGTACAACACCACCATCGATGAGCGCAGGTACACGCCGCGGGCACACCTGGATGAGAGCGGAGAGCGACACACGCAGAAGGAGCTGGTGCTGCTCGCGGGGCAGGAGCACTGCGACAGGCTCCAGTTCCACGTCCTGGTGAGTGTGATGGAGGACAAGGCTGGGGTCTCCTCCTCTGCCCCAGCTGCCCAAGCAGAGATGCTCTTCACCTTCTGCGAAACAGCGATGCGCTGAGAGATGGTTAGAGGAGCCTCTATGGCTTCATGGGGCTGGAAATGAGCCTTATCTCCCAGTGGATTTCTTCACACTGGGTTTCATAGAATCATAGAATCAACTAGGTTGGAAAAGACCTACAAGATCATCAAGTCCAACCGCTTGATGTGGTCAGGGATGGAGCCACTGGGTCCCCAAGCGCTGACTTCATCGCAGACCCAGCTTGCACTTTCTCCTTGCCATGAGCAGCTAGCCATGCCCTTAGGGAGGCTGTGAACTCCTGACTCCCAAGTCAGGCTGGTCCTCCAGCCCCAGAATCAATGAAAACTCATTCTTTTTCCTTTGGGAAACAAATGCCTCCGTGCAAGTCCCCAGTGCTCTCGCTCTCTGCACCCCTCTAACCATCAGGGTCCCGCTCCCTGGGCCCAGGAGGCAGCAAACCCTCTGCATCATTCACAAGGAGCAGCTGATGCACAAACCTGGCCAAACTCAAACATTCCCAGTGAATGATGAGAATATTCCTCAGCCAGGGAAGGCCGAGCTGCCAGACTGGCCCAGCCCCAAGCCCCGGCCTGAACTGCCATGAACTTCTGAGGAATTCAAGTCTGGAGCTTGAGATGGAGCTTGTGATTTATCCCAAGAAGCATCTCGCTTCAGAGCATCCACCTGCAACCTGTGCAGCTGGGGCAATGCATGGAAGAGCTCATAGAGTGGCAGGAGCCCTGTCCTTCTCAGTGATGCTTTCTGTCTGCTGCAGGACACAGCTGACTACGTGAAGCCAGTGACGTTCTCCATTGACTATGAGCTTGAGCACCTTGAAAATGGCCCCATGCTGGATGATGGCTGGCCCACCTCACTCAGGGTCTTGGTAGGTAGCAGCACCGACCTCCCAGGGTGTCTTTTATCAGGCAGTTGGTCAGGAGATTTATCTCTGATTTATCTTTAATATCTCAGATTTATCCCTCCCATGATAGCAAGTGTTGGGCATTCGCTCCAGCCTGGGATCACCACCCATGTCCCTTCTCCTTGGAGTACAAACTGGAGCACAAATCACCACTGACCAGCTCTTGTTGTCCCCCTCAGGTCCCTTTCTGGAACGGGTGCAATGAGGACGAGCACTGCGTCCCTGATCTGGTCCTGGATGCCAGAAGCGATGTGCCCAGTGCCATGTGAGTAGGTCACTCATTGCATCCTCCCAAAACATTATCGCACGCTGAGGGGGCTCCAAAACCCAGCCCTAACCCATGCTCCATAGATTAGGGCATTGCAACTGGTCCTTCACCCAACACCACCACAAGGTACTCCTCGGAGCCTCTGCCTGCTCCCTGCCTGGAAGGAATTGGTGGTTTTCCAGGGAATCCGCAGAACAACTAATATTTGATGCCATGGTGATGAGCCCCAGGGAGACAAGTCAGTAAATAACAGGGGGATAAATGCAAGGCTGGCATTGCCCACTTGGCAATTACAGGCTTGACTCATGCAGCAGAAATAATTATACACTACATTTCAGTGCTTAAGGAGCTTTTAAACGTTATCGAGGAGCACAGGAGCCTGAACCTCCACCTCCCATTGACAGCACTGGGCTCTGCACCAAGCTGATGGCCAGTGCTGCTACCTGGGGATTACTTGTACCCCATAATTCAGCATTTATTGCTCCGTGTCTCCTGTAAAGCTCTTGCTCCTGAGGCTGTGACCTGGGGCTCAACCAGGGCCCCTTGCTGGGCTGCACTGCAGGAGGTTGAAGTGAGCTGTGGGTACGGATTATATATGGATCTTAGTGGCTGGAGTCCTACAGGTAACCATGGGCAGATTCTGTGGTCTACCACGGTGCCAGACCTCTAATTTGTTCCTCCTGAAGCCTGTGGAGCTTTCCTGACAGCATCAGTAGGAACTGGATCCTGCCCTGGAAGAGCAGCCAATATGGAGGTGATTTCTGCCGAGAAAACCACTTTTGAGGTGACTTGTTGGAATAGAGCTATTCCTTCAAACCGGCACCCTGGTTGCTCTGCTATTAGGGGTAGCAGGTGACTCTGAAAGTGGCACCATCCTGCATTTCCCTTTCCTATTTTTCATAAAGAAAATACATGCCCAAACACCCCTCCAGCCGTTGCATTGTCTGATGGCAAGCTCAGTGGGAGAGATCTCAACCAGGCTGAAACTGAATGCCAGCTTTACCTTTTGCTAATGGTATGGTATCTCTTTTTTTCCTTACATCCCAGCTGTACTCAGAGCTCCTAAATGGGTTTGAGAAAGCCAAAACGATGGTCCATGGGAGGAATGTGTGATTCCTCTTTCCATAGCGGTGTTGTATGACAGAGGGAGAGCAGGGATTTCCTTGCAGCATCCTACCCACCGTGCCCATCAGCACCGTGGGGCTGGGATTTACCTGCACCTCTCTGGGACTTGCTGCCCTCCTCCCGCAGGGAATACTGCAGGCGTGCTCTGCGGAGGGCACCTCCGGACTGCTCAGCCTTCACCCTCTCCTTCGACACCTCCGTCTCTGTCATCGAGAGCAGCAGGAGGAGGGTGGCCGTGGAGGCGGCGCTGGAGAACCGAGGGGAGAACGCCTACAGCACCGTCCTCAACATCTCCTTCTCCAGGAACCTCCAGTTTGCCAGCTTGATCCCAAAGGTGAGGCTGCCAGGCGAGATCCAGGGCTTTCCAGAGGTGCTGCTCATCCCGGCCGGATGAGAAAGCTGTGTCCTAAACCAGTGCCCAGAACTGCCTCCATCCCTCATAAATCAGACATGTTTATGGGCTTCGTTTCTAAGCACTTACCAGCCCTTTCAGCTCTTCATTTTGGAAATACAAAAACGTTCAAGAGCCTGCGAGAAGGTCAAACGCGGATGAAATGATTTCCCTCTTTATTTTTCTACTCCAGTAGTTTAAAAATACGTGCTGCACGTGGCCAAGTTCCTGTCAGGGCTGAATTTTTGCAGCTGAGATAGAACTGCTGGAAGGATGGGCTGATAACGGGAATGTGGCCACAGCTCAGGATCAAGCTGGGCGCTGGCACTTCCCTGTGGCTGTCCCCTGCATAAGCCCATCATGTTTCATTCCCAACCTCCCCAGTATTCCACCCCAATATTCCTCCTCCCTTTTCCCAGCGAGGTTTGGGAAATATGCTGATGCTGCTGAGCCCTCCCTCATCCCCCAATGACTTCATACCCGCCCGCAGATCCCATCGCCTGCCTTTGTTTTTATTGCAAGCCGTGCCAAGGGAAAATTGTGGGGCACGTTGCCACAAAATGCATTTTTGGAAAGATGATTCCAAATGAAGGGAGGGGGGGGAATGTTCCTGTGATGCTCAGTAACAGAAAGCTCCGTGCAGAAGTGGTTGCAGGAAATAGTTGTAGCTGGTTATAGCAGCACCGCTGCTCATGGGTTCCTGGCTGCTGCTCCTTATAAATAAGTGAGTTGCCAACTGGAGGGGATCGGTGTTGGAGTCAGAGGCTGTACAGAGACCCAATGAAAAGCACTTGTGGCTCCAGGAAGTCCATAATGTCAACAGATGAGTGGCAGAAAGTTCCGGGTTGTTGCTGATGGTTGTCAAGGCATTTCCCTGGGGCTGGTGCTGGGACGTTTCAGTTCCTGGGTAGGATTTGTCTGGTGGCAGCAGCTCAAACCAAGACCCTTGCCAAAACCTGGAATAGCTCATCATCTCCTGGTGGGGATGGACCCCTGCATACAACCGTGTTACAACCTCTTGTAGGGTTGTTACAGCTTGAGACAGAGCAGGGTTGGTTTCCCATTCCATCTCAGCCTGCGCTTGGGCTTTATGATAGGCAGGCGCTTCCCCAGCCTGGCTGGAAGGTGTTCAAGCAGCAGGAACATAATCGTTGGGACCAGGAAAGTAAATTTTATTGCTTAGCCAGTGGCCATGCAGAATAATAGCTCCTGTTATCTCTTGATGCTTCCCTGGGACACCTCATCACAGAAAAATACTCTTCTTCCCAATCATAGGGCCCAGAATAATCAGGTTCATTCATTCATTGCTGTAGTTAAATGTCTAAAGAGGATTTTAATAGGAAAGCTGGAAGTTGCTTGCTAGAAATGCCTCTCTCCAGGAATGGCCCTAGAAATTCAGCTGATGGGAAGGATTCCATGGGGTTGGTTGGTGTATTTTTTTCCAAGCATCAAAGCCTGTTTTGGGCCCCATGGGTGTGTTTGCTGCTTCTTTATGGTCACGGGCTGGTGTCACGGACACTTCATGTCCCATTTTAGGATGACACAGACATCAACATCGACTGCATGACTGAAGACAAGCACCCCAACAAGAAAGTGTGCAACGTGAGCTACCCCTTCTTCCGAGCCAAGGCCAAGGTAAAGCTATTCCCACGGAACAGGAGCCCTCTGCCCCTGGCACGGCTGTGAGGCTGTATCCATCTATTTTTGGGCTGGGGGACTTTGAATAGGATTTTTAAGGATGAACAGTTGATTTCTTCCCTTCCTATGTCCATTGCTGCTGTTGGAAAGGCACGTTAGAGAAACGAGGATGGGTAAGGTGCTGCCTTGGTGGTAGGAGAGCACCAAAATCAAACCCAGCTCCTCCAAGTCAAACAATTTTACTCCAGCACTTTGGAGCAATTTAATGTTGGTTCCAAACCACTGATGGTAACTTCCCCAAGCTCCTTCCTCACAGCATGAGGCACCCTTCCCTGCAGGAGAGGTTTTCCTTGCTCTGAACACGCAGGGTCCCCCCCTACCCTCCTCCAAGCCCCCTCGGGCTGGTAGCATCCTCCTTACAGTAATTCCTAACACTTGGGGTAAGCCCAGGTCCAGAGCATCATTTTTCACATGCCATAAAACCCTTCACAAACATTACAGGCAGCATTAAGGTGGGGAAGGAAAAGGGGGGAGATGCCAATCTCTGCAGTCACTGGGGCTTTGTGTGAAATCCCATCTGGTCCTGCACCCCCATAGGAAAAGCAGCCAATACAAGAGGAATATGAAGATAAAATCTTTCTGCCTCCCTTTATCTGTGTGAAGCCTTTCCTTGTCGGAAGCCTGATACCATGGATGAGTTCCAGGCATCTCACTAGGCTCTCAAGCTCCCAAAAAATCCCTCTCGGATGCCTGTGGCTGTCCAAAGAGCTCAGCAGCCCGACTCCCCATGACCTACGGGGGCTGAGAATGCATCTGCGTGGCATCAGGTAGTCCAGGTCCTGCCAAAACAAAGCTGGAAATGGAAATTTGGCCTGAAGAGCAGCAGGAGCTTTAATATTGCACTCAGCTGTGCAGCCCCAGACAGCGTGAGGTCACCACCACAGCTCTTGCAGATGGGACATTCATCACATTTTATTGTGCTTGGCCTTTCCCCATGCGGATGGGAGCGAGCAGCCTCTCGCTGCAGGACCCCAGAGGGTTTCTCATTCAAAGAGGGGGATGCTCGCTCCTCCAATCTCAGAGAAACAGAATGCAGTGTGTGGGGCTGAGAGCAATGCCTGCAATCCCCAATGTGGCCTCTTCTTTTCCCTGGAATACCGATGCTCTGCCCATGCACAGCTGCATCTCCCAGTGGGATCAGGGGGATGCTCACATCCACAGAGCTCCCACACTGCTCCTAGCTGGCACTTGGGTGTTTTATGCCCTCCCTAATGTTTTCTTCAACCTCCACAGGTTGCTTTTCGCCTGGATTTTGAATTCAGCAAGTCCGTTTTCCTTCAAAGCTTGGAGATCTACTTGGTTGCCAACAGGTTAATGGTTGCTTTCTCCCTTGCATGTGCTTGCGAGGTCGTCACGGGATGTTGCGTGCTGGCACTGGGTTTTCCTCTTCCATAGCCAGAGGTGATGCTGGAGGCTTTACTCGGGGAATAGCCAATATATTTATATTTTATATTATATGTCTTATATTATATACTATATATTATATATTATATATAATGTATTATGTATTACACATTATATATTATATATATATAGTTATATATTATTTCTTCCTAGAGAAGCTGTGGCTGCCCCATCCCTGGCAGTGTTCAAGGCCAGGTTGGACACAGGGGCTTGGAGCAACCTGCTCTAGTGGAAGGTGTCCCTGCCACAGGCAGGGGTTGGAGCTGGAGGAGCTTTAAGGTCCCTTCCAACACAAACCATTCCATGGTTCTATGACACACTTTGGCCAAAAAGCAGAAGTTTGGCCCTTCCCCACCTGTTTCGTATGATCCCCCAAAAAAAGCATCAGAGAGGAGCTGGCTGCTGCCTCATCCCCCTTTTGCTCTGCTGCTGTTTCAGTGACAGTGAGGAGAAGGAGAGCACCAAGGAGGACAACTTTGTCCACCTGAATTTTCACCTGAAGTACGAAGCCGACCTGCTCTTCACCAGGTGGGTGTTTGGAATGGGAATGGAGCTCACAGGGTTAGGACCTGGCTTGCAGGGCGTCCTTTGGGAAAACCAGTGTGGGCCCCATGGGAGCTGTGTTCAAATAGAGCCCAGCGCAAACAGAGCTTTAATTTGGGGGGATTTGTTTAGAAAAGGGGCTGAAGGAACCAAAAAATCAGGGGCATCCTGCTCAGTGGGTCCTTATGAAACTCAGCAGCTAGGAGCAATGCGGCGCTGTGCTTCCATAATGTTGAAGTGCACAAGTGTTATTAAATAGGTGTGAGGGCAATATTTTAAAGGAAAAAAGTACTTATTGTAGGTAATAATGTTCATAACGTGTTAGGAGCCAGTGTCTCGGCCAGGAGCCATCCCGCTTTAGGGATATGTGTGGAAGGGTTTGGGCATCAACAGTAACTAAAGCAGAGCATCCTTGGTCCAAGGAGAGTGGGAGCTGAGGCACAGATTTATTAACCTGATTATAAGGAAAACCCATGGACCCCAGAAGCACGTTCCTGGCACTGCTTGCTGTAAATCTTAGCAGATTTGGGAGACCTTCAGTTAGTTATTTTTTTACACTAGAGGCAATGGGGCACTGACAATAAAACCACTTTAATACTTAGGATTTATGGGGAGTGGGGGGATTTTCAATTGAATAAATATCAGAATCAGCCCCATGGGAGAAGGGAGAACTTGGAGGAAATAAAACAGCACCAAAAAAATCAAACTTGGGCAAACCTGGAGAGAAAAAAGGAATGGTTTTGAGAGGTATTGGTCCATGTGTCCCTTGTCAGGACACCGGTGAGCAGCATTCCATTGCATGCACTCCGGATGGGCACCTGTTGCATGCTCCTGGCTCCTTCCCTCCACTCCAGCTGCAAAACAGAGATGTGATTTACCTCCTCTGATTTACACTTGACATTCAAACCTCCGACCAGGGCCTTGGGTGTCTCTGTTCTGTTCAAAAGACGAGAAAAATTCTACCAAGAAAGGGGAAATACTGCAGAAGCAGAACAGTAGAAAATGCATCTTTTCTGCACAAGGCGGAGCCAGGCGATGGTTTCCATCCAAAATGGGGCCACAAGACCTCTTCCTTAGGGAATCTGCCTGTGGAGAGGCTGGAGTTGCCCAGCCTGGTGCTGGGGACAGATGGGTGCAGGGCTGCTTTGTTTGTTCTGAGCTCACTTCGCGACGTGTCATCCTTTGTCACGACAGGGCGTCGAGCCTGGATTACTATGAAATCAGGTCCAACAGCTCCCTGGAGAGATACGACAGCATCGGCCCCCCCTTTCATTGCACCTTCAAAGTAAGGAGGAGGGTTTCAACCAGAGGAGGGAGCCCCAAGCACTGGATGTGCCATGGTCCCCCTGCTCATCCCCATCCCATGGGATGTGAGCACCCCATCACATCCCTGTCCTCTGCCCTTGCAGCTGCAGAACCTGGGCTTCTTCCCTGTGGAGGGTGTGACCATCAAGCTCACTGTCCCCGTGGCCACCCGGGCAGGCAACCGCCTCCTGCTCCTGACTGAATTCCTGGTGGACCAGGTAAGAGGGAGTTTCACCCCACTTAAGCACATGTGGGTCCCTTCTGCACCAGGGTGGGGATGGGTACACCCCATGGGTCACCTCATCCTTCTGCAACCCCCCTCCATGCTCACACCTGCACAGACAGCCTTGGCTCGTGCCTGGACTTCTCCCTTTGTATGCGTTTGGCTGGAAACATGGAAAATGGTAGCAGCCAAAGGGTTGAGTCCAAGTATTTCTCTAAGCGAGACCTCCATCCAATATGCAATGAATTCTTGAGGGTCTTGAAAGCATTAGCTGTGCCTGGGGTGAGCTGCAGGATTGAGCAATTTAACAGAGGGCTGAGAGCAGGCATCCCAAGCTTCCCGCAGCCATGTGGGATTCACGTGCTGATGATGGAAAGAGCCTGGAAAAGAGATGGCGTGTTTACAGATGGATTTGGCCTTGGTGGGGGTGTTTTGTATTGCAGCTCTGCCAAAGTCCCCGTGTCACCCCAGCACACAGGCTGGCGTCCTGGATGAGGATCACTACTAGGATGATTTTGCTGGGGAGAGGCACAAAACATGGGAATTACTTGAAGTAGGATGCTGGATGGGCTCCTTTTGAGCTGGAACCTCTCCAGCCCCACAGTGCAGTGACCCCAGCACCAGCAAAGCCCAGGGCAGGGGGCATGGGGCAGGATGCAGGGATGTGGCCATCGTGGTCTCCGTCCCCATGCTCGGAACCCATTGGCTTTTCCCACAGGAAAACACGACCTGCAACATGTGGGGAAACACCACTGACTACCAGAGGACACCGGGCAAGGAGGACCTGTCCCGCACTCCTCACTTGGTACGTACCTCAGTGGGTCTGATCCTGGCCCTGGGCTGAGCCCTGATGCTCCCAAACCACAGAGAAATCCCCCAGGACAGGGATGTCCCACAGGATTTGGCAGGATTTGACTCCCGCTCCCCTCGGTGTGTGCCAAGGGGAAGCCAAGAGGGTTTTCATCCCCTTCTCCCACACCTCAACCTTCTCTCCTTGCAGAACCACAGCAACTCCGACGTTGTTTCCATCGACTGCAATGTGAAATTAGCCCCCAACGAGGAGCTGAGCTTGCACTTGCGTGGCAATCTGTGGATGAAGTCTCTGAAAGCAGTAAGTCCTCCCAAAGCAGACACGTGGCTTTTGAGGAGAAATACCCTAAAGGAGCTCTTGCACCACAAGAAAACTTGGTTTAGTTGGGTTTTTTCCCCTCTCCTGTGACTGCCTTTCTTCCCTGGGAGCCCAGGCATGCGTGCGGTGATTTCTGTTTGCAAAGTCCACTTATTCTATGGGTTTGTGCATCCAGCATCCTGCGCAGCACCTCATTGTGTGGAGTTTAATCCCAATCAGTTCTTTATGCTGTATATTAACCACGCTCCTTGATCCCCACCATCCTCCGCACTGATGCAGCACACAGCATCCCAGCACGGATGTAACACCAGGAGAACCCAGCTGGGGCGCTGGGTCCGCTCCCATGTCTGATGCTCACATCCAGCATCTCTTTGTGCAGCTGAAGTTCAAGTCACTGAAGCTCACCATGAATGCTGCTCTCCAGCGACGCTTCGGCAGCCCCTTCATCTTCCGGGAGGAGGATCCCAGCCGCCAGGTAGGATGATCACACATGGACCCAGCAGCGTCGGGAATGCTGCAACACCCTGTTCTGATCCCAGTGGGAAAAGCCCTGCAGTGGGCAGCAGGGTTGGAGTGACCCACACCGTGCACCCAGCTCTGCAGAGCACAGAGCAACTCGGTGTGGCTGTGGCCGGAGCCAAGTAGCTCCACTAATGGCACCACCAGATCCAACAGGGAAAACCTGAGCCAAATCACAGGTTAATGGGGTGGGAATCTTCCCCAGCAGTTTCAGCATCCTCCTAAAGGAGGGGATGCCCAGCATCCAGACCATTGTGCTGTACCATCCCTGATTCCCTCCATTCCTGCTCTTGCACCCAGCAGCAGTGGTGTATTGTGATGTTCTTTCCTTGCAGATAACATTTGAGATCTCCAAGCCCGAGGAATCACAGATCCCCATCTGGATCATCCTGGGGAGCACTTTAGGAGGGCTCCTGCTCCTGGCCCTGCTCGTCCTCGCGCTCTGGAAGGTGAGCAGCCCTTAAGCTACGCACACTGGCGGCTCAGTGGAGACCCCCATATGTGGAGGGACCCCCTGGCCCCACAACTCTGTGTCCACAGCCCCATGAGCCAAAAATAAAACCCTCTTCCTGCTTCAGTATTATTTATACTCAGGGTCTAAACCTCCTGGTAATATCCCATTGAAAGAGAAGAGCTTCCCAGCCATCAGCTGAAGTAATGGTGAAGTTTCCCTTTGTTTCTCTTTAATTCCTGCAGCTTGGATTCTTTAAAAGCGGGAGCCGCAGGCGGGCGGCAGAGCGGGAGCGCAGCACCCAGGGGCTGGAATGATGCTGCCAGGGCCACCAGCTCATCCCCTCCATGCCCTTTTCCAGTCCCTTGCTGGTTACGGAGCAGAGGTTCACCTCGATGCTGAGGGATTTGGGTGTTGAACTTGGGTTTGCATCGAGCTGAGAGCACACCCCTCGGTGTGAAACCACCCAAACAGCTCCAAAAAGAAGGTAAAGCAAAACCTTACACAGACCAAAAACCCCGATGCGAGAGGAGCTTCAAGCTGGGTTTGCAACGAGGTGGCAGCAGCATGGGGATGGAGGGGCCACCGAAGCGACGTGCCCATCACTTGGGGCAAACCACCGGGCTGCAAATACCTTTAATAGCCTTATAGAATGGGGATTGCTCATCCCCATGGCTGGGCTGTAGCAAGAACCCTGGGCTTTGCTGGCCACAGCTCTCAAACTGCGCTGCGTTCCTTAATCAGAGCGATTAGGTGAAGATTTTAATTTGCCTTCTTAATGCACTGAATACAAATGATAGCAAATCAAAGCACCTTAATGCAGATCTCCCGTGTCCAGCTGTACATACTCATTCTAAATCTATTTACCTGTTTAAACAAAGGAGAAAACCCAAATCCAATTCTTCTTTAACTAAACCCAAAGAGCAGTTTGTAGCAAACACCTCAAAGGGAGCAGTTTGGAAGAGCTCGTGGCCAGCACGGGCCCACATGTGTATTATAGCTGTACATAGCGGGTGTCACGGGAGGATCGGTGCTGACTGACAAAAATCTTTTTTTTTGCATAACAAACAGGATTATTTATGCTAATATTAATTTTATGGATGAAAAGAAGCAGCATATGGGCCGCCGGAGTGTAATGAACTGTGTTAAATACTGACCTAGTCTTTTGTAAGGATTAAAATACAGTATTTTAAAGAATGAAGAGTCTCTGCTCCCCTTCTGTGCTTGCCCATCTCCATGGTTGGGTATTAGAATGTTCACACCCCTTTGGGATGCAGCGGATCAAGATGGGGCTCAGGCTTGTTCCTCCACTTATTTCCTGTGGGATGCAAGGTTTTTCCAGCCTGTTTTTAAAGGGATGCTGTCAGGTGGGATGAGTGGCAGTCTTTGTGAGCCCGAAGGAAGGCATGCTGCAGAATCAGCCCCAGGCAGTGTATATCATAGAGGGGAATTAAAAAAACCTCTGATTTTTCATTGCTGGATCCTCACCTTGAATGGGAATTGTTCGTGTTGGAGTTTGTGGCTGATTTGGGGTCTCGGCTGCCCCACATGGCCCGGCTGGGGTGCAGGGCTATGCTGGAGACCGAAATCCCAGTGCTGGTACCAGGGTGGGTGCTTGGTGGTCCACGAATCCAGGGCAATGCTGACACTGCCAGTGCTCCCACAGCCCCAAAGAGACCATGTTTTCCCAATTTATTTCTTCCTTCTCTTCATGCTCACCCAATTCCCTTGCCACTGTTGAAAGCGCAGCGGCAGGATGCACAAGGATACCAATGGCGTCCTTCCAACCTTCTATTGCCAGGAAACAAATAAGTGAGTTTGTTTCAAGGCTTTGGCCAGAAGCATCTCAGCCCTTGGTGCTGACCTTCAGCAAGGAAAACAGCTGACGGTCAGCAAGGTCTGGGCAGGAGCCTTCACCTTCCAAGGACATGGGGGTGTTGGGTGCCCTCCTGCTGCCGTCAAGATCCAAAGACACGTGTAAGGGCTTCAATACATGTCTGAGTGTATGTATTTTTTTATGTATTCTCCATATATATATATATATATATAAAAAAATAGATGTCTCTGTGTGTGTGTGTGTATATGTATATGTATATATATAGACACAATATATACATCCTCCAGTTTGGGGAAACCAGGCTCACAGGCAAGACGGTGCAACAGCCTGTGCGTGTTCACATGTATGTGTTTGTGTGAGAATGTGTAGCTACGTATATGTGTACGCGTATATATATGTCTGTGGTGTTTGTATGTAAGTGTGTGTGGTTTTAAGAGAACATCTCCAGCCTCCAAATTTAGGAAGCTGTGGTCAGAGAGGACCCTGCACCAGCCAAGATCTCTCTGCGTGTGTGTGTATATATATATATACACACATGTGTGTGTATATGTGTGTGCATGTGTGTGTGCATATGCTTATGCATTTATGTGTATATAAAGGCATGTATATGTGTGTCTATGTGTGTATATGTATATATATACACACACATATATATATAAATATATACACATACATATATGTCTATACTGTCCATAGCCACATACCTCCTGCCCAGCAGCATCCAGGGCCTGCAGCAGTGGTTGTTGCCCACCAGTATGCAGTGCCTGTCCCCTGCTGTAGGCTGTTAAAGTACCAGTGCTTCTCCAAAAACACGAAGAGGGTTTGTAACTACTGAGAACTTGGTTAAAGCCACTTGCACCAGCAGCTTTTATCAATTTAACTCAAATCAGCGCAGGCAAAGCAGCTGAGCTGCTCCACATGGTTGTTATTTCAGTTCACAAACTCAAGAAGTGATCTGTTTTCAGCCAATGGTTTTCTTTACTAAGCCAAGGGCTTTCCCCTGCTTGCTGATGCTGATGCTCTGAGGTAGAGCTGAGCAGCGCTTCCCTCCACAGAGCTGTAGAGGCCTATGGAATAAATAAGTGAAAACCTCAGCTTTTCATGCAGCTGCATGATGCCAGGACATCCGAGGGCTCTCATCACCACCTAGGGACCACGATTTAAACAGAGCTGACCCAAAGATATGAGCATTTTAAATGCTAGATGCAGTTCCCTCTGTGTGTGATGGCATTGCCCTTCTGCACCCCTCTGGCCACAGGGACTGAGACACCAGCAAGCAGGGATGATGGTTTGCTCAGCACCCCACTGAGCACAGGCTGGCCTTGGCAGGGGAAATTTATAAAGCCTGTTTGCTCTCCAACAGCATCTCCCTGCACCGAGCCAGCTCTATAAATAACCTATGGGCATACACATACATTGTCCCTGGCAGAGGGGATATCACTCTGCTTCCTTTTCCCAGCAAAAGGAGCACCTGTGGGCTTTGTAAGGAATCTTAACAAGAGCTTTAAATAACTCCACAAAGAGCAAACACTCTCCTTCAGCTTTTAATGCTTGAAAGAGGAATTTACGGGCTAAGGAGAAGGAAGGTCCCGGGACACCAAGAGCCATGATAGACTCTGCTCACCCACAGGCATGCAGGAACAGCACCCAGTGGGGTTTTTTTCCTCCTATCCTTTGGCCAAGAGCTCTCACTGTAAAGGCGGCAGAACAGCACATTAATGACACCACCTTCCCAGGCTGCAGACAAGCAGGGACCCGTCTTCATCAGGATCTGGGATGAAGACCAGGGACCACACCTGAGACAGGAGCAGCTTCAACATGAGCTCCTGTCCATAGCACAGACACTCCCCCTCTTTGTAAAGTGCTTTGCAACCTGCTGACAAGAAGTTTTAGTGCTGCTTCTGGGTAACAGCATCGTCTCTCTTCAAGTCTTCACATCTTGAAATCACCCCGGGAACAGCATGGACAAAGCAGAACCTCAGCAAATATCCTGCAACGGAACCAAAAGCGGGAAAGGATCAGAACAAAGGTACATGAAGGGATGAAGCAGCAGCTTATCCACATGATCATTTAGTGTGACCTTTTTTTTCTTATTAAAAAGGCAGAATTGTGGGAGGAGCAGCTTGCTTCACCTTATTATTACTGACAGGTATTTCAAGCATGCATATTTGTTCCAAGAACAGTTTTGTACAGGTATTTCACAAGAACACACCACTTAGAGGTGTGTCCTGAGAGCAAGAACAACAGTGCAGGGAAATACTGTCTTAAACACCACCACAGTAACACAACATGCTTGCCAGTCCAGAATGCTTTGTGATGTAGCAAGAGGTGCTCAGCCCTCTCCCCTTTTCCCCCCAATTCCACTACAACAGAACCACCAACTCATTTTTAACAATATGTACATCACAAATTATAAATCATAGAACCACAGACTGGTTTGTGTTGGGAGGGAGCTCAAAGCTCATCCAATCCCAACCCCTGCCACAGGTGTGGGTTATATATATCACACAACCTTCCACTAGAGCAGGTTGCTCCAAGCCCCTGTGTCCAACCTGGCCTTGAACACTGCCAGGGATGGGGCAGCCACAGCTTCTCTGGGCACCCTGTGCCAGCGCCTCAGCACCCTCACAGGGAACAGCTTCTGCCTCAGAGCTCATCTCAATCTCCCTCTTTCACGAGTGTAAAAAGCAGCAGCAAGGCATCAGGGCTCTGTTTGAAGCATGTGACACATACGTAACAGACAACTTTTTCCTGTAATACATACGATTTACACACTGGTGAATTTTAACTGAGTCAGCTCCCAGCAACTGTCGTGGTTTAAGCGCAGCCGATTAACTCAGAACCTCTTCTTCCCCCCCCACTCCTGAAGGGATGAGAAGGAGAATGGAAAGCATGTAAATCCCATAGGTTGAGATAAGAGCAGTGCAGTAACTAAGACATAATACAAAACCACTACTGCTACCACCAATAATAATAATAATGATAAGGGAAATAACAAAGCGAGAGAATATAAAACTAAAAGAAGAAAAGGAAGAGAAACCAATAAACACAAGTGATGCACACTGCAAACACTCAGCACCCACTGACTGATACCCAGCCCGACCCAAGAAGTGATCTGGGCCTTCCGGGTAACTCCCCCCAGTTTCTATACCGGGCATGACATGCTGTGGGATGGAATACCCCTTTGTCCAGTTTGGGTCAGGTCCTGTCTCTCCTGAAGCTTCCTCCCGGCTTTCCGTGCCCCTCCTCACTGGCAGAGCATGAGACTAGAAGTCCTTGATCGGAGTAAACATTACTTGGCAACAAGTAAAAACATCGGTGTGTTATCAGCGTTGTTCTCAGGCTGAAGTTGAAAACACAGCACTGCACCAGCGACTAGGAAAGAGAAAAATAACTGCTACAGCTGAACCCGGGACACAGCTAAATAATAACCATCTGCTACATGGACTCAAATTGCCTGAGGTTTGGGCTCAAAGCTTTAGCACCAAGAGACACAACCCCTAAACGGGACACTAAAAGCATTCCCCATGTCTCACGATGAGCCGTGGTACTTAAACATTTGATTTTTCGCATTTCCAACAGCCAGGCTAAAAATCACCACCGTAAATACTCAGCAAAATACAAACCTGCGGCTTTCCTGATGACTTCGGGTGAATCCATCAGGTGCAAGACCTGTAGGTAACAGTTTACAGAAGCACAAACACCGTCCCAGCCATCTGATACCATCCACTTGCTGCATTAAGGCCCTGTGCAGCTGCATTTGGCTTTGCCATGATGCCTCACGTTCAACTGCGAGAGTCATGGGGTTTTAAGCATACCTGAGATACATTTCTCATTTAGGAGCAAAGTAAAAGTTTGCAGCTTAGAAGACATGGTATTTCTAAAGCTCTTCCCTGGAAGGAAACACAAGAGCCAGTGCTCATGGTACCATCTAATCCAAGCAGCACTAGACAAAAATGAGGGGTTAGGAGGTAATTCTTCCACATTCAAGGTTTATTTATTTGTAATACAAATAGAAACGTGTGCCCAAATCTCGCCTTAAAGTAAGTTCTACCCCAGATTGTTTAAAAAAAAAAAAAAAACCAAAACCCTACAGAACATTCTTTCATCATCTGACAGTTAAAAAGCTGCATTTAACATAAACAGAGTTTTCAGTAGCCTGTCAAAACAAGTGACATTTTACTGCCGGAGTATCTGCAACTTCTACCAAGGAGAAGTACTTTCTCAAGCAACGGCGTTATTATACAATCAGTTGCTTATCATAAAAGATCTTACGCTAGGACAATTTTTTAAAAATCAGATTCAATAGAGATTTTCATAATGAAAGGAGTATAAATCACAAAAATTCCTCCAGTCCAATGCAGGGAGGCACAGATTCCACTCATCCGGAAAGCCAGGCTCAAGCAGTTTCAAGGAAGACTCTCTTTGGCGACAGACTACTCCGTTAGGAAGATACAGCATTTGGAATCCAAGAGTGCAGTTTTACATACTTTGAGTCAATAAAGGTGCATGTTGATCATTGAAACAACAGAAGAAAAACAAGTTAAAAGCAGTTTGAAATGTTGGGACACACAGAGACACAAATACCCTATCAATTTTCTAGGTATCCATGCACGATCTTTATATATGAGCAACTTAGCTACATAAAAAAGAAACCATGACTCTGGTTGGTTTTGTTCAATGTGCAAGTTCATTTTTCAAAAGTTATTCCATACTTACTGCAGTTGTGTAAATGAAGAGCTCGATATTTCAACTCCTATCAATCAGATGAATGCATCGTAGCTGAATTTAAACCTGTATTTCCTAACAGAGCATTCCATACATCTGTATGTTGATAACTGCTGTTCAAAACTTCACTTAAAAAATACAATACCTGTTATCAAACGTTACCATCTTCAGCATTAACTGAAAGGCATAAAGAGATGGTGAGGTATGAGAGCAAGGGACTGCTCTGTACATCCAGACTTCACCTTTAATCAACTACCACGTTCCAACTGCTCTTTCCCACCTCACTCCAAGAGGGTTTAAAGTTTGTAAAGTCACTGCCTCAGTGACACGGGCTTTCAGAGGTGCCTTTAAATAATACCCAAAGCTGCAGCTCCTCAGTGGAGACGTGCATTGGAAACAAAACATTCTGCACAAGTGACATTGGCATTCTTTTCATTTTGTTTAGAAAAACAAAGAGATAATGAAGCAATTCTTTTAATCAAAAGAAACGACTCAAATCTCAAACATCAGCTGTTGACTACAGGAAAATGATGTGGCTTTCTTTTTTCCCCCTCCCCAAGATCTGCAGACTGAATCCAGAGGAACCCAAACCCAAAAGAATAGAGAAAAGCAATTTCATGTATACATATGTATTCTGCTGTCTGCAATTGATGTCATCCCAGGATAGCACCACCACGAAGCTTCTGTGTAGCCTAGTGAAACTTCACAAATTCTTCCAGAGTTCTGGGGATCTGGTTTTGGTAGCTGATGTTGTAGATCCGTACTGCTCGGGCAGCCAGGCACTTGAGACTCAGCTTCATTTGAGTTTTGAGGAGTATTTCCGACACCCCCGTTGTACTTTTATCAAGAGGGGTTTTCTTCTGCTTATTCGTCATGTCTGTATGAGCACCGGCCTCCACCAGGCTGATGATGATGGAATGCAACGTCAAGAAGTCACTGATGGGCCGGTGGTACTGGACGATGATGTGGAGAGGGCTATTCCCTTCGTTGTCCACAGCGTTCACGTCAGCACCACAATCCAGCAAGAGTTTTGTGACAAGTGCGTTGGGAAAGCTGCAGACATCATTCGTGTGGAAGTCGTCAACCGGAGTACTGGAATTGACGGCGTGATGCAGCAGGCTGGAGCCGTCCCGAGTCCTGGGGTCGAGGTGAATCAGGTTATAAATCTGTTTGTTGATCCGGGACTGATTCTCTTCGCTGCACTGGGTCTTGGTAGAGATGCAGACTAAGTAAAGAAAGGTAAAAATGTTGCTTTCGTAGTTGTCCATGGCTGTGTGGATGTCGGAGTCTTGGGTGGTTTTGATGCGGGACATGCCTTGTTCTATTTCCAGGACGCTGCACCTCAGAACGCTCTCGATGTCCTTGGCTTTAACGGGCTCGTTCAAGTGTATCATCTGAGAAAAGACTTGAGCAAACCTCAGGAGGTCCTTATGAGTGTTCCTGTTGCCCTTTTGCCTTAGATGCAACGCATGGAGCCATAGCTTGATACACTGTTCAAACTCCATGTTATCTGCATAAACAGCCCCACGGTAAATAATGGGGTGAGAAACATCAATATTGTCCGAGCCCAGAATTCTCTCCCGCACAATGAGACCTTCCATGTGAAGGGCATCTCTGTCCTGCCTAATAGACTCTAATTCCTGAGGAGTCCTGCATTCAGTCCTGTTTCCGTAAGCTTCGATTTGTGGAAGAACTTCTTTTTCAATGACATTCTCGCTGTCTCGGTACCTCTCCAGCATCGCTAAATATAAATAGTGGTAAGTCTTCATTATGTCATAGTTTTCTCTGTCATTTGCAAACGAGGCACCCAAAAGTTCCAGAGCTTCGATCCGGCTCCTCCGATCACAGTCAGAGTGAGCAAGCAGCAGCTCTACAACATCAGCTTTGCAGCTCTCAGCAGCAACTTTGAGCGGAGTCATCCCGTGGCCGTTGACCATCATCGCCGCCTTCCACTTGACCAGCTCCCTCACTATCTCCAAGTGCCCGGCTTCGGCCGCGAAGTGCAACGCCGTGGCACCGCAGTGGGCTATGGCGTTGGGATCAGCGTGCTGCTCCAGGAGGTACCTCACCACGTCCGTGTGGCCTTTGTAAGCCGCGATCATAAGGCAAGTGTTGTCATACTTGTTGGCGATGCTGATGTTGGCGTTGTTTTCCACCAGGTACTTCACGATGTCCAACCTGCCGTCGAAACACGCGGCCCTCAGCGGAGTCGAATTGGTCACCGTCGTGTGATTCACGTTGGCGCCGTGACTCACCAGCAACTTCACTACTTCAAAGTGGCCGGCTCCTGCTGCGCACCACAGAGCTGTGGCTCCATCAATGACAAAGCTGAAAACACAAGGACAAGAAAGAAGCAGTTACAATGATGCTCCTTCAAAAGCATCTTCTACAGATGGCCACAGGCATGTATGTACCCAGCCATTAAAAGATATTTTATAGCCAGTGTTGTACTTGAAGGAATGTACCCAGACAGCCAAAGTAAAAGAATGAGAATCTTATCAACACGCAGACCTCCCAAAAGAAGCAGCGTTGGCAACCGAACATGAGACACCGGCACAGAGACGCTGTGGCTGCCCCATCCCTGGCAGTGTTCAAGGCCAGGTTGGACACAGGGGCTTGGAGCAACCTGCTCTAGTGGAAGGTGTCCCTGCCCGTGGCAGGGGTTGGAGCTGGAGGAGCTTTAAGGTCCCTTCCAACACAAACCACTCCACGGTTCTTACGAAGCTTCAGAGCAGCCTGGGGATTTAGCCACATTTGCACTAGTACTTCCCAGGCTGCTTTGAAGATCCCACCTGCAAGCTCCAGCCCTCAGCCTGCAGAGCACGAATAGCTACAAGAATTACCACTTCTTTGATGCCTTGTGCCAGAAACTGACACATTAAAAGACAGAGGAAAAACTTTAAATTGACTTATTGACACAAAAATACAAACTCTGACACAATACAGAGGCTTTGGCAGAAAAAAAGGCTTAAGAAGTTCCTACCTCTTCACTTGTTCTCTCTCCCCGAGCTGCAGAATTGCCACCGCTTCCACTGCTCCGATAGTTCTGGTTTGAGAGACTGCACCATAAAGCAGCCCAGCAGTGTTACACAAATGGAACTCCAGGAATAAAATGCAATTTAAAAAAGCAGAAGTTCTTATAAGCTGGGCTGTATGAGGTCTGTTCTACGTCATGGCCTTGCAGACAGCTTGCTGGCGCTCGTAAATGAGGGGACAGTTTAGCAAAACATCACGTTTTCTTAGGTTGTTTTCATTCCCAAATCCAGCAATCGTGTAACTACAAAGATAAAGGCTAAGGTCCTTTCCATCTCCCTGATTTCTGAAGTAGCACTTAAGCATAGAAACAGGCAGCACTCACCCTGCAGCTAACACAAACACACTCAAAGCACATCCCAAATCACAGAGGGATAAATATCTTATTTCCATATGTCCAAATAGTCATGTTTCCCAAAGTTAAAATATCATAAGACAGTGACTTAATTTTAAGAGTGATTTTTATCATTCTATGATAAAGCTCTCACATAGCCCAACAGGACTAGTTGTGTCTGTGGCTGTTCATAAATCCAACCCCTCTAGACAACACTTCAGAGGCTGTGCAGGGACATCCACACCTTTATCCACAGTAAGAAGTTCCTTATTTTGCAAATGATCACATTAAAATACTTTTATACTAAATCAGGAGGAAAATCAGGGCCTGGGATTTGTTAATGAACACGAGGTAATTTACTGGTGTGCTACAGGTGTGTATTTACAAGTCAAAAGCCTGGAGCTCAAACAAGGGGAGCTGCTGTGCCACCTTATCTCACGAAGAATGACAGCAACGCGGGATCACATGCCGCCTCTCTCCTCGACTCCCACTGTGCCCATTGTGCCTCAGACAACACCTCCTTTAATCTGAACCAGGCAGCGGCTCTGGCAAGCGGATCACCACCCCATCCAGGCCAGAAAATTCAGCAGCAGAGTGGGGGGACAGCCCTTCCTATCGCTTTCTGTCAAGCTTTAGCTGAGTTTGGGGCGGATCTCACCAGTTTTTCTCAACTGGTTTTTGCCTGTGGAAAAAAAGGGCTGGAAGAGGAAGGAAAAAAAAAACCCAACAAACCACACAGGGAAGTTGGTTCCTCCCCTTTCATGCATGTAAGGACCAAGCCAGCCTGTCCCTGGGCCAGGCAGAGCTGTGCAGGCACAACTCCAGCTCCTCAAGTAGGAGCCCGATGAAAGATGTTCAAAAGACCAATCTACCGTCACGATTAGTCAGCCTTACGGTGGAGATGGACATATAGGCAAGGACTTGATGGGCACCTGGCCTTGAACACTGCCAGGGATGGGGCAGCCACAGCTTCTCTGGGCACCCTGTGCCAGCGCCTCAGCACCCTTATAAGTGAAGAATTTGTGTCTCATTTCACTCCTGAGCACCCCACACATTGGCTCCCAGCGGTGATGAAAAGATGTTCCTTGGGATGCCTCGTCTGGACACTGGGAAACCCTCAATTTGAGTGAGAAAGGCTCCCATTGTGCAGGTACCACTGGCAGCAGGGATCAGTGTCACAGAAAAGGCCACTTTAGCACAAGCAGAGCATGACGTGCTCAGTGAGAGCAAAACAAACACAACTCTGCCTAGTTTTGGGTGGGGAACCTCAGAACAGCAAAGGCGTTTATGGCTCATCACTCACCAGGTGCCGGATCACAAACACCAAAGGCACTTTTACGGCTACGGAAGCACCCTTCCCCACCCGCGCTGGGTGAGCGGTGGGTCCCCAGCCCCACGCCGGTACCGACACCCATGTCTGGCGGTGGCAACGAGCTCTTACGTACCCGTCGAAGCGGACCGTGCCGGTCTGCTGCGTCTGCACCCGGTAGTGCTCAAGGAGCAGGCGGACCACCTTGGTGTGCCCGTTGCGGGCGGCGATGATGAGCGGCGTGGAGCGCTGCCCGCCGTGCTGGCTCACGTAGCCCAGCAGGTACTTGATGTCGCTCTCGGAGCGGTTCAGCAGCAGCGCGGCCAGGGTCAGCACTCGCCCCTCGCTCGCCGCCTTATACACGTAGCCGGCCAGGCCCTCCATCGCCGCCTCCTCCTCCTCACGGCTGCGGCCCCGACGACCGGGCCTGGGCTCGGGCCTGCCGGCCTGCCCCGCCGCCGGGGCGGCCTCTCCCTCCGCCTCCTCCTCCGTCCTGCCCCGGTGCCCGGCGGGGGGCACATGCGGCCCCCTCGGGGACAGCCGCCCCACCCTGTGCCGGGCCAGCCCTCACCACCACCACCCCGCCTCGGGCCGGCGGCGAGACGGGGCAGCCCCAGCGCCCACCGCCGCCGCCGCCTCACGAACGCCCGCGGCCCATCGCCCGTGGCGCGGCGGGGATCGAACCCGCGGCGCGGCCGCCGCCCGGTGCGGGGGACCCGCGGAGCGCCGCGCGCGGGGCTGCACCGCGACGGGTCGCGGGAAGGGCCCTGCCGGGCGCCGCCGCTCCGCCCCCGCCGCCGACTGCCGGAAGCGAAACCGGAAACGCCGCCATCTCTGCAGCGTTTCCCCCCGGCAACCCGCGGCGCTGCGCGGGAGTTCCGGGCCGCGGCGGGACTCGAACCCGCGGCCGGACGGGGCCGCCTCCCCTGTCCCGGGGTACCCGGTGCTGCCCGCCCGGCCTCGGGCATCGCTGCTCGGCCCGACCCGTCCTGCCCTCCCCCTGGCTCCGGCTCGGTGGGGTAGAGTTGGGTTGGGTTCAGCTGGGCTGTGCTGGGTTGGGTCTGGTTCCATTGGGATTTGGTAGGGTTGGATTTGGTTGGGATGGGATGGGATGGGCTGGGCACGGTTGGGATGGGTTGGTTGGATTGGGTTGGGTTGGATCTGGTTCCATTGGGATTTGGTAGGGTTGGATTCAGTCGGGATGGGTTGGTTGCATTGGGTTGGGTTCAGTTTGACTGGGTTGGTTGGATTGGGTTGGGTTAGGTTGGGTTGGATTAGAGGAGTTGGGTTCAGTTTGATTGGGTTAGCTGGACTGGGTTGGGTTAGGTTGGGTTGGATTAGAGGAGTTGGGTTCAGATGGGCTGAGTTTGGTTTTGTTTGGCTCAGTTCATTCTTTTCTTTTCAAGGGACCAGCAGCTTTCATCGCCTCGGACATGACTCTACCCAACAAACCAGTCAGCACATGTACCCAGTCACAACTACTTCATCCTTGGTTTCAGGGACACCATCACCAGACCCACTGCACGCGTATCAGCTTAACCAAGAGCTGAATGCACCCCGCCTGCATGGCCGCCTCTCCTTTCCTCCACACAGATGCCCCCAGAGACCCTCGGGAGATGCCTCACACTGTGACGAGTTACATGAGACCGATAAAGGCCACAGTAAGTAACGGGATACACAACCTGCGCCGCCGGCTGTTGCGTGCCGTTGTTTTCGAGGGGATACGGTATCAGCCGTATTAATAGTTAATTTAAAATCATGCAACTAGAGCAGCAGCTCTTTGTGGAAAGTTTGGCACAGGCTGGGCCGTGCATTATGTATGGGAGCAGCAGCCTGGCCATGTGGCCAAAGGAGCCCTGGAAAGGCAAGAGGAAGCAAGTCAAGACCGCGGTCAGCTCTGCGTGTTCAGTCGGGGAGGATCAGCTTCTAACAGCCACATACGTGTGTAAGGCACAGTGTGACAAGCCGGGTTCATGGTAAGTTTAAGTGGAACCTGTCTCTGTTACCTCAATGATCTCCTCCACTTTTCAAGGGTATTTCAAGGCCACGCTGGACACAGGGGCTTGGAGCAACCTGCTCTAGTGGAAGGTGTCCCTGCCCGTGGCAGGGGGTCGGAACTGGATGAGCTTTAAGGTCCCTTCCAACACAAACCAGTCTGGAATTCTATGTGTAAACCCCTGAGCTCCACCACACTCAAGGTCACTTGAGTCCTCCAGTGACCCAGGAGCAGGGTCAGAAGCCAAAGGCTTCCAGTGATTAAACCGATTAGCTCGTTAAATGCCTGTTAATGGCTGAAAGAACACCTTAAACTGTGTCTCTACTTGAGGAGTTCTGTGTGTTTCAAATGCAGTGGCAGCTCCCAATTTAGACCCCAAACTACAAGTCCCATGGGTTACAAATCAAGTCACAGGGGTGCAACTCCTTCCCTGCCTCACACTTTTACCACCCATGGGTTGCTTGACCCGACTGCATTTATCCAGGCAAAGGGATAATGAATGGGGGAGAGGGATTAGAGCACCCACATCTCCCAGCTCATTGCAGTGATTATGTCCATTTTCCTTACACCGTGCAGGTGCCAAGCACAGGTCACTTCATTCCAAGCTAATGGAGATGAGACCTGCCACATGTAGAGATTTGCTTATGGCAATAAACCAAATCCGCAGCACCTTATTTCCATTAAACCTCCGGCTTAAAACAACACAGGCATGGCATGGAACAGGCTGTATTTTCCATGTTGTTCTCCACCAGACTTTTCCCACCCCTGGATTTTATTTTCTAGGCTGAGTGGAGACTCATATCGAGGCACCAGGGCCGAGAGCTCCTCACTGAACGAGGAATTAAGGAGTTAAATATCCTCCTTCTCCTCTTCCTCTCCTAAAACCAGCAAAGATCGGACACTCGGGATCCGGAGAGGGAAGGGAAATAAAATGCCCGGAATTTGGATGGGGAGAAGGCTGGACCCAGCCGAGCCGAGCCGAGCCGAGCCGAACCGAACCGAACCCAGCCGAGCGGAGCCGCTCGCTCCTCCCCGGCCGGGGCGGTCCCGGTGCTCCCGGCCGCGCAGCCGCCGCTCGTCCCCCGGCGCCGAGGCGGGGCCGCGCCGGGGCCGGCAGCAGCGGGGCCGGGTGGGCACATGCAGGGCGCGGCGCGGCGGCGGCCGTTCCCGGCGGCGGCCCCGGGCTCCCCGCAGCCCGCCGGGCCGCTCTACCCGGGCAGGTGAGCGGAGGGGGCGGCGGTGGAGGGGGGGCACGAAAACGGGACCCTCCTCTTTGTTCCCCCCGGTCCCCGCCTTCCCCAACCCATCCACCCCCCCGTGCACCCTGCCCCGCGCTCCCCCGGCATGTCTCGTTCCTCTCCCGCCCCATCCCGGGTACCAGCCCCATCAGGATGCTTCGGGGGTCCCGGAGGGTCGGGGTGTCCCATCCTCACCGAGCGGTTCCCCCGCTCAGCTTTGTCCGGGGCATCCTGGCTTAGCTGGGTCCCCCCAGGCTGGTCTGGGATCCTCAACCGCTTCCAGGGAGCTGCAGCTCTCCCGGCTCATCCAGGGCACCCCAGCTTGTCCAGGGTACCACCATCCTCTTCACCCATCGGGTTTGGACCACGGGTAGCACAAGCTCGTGGCTGATCCTGTCTGGACACCACGGGAGAGCGATTCATCCACTTTTCCCATAGGGAGGTGAAAGTCCGGTGGTGCTGGAGGGTTATTTGATGTAAAGACCTCAGCGGGGTTGGATCAGGCCCCGCTCTGCGGAGGCAGAGGAGCAGAGTGGAAGATGAAGGTGATAGTGCGTGCAGAGCATCCCTGTGCTCGAGTACCACCGGGCAGCGATGCATGTTTAGCATTTGGAAGTGCCACGGGAGTTGAATTCTGCTTCGTCATGCAAAAGTTAAAAATAGGTGCACTTAATTCAGCAGTTAAGCTTTTCATCCTGCTTTTGTGCTCACTTCTCACCCAGGAGCCGACTTATGGGGATACTCCAGACTGTATTCACAACACTTTGTCTTTCTATGCTGCCTCCTACTCTCCTTCGTCTCTCAGCTTCGTTATTCCACAGATCCCAAAGCCTGGATATGCACCAGCAGCCAGGGAAGCCCAGGTTTTGGGTAGGGATGCAGACCTGTAGTCTGCTCCCTCCCTCCTCAGAAACCTGTTCTAGTAGTTAAGGCTGACACTGTCACTTCTGTCACCTCCAGGCATGGAGCAGTCAAGAACGAGGACACCTTCAAGACCTCCCCGTTTCATTTGGATCTGTGGTTCTACTTCACCCTGCAGAACTGGGTGCTGGACTTCGGGCGTCCCATTGCCATGGTGAGTGCGGCAGAGGCAGCCACTGCTTTGCTTCCCATCACCTTGTGCAGGGTGGAGGAGAGGGGGGCAGAGCCGTGGTGGGCTCCCTTGGGGAGCTGTCCTTGAGACAAGGACCATTGCCATGTCCTGCTGTAACTGGTACCAAACCAGCTGTTGCTCCAGTTGTAGGGAAGGTATCTGGGAAGGTGGGACTCCTGCTCTTACAGAATCCCAGACTGGTTTGGGTTGAAGGGACCTCAAAGCTCATCCAGCTCCAACCCCCTGCCATGGGCAGGGACACCTTCCACTAGAGCAGGTTGCTCCAAGCCCCTGTGTCCAACCTGGCCTTGAACACTGCCAGGGATGGGGCAGCCACAGCTTCTCTGGGAAAAGTCTGTGCCAGCGCCTCAGCACCCTCACAGGGAAGAGCTTCTGCCTCAGAGCTCATCTCAATCTCCCCTCTGGCAGGTTAAAGCCATTCCCCTTGTCCTGTCCCTACAGGCCCTTGTCCAAAGCCCCTCTCCAGGTTTCTTATAGCCTCTTTAGGCACTGGCTGAGATGTAAATACACCCCCTTCCAGACTGTGCTTTTAGGGGTGCTCACTGCAAGAAGAGCTGCCCAGCTCCGTTACTAACAGCTATGTGAAGCCAAGCTGACACTTAGCGAGCGGCAGCAGTCCAAAGCAAGGGTTTTCTCTCTCTTTCAGCCAGCAATGGGCTGTAACCACGAGCTGGGTGGTGGGGATATACTGATGTGCTGCTTTTCTCCCCCCCTCCTCAGATAATCCTACCTTTGGAGTGGTTCCCTCTAAACAAACCGAGTGCCGGAGATTATTTCCACATGGCTTACAATGTCATCACACCGTTTCTTCTGCTAAAGGTAAACCTCGGCGTGCAGCTGTTGGGTTTGTTGGGCTTTTTAATACTACTGGTTGTAAAAACAGGGCAAACACCACAGTTTTGTGAAGCCTAAGGGTTTGTTGGTGACTTGGTGAATGAATGTTGGTTATTCCCAAACTCTGGCAAGTGAGCCAGCCCTCAGAGCGAGCTTTGCCACTGCAAAAGGAATTTGTGGTGCCACCTTTTACAGAGCAAGGCAGTGACCATCTTAATACAACTCCATTCCCTGCATATACAGTGCAGATTGCTTCCCCCAGGAATTCTGGATTCAAGAGGAATTAGAGCCCTTCTCCCTGCCTGAGCCAAAGCATATTTTTAAGTCAACATCCATGACTTAAAAGACCTTTTGAGACAGCTGGAACTGTGGTAGATGTTCTAAATTGCTCAGAGCTTAATTACACTTGCTGTTTGACATGAGAATTGTAGCTTTAGCTTGAATTCATCTTGCTTCAGCTGCCAGCCACTGGATCCTATAAACCATTTATGAGGTTAAAGACTATCCTGTCATTAGAAATCTCCTTACATTAAATACTCAGCAGCCAGGAGATAGAGAAAGCAATTATAAATTAGCTAAAAATTGAATTACATCCTAAGATGTAAATGATTTTCTCTCTCCTGAGCCTGTCTGGGAGACTTTAAATGCCGTTGTGGCCAAAAAGGAACATTCAGGATCCGTCCCTTGGGGGATGTGGAAGCTCTGTGTGACCCATCCCAGTCTGACACAGCCGATTCCGCCGGCTGGGTTCTCATCAGCTTCACGTTTGCTGTCCTGGGCTCTCCTGGCAGCACAGCACGAGGGGTTGATCCATAGGAAAACTCATTTGTTATTCAGGATGCGTTCGTTTGCCCAGTGTCCCCTTGAAGGACGCGTCCCACCGTCCTTCTCCAGCAGACGAGAGCTCTCCTGGTCCTCGTCCTCTCGGGCTGCTCTGACGTTCATGCAGCAGTTTCAGAGAAAGGGGAAGTTAAGCCTCAAAATTAAATACAAATAAGGAGCTTTCCAGTGTTGATGGAGCGCTGCAAAGCTGCTTTGGCAGCAGGGAGATGGGAGGCGAAGGTGGCCCCGGTTGATCCTGGGCTGGTGCGTGTCCCCTGACTGTGTTCTTGAGCACGGCTTGGTGTCCCCCCCAATCCTGAACACCTCTTGAGCTGGGATTCATGTCCTTTGAGGTCTTTACCCAGAAGAAGAGCTCCTTTATAGAGAGAAGCTCCTGCTCCTCATCCCCAGCCAGGCCTGCAGGAGCTCGCTCCAGGTAACACGGGGCTCCCGTCAGCCTCATGTGGAGGTGCCTGCCTCCACCAAGGCTAAGCAGACCACGAGATGGTAAAGGCAGAGCTAAAGCTGGTGTTCGAAGGTTGCCTCAACTGGTTTTGCTGGCAATTAGATATTTCTAGATTGAGATGAGCTCTGAGGCAGAAGCTCTTCCCTGTGAGGGTGCTGAGGCGCTGGCACAGGGTGCCCAGAGAAGCTGTGGCTGCCCCATCCCTGGCAGTGTTCAAGGCCAGGTTGGACACAGGGGCTTGGAGCAACCTGCTCTAGTGGAAGGTGTCCCTGCCCGTGGCAGGGGTTGGAACTGGAGGAGCTTTAAGGTCCCTTCCAACACAAACCATTCCGTGATTCTATGGAATACTCAGAGAGGTGAGTGCGATTCCTTCAGGAAGACAGAAAAACCAAACTCCAAGTAGTTCAACAAGAGTCCTTTGAAAACCATCCAGTGGAGAGTTAGTTATAAAGGAGCAAGTGTCTCTTAGCCAGGGGAGTAAAGTGTGTGGCTGAGTGCTGCTGGAGGCTCTCCCTGCCACTGGAGGGCACAGCCAGCCTTCCGCATCCAGAGGAACCAGCTTTCCACAGCCGAGGAACTGGGGAACCCGGCTGCCTTTTTGTTTCTCATTAATCGGGTTTGAGCTCATCTGGTGAAGAAATTGCTCCGAGTACTCCATTAGAAGTACTGGATCACTGATCTGGTCTATGCATTGACTCAGGTTGAGGGTGTTGCTTTGTAGAAAGGGCATAAAACTAGGGTTTTATTGTTGTAACCAGGGATAAAGAGTGGACACAAACCTGGAAGCCATGTAGGCTGGTAGAAACCTGTCTGGGATGTGTTCAGGGAAAGCTGCCATCAGGAAAGCTCATTCTGGTGCGGTCACACTGCTTTCCCCATGGAAGGGATGTGTTGTCCCTACAAGGTGCTGGCCACCACGGGCAGCAGCTCACGCCTGCTACAGCAGCACAGCCTGCAGCTCTCTGCAGGCCCCCTCCCTGTGTTTTGGGGTGATTCTTGCAAAGCACCATAAATTCAGGGTGAGCAGAACCTGCTGCGTGTCTCTGCTGGTCCCACCGCGCTCTTCAACACCTCTCTGTGGTTTTAGCTCATCGAGAGGTCCCCCAAGACCTTACCGAGATCCATGATCTACGTCAGCATCATCATGTTTGTCATGGGAGCCAGCATCCACTTGGTTGGAGACTCTGTCAACCATCGCTTGATTTTCAGTGGCTACCAGCACCATCTGTCTGTAAGAGAGAACCCCATCATCAAGAACCTGAAGCCAGAGACACTGGTAAAGAGGCTGCTTTATACAAGCACTTCAAAAAACACATTAATTGCTTGTCCTTATATAAAAGCCTCCTGTTCCCTCTGCCCTTCTAAAGCTCTTTGTTGTGTTGCAGATTGATTCCTTTGAGCTGCTGTACTACTACGATGAATATTTAGGTCATTCGATGTGGTAAGCAACTCGCAGCCTATGCAGCAGCCTCAGAATGTAATGGGAGGAAGGGCAGATCTGAGCTGATCAGAGCTTAATATGGGAAAAACATAAATCCCAGCTGATGAGAGCTGGCTGGGGATGATGCTCTCAGAGCCAGGGTGGTTACAGTGGGTCTCCCCCTCGGAAAATCACCCGTTTCCCCCTAGTTTTATCTCTGTCTCAGTGATGTTTCTAGGATGTGGCAGTTGTTTGACAGCCATAGGGATGGTTTGTCAAACCATTGGCTGTCATCTCCCACATGAGCTGAGACTCGAGCCCTTTACTCACTCCCCTCCTTCACTGTGCATCCATGTAGTGACCCTCCAGCGAGAGGGACGGGTTATTCTCATAGCCAGACCAGTAACAGAGACCACTTGGCCATGGTGATCCAGGGAGCTCAGTTAGGATCCGATTTCAGTTCTATTGCCCCAAGCTGACCCTAGAAATGCTTGTTCCAGCGGGACAACGTGCTTCATCCAGCCTCACTCCTACCCAGGGGCAGGGAACATGGGCAGTGCCAGATGTGTCCATGTCCTGCTGCTCTGCCTGCACCAGAGACCCCAGAAGGGACTGTCTCTCCCTTTATCCGCTGCCAGATAATCCTGAGGTTGCTCAGAGCAGAGGGAAATCTCTCCCCATGAGGCTTTCCCGGTTTATTTGCTGTTCCTGGAGCTCTGAGAAGCAACTAAATCCTATTCTTTTAAATTAAAAGGGCTCTGTGAGGTCACTGAAATCCTGGTCCCCATCCTGCGTTCCTACAGTTCAGCCTTTAACACCACGCAGCCTCTCACAGTGACAGATGTGATTGTTCAACACTTGAGCCCAACATTCAACCTCATCAGCAAACTTGGGCTATTCCAATGAGAGCCCCAGAAGTCAGTACCTGCAGGAGCACTCGGTGCAGCCAGGACAGCACAGGAATGGCTCATGTGCATGGTTTGGATTTGGGGAGGGGGTTTAAACACTTCCCAGGCTCACGCCACTAATGGGAGCTGTTTGTATGTGCAGGTATATCCCTTTTTTCCTGATCCTGTTCATATATTTCACTGGCTGCTTCACCCCTGTCGAGGAGGAGAGCAGGATGCCAGTGGCTGCCTTGCTTCTGATGGGGCCCAGCAGCCTTTACTACTGGTAAGTGGCTTCTGTCCACTCTGGATGGGTAAAGGATGAAGAGGGAGTACCCAGGAATACCACAGGCAAGCCCACAGTGTGCAGGGAGGGCTTCTGCCTTCCCCAGGGCAGAACTTGCTGCAGTTTCTGCTCTGCAGGGCTGGAAAATCAAATTAAATCAAATCAAATCACATCAAATCACATCGATATTTGCAGCCACTTCAGCCTTTACAAGCTGGGACAAGTCCAGGGTCACCCATGAGCACTCACATCCCTGCTTGGGATGCTTCTTCAACCACAGTTGGTCATACTGTGATTGCTGGAGCTCCAGCTTCCACCCTCCATGGTATTTGCTGTCTCTCCCCCTTCAAAGGCTGCCGTTTGCTGCCTCTCAGCCGGTTCCCTGATGATTTTGGGGCGCTCACCCGGTGCCTGCAGCACATCCACACAGTCTCAGCTCGCTGCTGGCAATGGGGATGCTCTCAGCAGTGTCCAGACGTCTCACGCAGAGCCCAGGCCGCACGGGTGATGCTCAGGCGCTGCCTCCTCCTCTCGCCCTGCGGGTCCCAAATAGCCTTTTGAGAGAGGTCTTATTTATTTCCCATTCTCATTAGCCTCCTCTTCCCAAACGGGTTCCCTGATGGCAGCCAAACAGCTTCTCATTCGTCTCCAGAGATGAGGCTCTCTCTTGCCCAGGGCTTTGCCCCCTGCCGAGGCTGCTTTTATACACTAAATTAAGTTTTGATAGTCAAAATCATCAGGATGATTTGGTCAGTTCCCAGTTCCCCCAATGCGCTGCCTTTAAATCCATCGGCGCAAAGCTCTGCAGCTCTTGTGTGAGCCTTCGAGAACCAGGGAGTGTAATTCCTCCTTTCCCTGCTAACACCCGCTCAGGACTGGCCACTGCCAGATACACAGGGGGAGCAGTGGGTTTTTGGACTAAATAAGCACAACATCCATGGGACAGAGCCAGAGTCTGGCTTTGGTTCTGCCTTTAAGCATCCCATTCACAAACTGAGCCCAAAATCCCATTTCTTCACCAATTCTCTTAATGAAGCTCATAGTTCAGTTGTTAAATTACTGATCGGAAAGGTGAAACCAAATCACAGCTTAAAAGCTGGCAGAAGGCAGCACAGCTTTGTCTGATGTAGAGCAGGAGAAGGGGAGGTGCTCACCCAGGTAAGGCTGGAAGTGCTGTGTTCTCCATGGGAGCACTAATGGGTGTCTTTGCTTTGTAGGTACCTCGTGACCGAAGGTCAGATTTTCATCCTCTACATTTTCACTTTCTTTGCCATGATGGCTTTGGTGATGCACCAGAAGCGCAAAGGGCTCGTGCTGGACAGCAATGGGCTTTTCCTCTTCTACTCCTTCATCATCACACTGGTCCTCATTGCTCTTTGGGTGGTTTGGCTGTGGAATGACAAAATCCTCAGGAAGAAGTACCCCGGTGTGATCTACATCCCTGAGCCGTGGGCATTTTACACCCTGCACATGAACAACCTCCATCCAGCAAAGGAAAGTTTTTAAGTTTTGATATTTTAGAGTGATTTGAATTAAAAAAGAATAATCTAGTTTTTCTAAGGTAGATGTATTTCAAATAAATTCCTGACCAACACAAGCTGCACGATGTGTGTGTGTCAACCAGAGCCAGCCGGGAAGGGGGTGTTTGAACAACAAAGGGCAGCACAGTCCTTGTGACTTAAGGGTTTAAAGCCGGGGTGGCGGCAGGGGCGCAGCATCCCAGCCCCACGGTGGCCCAGGTACCACCATTGCCACCCCGGGAGCATCCCGGCCTTTAACGGGAGTCAGGGATGGCAGGGAAGTCGGAGCTCTCACCCTCCCCACATCTTGGCACTGAGAGATGCATCTGCTGCTCCCACACTGCTCCAAGATGAGTAAAACATGCCGGGAAGGGGCTGAGCTGCCCTTCCTTGGATCTGCACAGTGGTCCCAGGGTGATGATGATGGGGTTAAACCCTCACTGATGAGTGCAGACACGGTGCAGGAAGGGCCTGGCTGGTGGCAGAAGGACCAGTTCCCCATGAATGCAGCCCAAAAAGAGCATCCATCAGGCAGGGGGTGAGCTCCAGTGCCCAGTGGGGTCTGTTCCCACTCACCACTTCTCCAGGCTCAGGTGATGGAGGCGAGCTCCTGCAACCCCAGCTGCATCCCTGCAGTGAGTTATGTCTATAAAACTTGTGTTAGAGCCCTCTGTGACTGAATTCAAGTAGTAGAAGAGAAAAAGCCATTAGCAAAGCACAGTGAATAAAAGCACTTGGTAAAAACTGAGTGACTCCCACTGCTTCCTGAGGCAGCTCTGCCCTTTGAAAGGAGATTCACAGAATCCCAGCCTGGTTTGGGTTGAAGAGACCTTAAATCTCATCCAGCTTCAACCCCCTGCCATGGGCAGGGACACCGTCCACTAGAGCAGGTTGCTCCAAGCCCCTGTGTCCAACCTGGCCTTGAACACTGCCAGGGATGGGGCAGCCACAGCTTCTCTGGGCACCCTGTGCCAGCGCCTCAGCACCCTCACAGGGAACAGCTTCTGCCTAAGATCTAATCTGAGCTTCCCCTGTTTAAATTTAAACCCATTGCTCCTTGAATCTTTTGAGGTTTAAGGACCTTGAGCACATCACTTTAACACAGGAGGGTTTACCCTAGGAAAGGGCTGGTTCATGTTGCAGTGGTCACTGTGGCCACTAAATACTTTGTTCTTGGGTCTGGATCTCCACTGCAGCCTGGCATCAGGTACTTCATCCCCTCTCATATGTGCTGACCCTGCTGCTGGGCTTCTTTCTGGGGTAGTTCCAGCACCAGCAGATGCAGAGGGGCTGAGCATCACCCTGCACCCACACTGTTGGCTCAGCTCTTCTTGTAGGGACAGGATGGGACAAAATCACAGATTTATGCATAACACTTGCTTTTCAATGGCTTGAATGTCAACCGGGTGGCAGCAGCAACGCAGTACTGGAAGGGACCAGAAGACGTGAGCAAACGGGGCTGTTGGTCTGGGCCGGTCCACAAGCACCAACCACCCGGGTTAAACCTCAGGTCTCTCTGGCCCACTGCAGCTCTCCCTCAGCATCATCCCCCCTTCTACATCTGCAACAAGACCCGTCAGTCCTGGAGGCATCTGACTCACGCAGATCAGCTGAATAAATGCTAATGAATAACAATGCGGACAATGAGGAGCTTTAAATCTCTTACAAACCCTTTCTCCTCCCCGCCTGCCTGACGTGCCCTGAGGTCAGGGCATGACGACATGGCCAGTGATGCCCAAAGCCCTGCACCGAGCCTAAACCGCCTCCTGCTGCTGCTGCCACCATCAAACCCCTCCAGCAGTGACCCGTGGGGCTGTAAATCCCCTCACCCGTCCCCAGCAGCCACCAACAGGCGGGATTTGTGTCCCAGCAGCAAAGCTTAGCACAAGGTGTGCAGCTCGTGGGGATTATCGAACCCTTCGTGCTGCACCAGCCCATCTCCAGCCGGCCTGACCGCGACACCCCTAAACCCTGACCGAGGGAAGCTCTCACCCCGCTCCTCGGTCCCATCCGAGGCTCCGGGAGCGCCGTTATCCCCATGGCATGTGAGCGGGAGCCGCAGGATCCAGCGTGGCAGGGATCAGGTCTCGTAGCCATGGCAGCGGGGTATTTATTACAGCCTCACTCCACCCCGGACTTTAGCCCTTAATCGAGTCGGAAAGCAGCAGCAGCCGCCTCCGATCCCCACGGGCAGCGTCGAACACAAGGGAAGCCCCAAGATAATGGTGAGTGAAGCATTTGGGCTGATACAAACACCACCCCCCCACACCCTGCCAGATTTTAAAGCTGGTTTTCCTGTTCTCTCTCCTTCTCCTTCCCCTTTCCCTGCTCCAGGCAAAGTTTCTGTCCCAGGATCAGATTAATGGTACGTAGGGTTTTGGTTTGGTTTTGGTTGGTTTTTTCCTATTAGCAAGATCATCTTAACAAATGCATATATATATATATATACACATGATTTGTTAAGTTTATATCTATACAAAAATGGCATTTCTCCCCAACGTGCCTCACTCTGGCTTGTGCTTCCCCACTTGCCTCCTCCCGGCTCTCCAGGGGATCTCTTTGCCCAGAACCCAGAGAAATCTCCCCAGTTCTAGCACAGTGCTGGGGAACTGAACCCCCCATACCCACACATTGGATTGCATTGACACCAGCAACCTCCCAACCCCATAAAGCCCCCAGCCCCGGCCAAGCAGCAGGGAGCAGGAGGAACCTGCAGTACTGAGGTTTCATGTACAATGGGAGCAAAGGTGGAGGAGGAAGAGGAGGAAGGAGGGTGCAGGAAGTCACTGGGAGGCACCAGGGCTCTCCCTGGGAGCGGGGGCCCTGCCTCAGGCTGCGATGAGGATGGATTTGCCAGAGAATGGCAGAAGAAGCTGAAATAAGAGTATTATTGTAAACCTGATAATCTGCAGCGGCCTCGGGCTCAGCAGCTCTGAGGGATGGCGGCAGGGAGCAGGTGGACAGGGCAGGGGAGGCCACGGCACCCACACAGCACCCAGCACAGCACCCACAGGGCACTCAGCCTGCAATGAGGTGTAGGGACAGCCCGGAGAAGAGAAGGCTCCTTAAGGGGAGACCTTAGAGCAGCTCCAGTATCTAAAGGGACTACAGGAAACCTGGAGAGGGGCTTTGGACAAGGGCCTGTAGGGACAGGCCAAGGGGAATGGCTTTAACCTGCCAGAGGGGAGATTGAGATGAGCTCTGAGGCAGAAGCTCTTCCCTGTGAGGGTGCTGAGGCGCTGGCACAGGGTGCCCAGAGAAGCTGTGGCTGCCCCATCCCTGGCAGTGTTCAAGGCCAGGTTGGACACAGGGGCTTGGAGCAACCTGCTCTAGTGGAAGGTGTCCCTGCCCATGGCAGGGGTTGGAACTGAAGGAGATTTAAGGTCCCTTCAACCCAAACCACTTTGCAGTTCTATCCTTAAGGCTCACTCCTTCAGCATCCTCTCCTACCCCCGCAAAGGCAAAGTACTTTTAAACAGTATTCTCCATATGTAGCAGCCTGACTCCACTCTCAGACTTCTTCATTAGGCTGAAGGACCCCAAATTAGCTCCGCTATTCCTAAGCCTGGATTTCAATAGTCCTTGGCACTTACCCAGGGTGTCCCCACCCCGTCCATCATCCTGAAACGAGACACTGCAAAACAGACACTATATCCCTGCTGGAAACCGACCAACAGCGCCCAGCTGGGCCACAGGGGAAGAGACGTCAGCGGTGGATCAATGTCCTCTCACAGGGAATAACAGTTTTGGGTTTTAATTAGAGTTCAAGGAATGTTTTTCCCTCTACGACAAGAAACAAAAGGGGAAGATAAAGGCCTCGGACCTGATGGCAGTGATGCGGTGCCTGGGAGCCAGCCCCACGCCTGGTGAGGTGCAGAGACACCTCCACTTGCACAGGATCGGTGAGTGCAGCCCATGGATAAAACACATGGGGTTATAGATGGAGAAATGCAGCTTCTCCGTGGTCCGGAGGCTGCCTGGAGCCCTGCAGGGAACAGTCACCCCCAGTTGAGACAAGCGATGCAAACCAAGAGCAGTCACCAAAGCCTATAGTCTGATGTGGTGGTGAATGAAGTCAATCCAGCACATGGGTTAAAACAGTGCCATTGGAAAAGAAAAGCTTCAAGGCATTTGTATTGATTATGGATTTTGAGGCTGGGAAACTGTCCAGTCCAACCAGCAGAGGTAGAAAAGCACTGAAAGATGTTCATGTGCAGATACACAAATGAATTCAAAGCACAGCGCAAAGAGCAAAGAAGAATCATGAGATAAAATGGGCTGGATTAAAATCCTGGATGCTAGGTCTGGCATCCAGACCTCGTGTACAAAAACCCTGGATATGCAAGTGTAGTGAAGCTATAAAAGGGTTTTAGGCCAGGAGAAAGCCACCAGATATGGTCCATCCTGGTCCAGACCAGAGCCAGGTAAAAGGTGCCCCAGGAAGGGGAAGTGGGAGAAGGGGACTAGATCCAGACTACAAAACTGAGCCATTCCTGAAGAACCTCTTCTCATTTTTCCAGACAAAAATGCAGAGCTGGATTTCTCCACTTTCCTGAATATCATGTATAGGCAAATGAAGCAAGAGGAACCCGAGAGCGAAATCCTCACCGCCTTGTCCATGATAGACAGGCAGAAGAGAGGCGTCATCACCGTCTCGGAGCTGAAAGCCAAGCTTACGAGACTAGGAGAGAAGCTCTCCGAGGAAGAAGGTATTTTGCAATTCAAAGATGTATCAAATGCTCCTCATCTTATTTCCTTCCTGAATTCCCTCTGGGAAAGGACCCGTGCCAGCAGGAGATAGCACTGGTGCATGCCTGAGGGACAGAAGGGATGTCTCCCCATCACACACAAGACGTCCAGGGCACCAGGGCATCGCATCTTGCTGTTGTGTCCCCAGGTCCACCCCACCAGCACCAGCCTCTTTCTGGTCACAGCCACACAAGGAGCTTGTGCCTTCATTTAAAAGGCTTTTCCCACATAAACCAGAGCCCCCAGCAGAGCCCAGACACACACACAGAGCAGGGAGCGCTCCCCAAGCCAAGCAGAACCATTAGCACCACCAACTCACGTGAGGACGATGTCTCCTTGCTGTCCTCAGCCTTTACCCACACCACGATGGCCAAGCAGAGATTCTGTGCCTTGCGAAGAGGTAACCCGTTAACCCAGAGACCTCTTCCCTTCCCAGAGTTGCTTCCTGGAACGGTGATTTGTCACGCAGAGATGCTGTATTTAGTGTTCAAGTGTTCAAGGCCAGGTTGGACACAGGGGCTTGGAGCAACCTGCTCTAGGGGAAGGTGTCCCTGCCCATGGCAGGGGTTGGAGCTGGATGAGCTTTAAGGTCCCTTCCAACACAAACCATTCTGGGATTCCACGATTCTAATGGCTTAGCCTGTACAGAAGATGGTAACATTTTAAGTTAGGCAGCTGCTGTCACTGCCAAGGTGCTCACAAAGCTGGAATGAAAAGCATCACACTGCTCCCAGGTGCCAACTACACAGTTACCACTTCTTCAGATGTATTTTCAGCGAGAGCCTTAGAGCTCCAGCTAAGAGATTCTTCCCTTTCAAACACTAAAGACCTGCCAACATTAACAAGTGTCACACAAATCTACTTCAAGTTGGGCACACCATCTCTATGAGCACTTAATCTGGTCTAAATTGCATAGGGACAGGTTGCTATTCAGGCTAAATAAGCTACTCCTACCAAGAACAATTAACAGCTGATTTGGACTACACTTGTGAATCTTTTCCATGTGGAAAGCAGAGATGGGCATTACTGCTCCAGAAAGATAGACATGGAAATCTAAATCCAAGTGTGAACTGGTGCTAGTTCAAAACGCCTCTGGATGGCAAGAGAACTGATGCCACAAGTTATTACTTATAACAAAACTGATCTGAAACCCCAAATCCTGTATTGCTGCTCTTGTGAAGATCACATGGGTACTATCTGCCACTCAAACCTGTGCTTTTCTTCCACTCTTTCTTTCAGTTGATGACCTGCTCAAAGAAGCCAAAGTTGGACCAAATGGAACAATCAAATATGAAGAATTTGTCCACACGATTTGTCTTCCAGCAGTTGACTACTAGAATTTAAACCAAGATTTGGTAAGAGCAGAACCCGAGACTTTTTTTACTTCAATTTTTCCTACTTACTACTTGGACTTGGGAACCATCATTTGCCTTTAAAATCCCTTACTTTGCCTTCACGACAGTGCTCACACTCACACAGGATCCCACCCCATTCCTGGAGATGAATGTGAGCTGTTATTTAAATAAACTGCATGTAACATTCCCTTGTGAAACGTGTGTCATGCTTTAAAAAAATAGTATTCAAAGTAGTAACAATTAAAAATACTAAAAAATATTAATTAAAAATGATTTAAAAATGCATTTAAGTCTACAGATTGTGGTGTAAATGGGAAGTTGTAGTTAAGGTTTCCTAGTGACAGCATTCCAAGAAGTCAGCATTACCCACAACCATTTGCTGCTTCCACACACCCAAGCCCAGACAGTCTTTTGTGTAGAGATTCCCCTGGAAGCTCAACTATGTCATGACAGTGGTAAATCCAGCACAACTATGGACAGCTCCTTGGATCCAAGGTATGATCCCAAGAAGATATTTCCCTGTGAAGTCACCAGCCACATCCCCATTGAGTATCCAGAGTATCACAGACATGCAGCAGCAATTCTCCAGTTCACCCCACCAGTGATGCTCAGCAGAGGACAATTCCCACTCTCCAATCACAGCAACGTTCTACAATCACCACCTCATGCCTCCTCCTCTTCCGCTCCTCCAGCACACAGGATCTCTGTCCCGTTGTGCCTCTGTCCCATTAGTTATTAAGGCACACGAACTTCAGCGCCAAGTCTCTGTGTGGTTACGCTGGTTTTTGAGGTAACCCACTGAAAATGCTGTGCTTGGTAAATGTATTTGTCACCAAGTTCTGGGCTATCCTCCAAGGACATACTCCCAGAGACAGCCTGGCAGGGAAGAACAGGGCCAGGAAAATTCAGCTCCTCTACAACAGGAAAAAACACCCCATCTCTCCTGGCTTTAGACTGATTAAAGCCACTCTGACCCCGGATGGTTATTATTGAGCTTATTCCACCTGTACCTTGGCAGCCTTAGTTAAGGTCCACAGACCTGTGCATGAAATTTAGGACAACATACAGCAGATTCTCTCTGGAGTCAGCTGGAACTCTGCACAGAGACCATCAGACACAAGACACGCAGCACAAGCAGCCACATACTGGAAGAGGCCACGTTCCTGTGGGTCTGCAGTGGCTTCTACCCATGGGAGCCCCTTCCCCCCACCTCTGCCTCCCCTCCTTCCTTGCTTTAACTCCAAATCTTGAATTTGGGATTCAAATTGAGCCAACTCACTCTTTGCCACATCTATGAAATAATCAGCAATTAAATCATGACAGCCATAGCAGATACAATGCATTTATCCCCCACTGGGGCACGCCGCATAGCCTTAACACCATTGACCAAGACCATCATCACACATTGCTGCAACACAGAATCAACCAGGACTGTAACTACCACAAACTTGGTTAGAAACTGGACAAATAAACCAAAACTGAAGTATGAGCCAGGTTGGACACAGGGGCTTGGAGCAACCTGCTCCGGTGGAAGGTGTCCCTGCCCATGGCAAGGGGTTGGAACTGGATGGGCTTTAAGGTCCCTTCCAACCCAAAATGACTTTATGATCTGAAATCTTAACCCTTCCAAATCAAAGATTAAAAGATTATAATCAAAAGACCAAATGACATGCTGAATGCTGTGTAAGAAATGGAAGCGGATCCAGGACATCCCTCTCAGTCCTGTATTTTAGACAAAGGGCAGTTTTGTGCCCAACCTCCCTTGATTCAGAGCCAAGCTGCAGAGCCTGCAGTTCTCAAGGCAGCAGTCCTGAACTAACCCAGTAAGCTCAGCCTCAGATCCTGACATGCCAAGATGAAAAACCCTCTGAAGAGTAAAGGATTGTGCTTTGAGGGGAAATGAACTCTGCTCGATGTAGAACTGACATATCTTGTCATGCCTGTCTAATGCATCCTGCATCTTCCTACTCTTGAGAGAGAAAACAAACCTGGAAAACCCTGTTTCTGAGAATTAGAGTTACAAGCAGCTCAGCACTCGGCCAACACTCCAGAAAAACAGCAGTGAAATAGAGCAAAGACTGACTAACAAAACCAACAACAGCTCCTACCACAAGCAAAAGATCAGATTTCCCATGTACCTCTCTTCCCACCCGTCAAACTTAATCCCAGTGTTTGGATACAAACCCCACCTACCTCTCCGCTGAGCCTTTCTGCTCCAGTGCCTTTTGGAGCTCAGCCCACAGCACGGAGCTCCGGCTGCCCACCGGAGCCCTTCCAGCCCTCTGCTGCAGGAGCACCAGTGATGGAGGCGAGCACAAACCTCGGCTGCTGTGAGCATAATCAGCTTATGAAACACAGAGTTCATGTAGAAGCATTTGTTTCCCATATGCATCAATAACCAAATTACAAATGATCCAATACACAGCTTAATACTTCCCTATTGACCAGAACAGTTGATGAATAAATCCTTTCAGCTGCAGACAGTATCAAAGCTTGTATGTCATGGGGATTGATCAGCTCAAAATCACTTTGGATTACTCCAGAGTGGATCTGGACCCTAACAGGGGGTTCACCACCCGCTCTGGGTGGGTGCACCGTACCCAAATACAGGCCAGCAAACACAAACCCCGCTTCAAACCCACTCCAAAACCAAGTTGTTAAGAGCTTGGAGAGACAACAGAGACACTCCATGCCACAAAGCACTTAGTGGCAAAGCATCCCTGTTCAAAAGGGACCTTTGCAACTGAGTTCACAGAAAACACCCTCCTCTCCCCCCACCTTTTTGTTTTCCCCCCAGGAAACACAACGTAACTGAATGCTTTTTTATTACATCTAAAGATTTCTACATAAACAGGTAACATTCAATAGGTAAACCATTTTTTTTTTTTTCCAATGCATATAATAAATATTTTCACTTGGTACTTTTATACAAACTGACATTGGTCTACTATACATTTTTAAAAGCCATTTACTGGTTTGGCATGCCGTATGGAAACTAAGAGAAAGTTTTAAGGCAATGAATGACAGATTTCAATTCATGGAATTAATGGTAATTTTAATATTCTGCTTATATACATTTTCCCTTTGTTAATTAAAACAATTAACAGCAGCACTTTCGGGGACCACCAGCAATTTTCCCTTGTTAGAAATCTAAGCTCTGTTTAAAAGAAGAAAAGAAAACTGGTTACACTGACAAAACAAACCCTTTTCTATTCAAAATGTGCTTAAACCCCTGAAATGTTTAACTGCAGTGAAGAGTTAATTTGTCAAATGTTCTCCTCACAGTCTTAGTGAGGGTCCAACAGAGTCCAATGACAACCTATCAGTCATCCCACCCTTGAAAGGCTTTGAGTCCTTGCCATGGGGAGGAAGGGGTGAGCCTGCAGTCGCTGTCACATCTATCGTTACGGAAGTGCTACCAAGATCTTACCACGTGGTCTAGGTTAGAGCATCTAAAGGATGCATCAGTAATGCCCTAAGAGCTTTCAAAGCCACTTCCACCCTGCTATTAAGCAGCTGTGTGCTCATACCCTGACAAAACACAGACACAAGCGTGTGCGCACCCCACCTCTCTGGTGGAAGAACTTGAGGACAAGAGACCTCCAGGCTAAGGAGCCACAGAAACTCTGCCATCGGCAGCGAAGGGAGCTCTGGGTTGCTTTACAGCATCTTTGTTAATACTTGAACTAACGGAGATTGAGTTTTGGAGTGACATCTGCAGGGAACTTGTCGAGAACTCAGACTGAGACTTCTACCAAGCAATGTTAACTGTGGTCAGAGGCACAGAGAATTATCAGCAATAAAGAACACCCTAGCATGAAACAGGAATACTCACAAAGCATATGGGATTAATACCACAAAGGAGGACTTCAGAACACGTCTGTCCCTTTGTAGAGCCATGAGGTTCAAAAACGACAACGGTGAACTGAACAGCCTTCCTTTCCTTCAGGATAACTTGTGAGGAAATGGAAGTCGTCATCAGCTGACCTGGCTTTCCAAAAGCTAAGCCAGACAGAAAGATGCCAGATCCTGTTACCACACACTCGCCATGGTTCGTTTTAGATGTGGGTTAACAAGACTTTAATACCACTGTCAAAAGTGACACAAGCTGCTCTTCAGGTCATCTTTAACAATACAGTCAATGAAACGTTGCCACGATCGTCGGCAGAACAGCCACCAGCTCTCCCAATGTCTCCTGGGTGGTTCAGAACTGGGGTCACACACGCTCCCCGTTACACCGACAGCACTTGTACTCCAGGTTTACAAACGGTATTATAGCAAAGCATATGCTCTGAAGTTACCAGGTTAGTATTCATGACTAAAATGTATGAGATATATTCCTAGTGTAGGTTTAATCACTTCAAAATCAGACTGAGTTTAAAAAATAAGTATTTCCCATTTTCTATCCTTTTATTTATTTTTTTTTAACTGACATTTAATAAATTATAAAATTGGTGTATGGTGAAATATATATATCAGCCAGATATGTATGAAATACACATGCATGGGAAAAACTATTTAACTCACTTTGAACTCACACACACGGATCTATAAATACATATATACACACACATATACATATAAACACAAACAGTTGTTTTCAAAATTCAAGTCAACTATTTAGTGGCAGAGGGATGCTGTAAAAACACTAAAAACGATTTGGATGCCACATAATGTGAACCTTTCAAATAACCATACGACTGATCATACAGCAATACCTAATGCTACTTGGATTAAAGAGGATTTTTTTCTGGTTTTTTTTCCTTTTTTTCCTTTTTTTTTCTTTTTTTTTCTTTTTTTTTTTAATCAATGCAAGATTTCTCAGACAACTTCATAGGCAAAAGGTGGCCCTTGTCAATGCTCAAAGCAACTAGCTGCAATCAACAGGTTTGGACATGAAAAATTCAGACAAGAATCTGCTCATTTTAGTATTCCTTAACTCTCTTTTCCTGATAAACTCGTTACCTGCACTTTCAACCAGTTATAAAAATATTTTTCACACCAGAGGAAATATTTACTCTCTCTGACATGGACTTTGGGACACAAGAGAATCACTTCCTTCCCTCCCCCTTCTCTTAACTTTAAAGAATCTCCTGAAAAAACTGCATTCCAGCTATTTACACGTTTCACTCTTTAATAAGAACGGATCAGCCCAAATGACCCATCAGTTCTAAAATAAAAAGGTTTTCCTATGTCATGCACAACTTAAAAAAGAGAAAAGAACCCGGGAAGTAGTTATGGCTCAAAGTTCAACAGAAGTGTACTGAAAAACCAGGGGAATCAAAGTAATTACAAGGCCAAAAAGAGAAAACTGAGTTTTGAAACCCACTACCCTAAGAGACTTCAATAGGTAGCAATCCCTTTGAGTACACGGGCTACAGGGTGGGGCTTTGTTACAGGATTGGGTTTGGTTTAAAAGACTCACATCGAACATTTAGTATTCATTTTGATGGATGTGACCTCAGAAGACAGTGTGTACCGAGACCATTATTGGCTGCACAAACCATGCAATAGTGTGTTGGTATTTGTATTTTTGTCCTTTTGTTGACAAGTTCACTTTGAAGCAGAAATCTGATCTACTGCAGCTAAAAGTAGGTTTCTCCAGCCAGAACAAGACAGGCCTCAATTCAATAGGCCAGTTATACACGCGTGGCTAACTTTAAAGCACAAGCAGCTCCACAAATTTAAAATTGACACATGCTTAATATTTTGCTGATTAGGATCTTAAGATATTTCAAAAGGATTTCATAGTAAGTTCTTAGATGCAAACCCCTACAGTCCAATGTGTCAATGCTTTTATTTGGGGCTAGATTCTATAAAAGTTCTGTCTCGTCCCACATAAGCACAGCCAAGTAAATTCCTCAGCCTGAGATTTTATTGAGTCTGGCCCTCAAGAATAATTGGTGCACTAATGAGCTTGCAACATGCTTGACTAAAGCATGGAATTAAAAACAATCTGAAGAGAGGGTCACATAGAACCAGAAATGACCAAAACAAATACTAAAAAGCCAAAGCCACTCCTGAAAGGCTCTGTCCTGCAAACAGAGGGGATGCCGTGGAACACTTTGAGTAGGGTTTATTCCACTTTCAGCATAATAACATCTGCACTAAATGTGGGATGGGGGAATTAGATTCCACCACCAAAGGTAAATGACTCCAAGAGGAGAAAAAACCCTCTCGTAAGTTTGAACTTTAAAAGTTCAGCTCCATTCCTGTTTATGTTACCATGAAGAAAATAATGCCGTTTGTGTCCAAACTATTGGGGGGAAGAAAAATAACTCACATGACAAATGCGCAGGTGTAAAATCTTCAGCATCCATACAAATGAACTGAAGCTCCTTGTTTTTGTTAATTTTTTTTTTTGTTTTGTGTTTTTTTTTTTTTCTTATTTTTACCAGTGAGGCCATCTTAGGTTTATATACAAAAGTAAAACTGAAAATATACTTTTGTTCTCTGTACACATAAATTTTTTTCCCTACAAAAGGAAAAAAACTTGTCTATGTTTCTAACATAAAGTAAAACCAAGCACAAAGATTTCCTCTGACGAGTTCATATATTCCAAAAATCAGTCCAACGAAATAATGTCTGGTATGATACCAAAGATAGACGCCGTGTCCGTGCTGCTCCTACTTGCAACTGGATGACCATGATTCTCTCGCAGGCTGTTGGAGGAAACAAGACTGCTGTTACTGCCACTATTGCTACCATTTGTGGCTGGCAGAGAACTGCTTCCTCCTGCATTTAGCTGATCGAGAAACATCTGAGATGAAGTGTATGGGAAAAAACGAGAGTGTAAGAGTTCTTGATCATCTGATGCAGAAACTGCCGCAGCTGCAGCGGCAAGAAGGGAGGTGTTGTAATGCTGGGGGGGGAAAAACAACATTTTCAAGTTACATTTCAGACACCACAGTTTTGATTCAGACCAGCACAAAAGAAGGTATTTGTAAGCTAAAGCTCTGACGGGTTCTGGATTTCACACCAGCTCAGCTACTCAACCTTTCTGTAAGGCAAGTGGACTGATGCAGTGAACTTTTACCTCTGCAGCCCCTGGTTTCTGAAGCCAAAAGAAATCGGGAATACTAGTATTAGTAAGAGCTAATGCTAGAGAGGTAATAGTATTGCAGGACACCCAAACCAGTAAGAAATGGTAAGCAGCAGCACTCTTTTACCTCTTCAGAAAATTCCCTGGTGGAAAAATTCCCCAAAAATTCAAAGCAACATTTTGCCATCCCTCTCTTCCGCTCAACAGCCACAGACCAACCACAGCTGGTGAAACTATGTGCTAATCACTGTTGGTGGAAGGAAGCATACTTCTGTGGAAAATGCATTTAGCAATAGCATCCTTAGTCCCATCTGATGACAGCAATGGCTGTCCCAAGTTATAGTCTCTGTTGGGTAGCCCCTGAAAAGCAAGAACCATAGCTATCAAGAATCAGATTTTAAATACGATGTCTCTGCAGAGAAATTTTGCTCTGGATGCTTGTTTTCACTATGATGAAACACATGTGGGCTATTCAGCATTGTTCCCCAACATCTATGCACTGGTATAATTGTGTCATATCAGTACAGCATCAGATTCTGCACTACTTGTTTCAGAACAATTCTCATATCTGTGTTTTACTGAATATCAAGATAGCTTTTCTGAATCCAAATTCTACAGTGCAGGCTCTGGTCTCAATTATAGGAAAGTATCCCTCCACATTTAGTGCAATTCTCCTACTTGAGACTGCAGATCAGACATCACGGGACCAAGGGCAGGTGAGCCACCTCAGCCCCTTCTTTTCTTGGAAGCACAGGAAGAGAAGTGACCCAGTGGGATCAAGCTGGCAACCACCACTTGCCAACCCAGGCTCCTTTTGAGAATGACCTCCCCAGCTAGAGGAGCCAGCACCAATCTAGCCCATTTCAGTAAGTATTTACAGAAAGGTGGCAAACATGGTCTGACATGAACTAAGGAGGTGGCTGGTGGACCTCCAGCCATGGCAGAGGGTCATGCCACCATTAACAGTGGCTGGCTGAGCTTAACCCTTGGGAACAGAAATGCTTCTCTTTTGTTAGCCCTTATCCTACACCCCTATTTAGACAATGCTTGTGTTTGGTCCCAGCCTCCGTGTGCATAAAACAAAGCTGCAGCCTGCCTGTATTTACACCTACATCATACATCTGCTCCTTCCTTGCTTATACATCCATGCCAGCAAGTCCTTCTCAGAAAAGAGTATCTCCATATGACTTGATTTTCCTTGACTTACCTGATTGTCTCCTGACAGGAAAGGGAAGAAATCTAAACCTGTAAAGAGCCAAAGGAAAAAATTAAGCTTCTCAAAACAAAAAAGCACCTCCCCACTTTCCCCCCATTTATTCTGAAATTAAGCCATCATAATACTGATGACACTTCAGATTCTCTTCACTACTGGAGCTTGCAAAACATCAACCTTTTAAAATCTTACAATATTAACTTGAATTTTTTTTGGTTTTTAAATATCATCTCATTCTCTGTGGATGCAAAACAGTCTTTTGCACTACTGAATTATGAACCACTGTGTGTTTAAATCCTTTTACAATAGTTATTACTGCATGGAGAGCTGTACTTACAGCTACCAACAGTCAGAAGCTTACCTTGCAAGTCATAAGGCATAGGTGTCATATGGAATGGATGCCTGTAGTCTTGGATGAGTGATGTATTGATGTAGCTGGTGTCAACAGCAGGAAGGCTTGGTGTTCTTGACACAGGAGATGCTTGATGGGGTAAATTTAAAATGCTGGAAGAAACAAAGGCTTGTTAAACGTGTAAAATATAGTCTTGGCTTTATTGCTGTCCCAAGCAGGATATGGCTATTTTCAAATTTAACACAAAGCCAACCTCTCAGTATGCAGTATGAGCTTTGTGTCAGCTCCCCTTCTAAATGCCAAAGCTTCACTAGAAAGCATCACAATGCTACAGCTCCTCAACAAGTCTGGTGGGGGATGGAAGCGGGGAAGAGACATGAGCATCCCATGTTCCCCAAGCTTCCTTCTCACAATCACATTTCATCGGGAAAGTTAATTCAGTCCAAGACAGTTGAAGCCCAGCAAAATTAAAAGCTAAGATAGGTTCAGTCTCAAACAGCAGAAACTGATGACTCTCACTATAAATGGTATTGGGATCTCTGTTATAAATATGTTAAAAATACTAAGCCGGGACAATCCTAAAGGTATATTGAACCCAAAAATCCCCCCCACAAATCTGTGTAATGACACATTTATACCCTACAAGGTAAATGGCAATGGAAGACAGCCAAAAAGGTCTTGAGGAGTTTTAAGTGATCGCTGAGTCATTTACATTACTGGAGTAGTAATCACTTCAACAACAGGATCCCTTCATGCAGCCTGTTTTCATCCCTCCATGTTTATGTAAATAGGGTGCTATTAACAGCTTGGCTACTTAGGTGTAATCAGGTTATTCTGGCATCCTTTATTACTATGCTACCGGCAGTAATCACCAGCCAAACCCACACAACTCCCATACCACACCCATGTTTCTCGTTGCTCGCTTTCTCCGTATGTGCTGCTTTTACATTTCTCTAGGGAAGAAAAACATTTCCAGATTTGCAAAAACAAAATCCTTCCAAGCCACAACCTTTTGCACCATTTTATATTCATTTTCACAAACACAACTGAAAACTGTATCATGTTACACACTTGACAACTCAAATTGTTATTTCAATCTTCTTAGGCCTTGCGACCCAGATCAGATCCATTTGCTATAAGCTACTACATCACGATATAATCCAGATATAGAACTTTCTAGATACAATTTCTTTTGAAATTTATTACTACTCTCCATCATGAGTATATTCTCTTTGCATTGGCCTGTATATTTTATTCTCACCCCTTATTATTTAATGGTGATGCTGGAGATATGGAAGGACAGCTTCTCTTTGCAGATGGTTCTTCATCCTCTTCATCTGATGAGCTATCAATGGTTAAATCGATCACTTCTACCTTCTTATTTTTATTTGACTGTTGGTGAGAAGACACCTGATGTTCCAAGGAAGAGCTTATGCATCCTATACAAAGTAAATCAACATTATAAGATGTAGATTACACCACCACTACAAACATCATAGCATCACAGCTTATTACATGCCTTCGCAAAAAAAGCTTACAACTCAGAATAAAAAACAACAAAATCACATAGTTTTGATAACTTAAAAGTACCATCAGCCCCGAACAGGTATTACTCAAGTAATCTCTTACAAATGATCATGAAAAGCTATAAATGTAAGTGCAAAAACCAGCACTTTGAAAAGTTAAAGGAACATCAACAGTTCGGTGACATCCAGTCCATACATCCCAAAACACAACTTACCATCAACTCCGTTGTAAGATGCAGTTACTTCCTGCACTTCCTTCTTCGATCTCATAGGAGCCCAGGATCCATCCTCTTTAAACTGAATTTCATCACAATCTGTACAATACTTCAGAATTTCCATGAACAAGCTGTCAACCAAAAACATTTAATATGAGTCCTCAAAAAGAGCTTAACACCTTTCTTCCTGCAATATCTTCATTAGTGTAAGTACAAATTACTGTTTAAAGAGCTGAAAGCTTCCATTGTTCTACGCTTCTCTCATGTGTTTCCTTGATAAAAAAGAGTCACTGAAAAATGTAAAATATTATCTAAAATAAAAATCTACACAATTACTTACTGCAAGAGAGGAATCCTGCAGAGCTCATGACACAGAATTCTGTTTCCCAAAATGAAGGAAAAATGTGAACTAGCATTAAGAAAATGATCTCATCCTAACCCATATTTATCTTAAAGGAGTCAATATAGCTGAGTATGTAATGACTACTATTTCCTGAAACCTCTTTAGAAGCTAAAACTTTCTACCAAAAGCTGAGCATGGGAATCTGAACTTGCAGCATCTTCTCCTAAGCTGCATCTCCTAAAATTTTTAGGATCCTGGCACCACATCACTCCCAGTGCGAATTCCAGCTTTTGACCAAGACTATTCATGTGGTTCTGCAGGAAAGAGCTTTTTTTTTAATTAGTGAGAAAGTTCACTCTTTCCCAGATTGAATATTTTCTACAAATAACCATCTCTTTGGGATGCTATAATTGTATCACCTGATCTCCAACGTCTGCACCTGGCAACGCAAGAAGAAGTAAGGAAAATGCTTTGGTTTAATTGTTACTACTCGTAGTTTTTACTATTTTAGGCTGAAACACAGAACAAGGAACCCCACAGATCTTTGATCCAAAGCAGAGGGCCTGTAAATGTCAGGGTCCATGAGTCCACAGCAGCCTGTGCCAGCCCTGAGTGCCTCTTCAAGAGCTTTTTGCAAGGCCTTAGAGTGGACCCCGAGCAATCTTTTCACTGGCAGGTCACCAAAATGAAGCACCTATTCACTAAATAAAGACTCAATCGTTTGTGAGGTGTTTTTTCTGGGGTTCCATTTGTTTCAGAGGTTTTAGTTTCACTTTTGGAGGGGGTTGTTTGTTTGTTTTGGATTTTTTTGGTTTGGTTGGTTGGTTGTTGTCTTTTTTGTGGTTTTTCTTTGAGCAAAACATTCTGAGAGTTCTCAGAAGACTCCTCTTGTTGTCTTTATCACACTTTGAAAAGAAGATTCCTATCTAAGGAATTAAAATGCAAACCCAGGAATACATACTTGGCATTTCTTTATGGAGATGAATACTAGATTTCTTAGGGAGGGTTTATGTTTTGCAGGTAGGCAGGACCAGGGAATCAATCTCTGTGTCACTTTCTATATGTAGCAGCTCCCCAAGTGTGAAATTGTACATTGAATTACACATGCATTGGGGGGGGAGTGGCAGTATTTACTTGATCTAACATGAATGTCTGCTCTCAACTAGACCAGATTTGTGCCATTGCTCCATTAAAAGAAAAGACATGTGCTGTTTTCACCTAGGAATGCAGCACTATGGAACGCTGGGGGAAAAAACCCCAAACCCACAACTACTCTAGGCAGGATAGCTCAAAAATCTACCTAGGATTGGAAGGAATACCTTTCATTATTACTACCTTTAACAGTTTCATGACCACAGTTCTTCCAGAATACTGAATGAAGGGGTACCTGGTTAGTAATTCTCCACCAACAGCAGGGAAATTAAATGGTAACTTAAAACAGGTCACAGCCAGATAACCAGGATTTCAAGCATGACATTCTGTGCAGCACAGAACAGTAAGCAGAGAGTGTAAGGTACATCCTTTATTTTGGTTCAAGCTTTACTTACCCATCAATAATGAGATGTTCATAGGGGGCCTTCTTGTCACAGACAGGGCAAACCCAGGTTGGTTTCTTTTCATTCATTTGAATATACAGAGTGGCATCAAAACACTGCAGGTGGGAACAAGTCAGGGCCCTACATGGTATAGTTAGCCGCATTTTACCAAGCTTTAAGAGAAAGAAAAGAACAAGATTAAATCATTTTGGTATGAAATTAACAAACAGGCCTTTTCTGTCTGAAAAGAAAGAGACAGGTTGAGTTTTACTCCACGAAACTCTCACAAATCTGAGTTTTGATTAAAATACATGCCACATACACCATTCCCTCCTTCCTATAGGTTTGATTATTGCATGAAAGTTACTAAAAGTCTCATTTGTAACTACATTTGGTCAAGGAAACTGACGACTACATCTTTCTACATTCCCTGAACAAAATACCGAGCTCAAGTAACATAGCAGTGTCCTGAATGAAGCACAAAAAGAATTCTTCATCAGTATTTTAAAAGCTGATGAACGTGGGTCAGAGCTCTCCTATCCTCACACAGTTGAAGTCTGTATTCAAGCTGCTGTCCATACCTCAGTCAGCAGGGCATCACCAGAACCACTGGTTTACCTTGACAGTCACACAAGCAAGCACATAGCAAATGCATTTATGGATCATTTCCTGACATGTTTCTCTAACCATCATTTTCACTCCTTTCTCCAAAGAACAGTCAGGAAGTGACTGCTCACAAAACAATTCACACCTGCTAACTATTAAACCATTTTATACTCCTCCTGCTGTGATAAACACCACTGCTATGTATCAGTTGTGAGCCAACCTGAAATTTCACTGCCTTTTTCTTGTGTAAATACAAATAACTGACTATCCCCTCAAATACCATCATACCTTTTCAATACTGCAAAGGGCCTGCAAATGATAGCGGAAGGTAAGACAGGAGAAAATGAGTTCTAAAGTGCACTTTCAGATTGGGACCATCCTTCCTTCAAGTTTGTAGACAGGCCGGACAGTGAGGTTTTGCGGGTCAGCACAAAGCTGCCATGAGTTTAATACAAAAGGCACAGCGGAGTGCTTAAGCTGAGCAGCTAACACAGCAGTGCTACACACCGAAGGTGCTTAGGCTAAGTTGTACAACAGGAATATCTTTGGATTGGATAAATCAACGCTAACCTAGACCATAAAACACTATCGTATGATTACACTGAATGCCAAATTGATTACAGTGAAAGGCATTTCATATTCATCTGAAATTAAAAAGCCTGCTCTCCTCAAACAAACCCCAAGCTGTTGTTTTCTGGCAAAGTGCTTATGCTGCAGTTTAGGAGGGGCTTTAACTGACCACACTAAAGGTAAAAAGTAGGAATGTCTAAACAAGACTTTTCCCACATTAAAAACCAACAAAACAATTACTTATTAAGAACTATTTATACTGCATATTTAAAAGTTATGTATATTTGACTAAAATATACACAATGACTTCATTTGAAAACCTTCAGCCCATTCTAGCAGTGGATAGTAGGAGGAACTGGTTTTAGTAGGGCTTAAGCAAACGTGGTGGCCACACATAGTGATTCTGAGCAATACAGGATGGGTGCCACAGGATGGCACTCAATCTCAGAATATCAGAAAACTAAAACCACATCAAGAACAAAGGCTCTACACAGAGTCCACTACTTCCTCCATGATGCTTTTTTCTTTGCATCCCCCGTAAACAGAAATCCCTCCACCCCACTCCCAGCAAACTCAGCTACACCAGTGGGTCTGGCTTCTTTTGCTTCCCTCTGGCTCTCAGTCAGTGTCACAAAACCCACCACCAGATGGGAGGGGAGCAGAGAACTCCCTGGGGAGCCGGCAGTAATGGTGGTGGTGAGCTCAGACTGCAGGAGGTGCTGTACGTGCCATGTGTTTGGCACCCCCTCCCCCAAAATCCATGACCAAGCACATTATTTCTACGCCATCATCAACCCCCAACAAAGCAAGGCCCCCTGATCCATGTCTGTTAGGAATTCTTATCTCCCAGATGGTAGGTTAATCGCTCATTTGTCTTTTGGGCACACTAAGAGTCTCCCAGCTCAGGGAGGATCAAGAGTAAGGTTACTGGAGATAAAACCTGGATGCTTCTATGTGATGCAAAAGAAAATTAAGGAAGGTTGAAGACACGTGCTGCAGGAAGAACATAAATACCTGTCTCCTGAGTGAAAAAGCAGATTTAAACTGGAACATTTTCACAAGCTTTTGGTATAAAACCTCTTAATACTAAGCAGCACTCGTATTTAACCGAAGCCATACACATGGAATCAGCATACTCAGTGTTAATGAGTGGATGCCTCCTTTCCCATTTTTGGCACTGAACCTCCTGGATCAGCTCTGCCATGCTGGCCAAGCTGTGTCAGAACTGACAAAAGAAAAGGTCATAAAAGAAGGGATGCATCCCAACTTGTGAAAAACTGTGTTTCCCAACACCGTTACTGTTTAGATTCCTGCCTGTCGGCAGCCAAAGACACACTGCCTTCATTTCTTTTACAGGCATATAAAATACTGCTATCTGCTCATGCTAAAATATGCACCTAAACCAGGAGTTGAGGAATTGTAAACAAAGCTGCAAACCCTACAGGAACACGCTGGATTTGGAATTTTTGTTCAGTTAAATATTTGATCCGGCTGCAGAGCCTGTGGATTTATTTATTTTCCTTTCAAAGGAAAACAAGAACATGAATTCAAGTGTCTTCCTGACATACAGCCTCAGCCCTGCCCATTTGCTGCTGCATCTCGGATGGATGCAGGCAGCAGTTAAGGACAGCTTTCGCAAATGTACTCCATGGTCTGGGAGGGAGAGCAGGCCTCTGCTAAAAAAAGCTCAGCAGCAAAACAAAACACATTCAGAGGAAGCTGCCTCACTCTGCGCTTTACTTTGAGGGCAAAAGAAAGGTTCTAAAGTCTAAACCTTCCACACCCAGACAGCAATTTCATTTAGTTTATTGAAGTATACACACAAGAGAATCGCCCCCCTAACAAATGAGATGGGAGAACAGCACCTCGCATTAACAGAGCTGAAGATGCACCATTCTGCCACTTTTGGTTCTGCTGCTGGAGACCAAATCAGTGTTTTCAGTGTGTACTTTCAAAACATACTCTGTGCATTCAAGCATTAGAAAGGAAGCACAAAATATTTACCAAAAAATTCTCCCTGAGCCAGACGCTTACAAATGAGCAAGTAAAAATATGGGGGCTATAATAGAATTACATTCAGACCCGAGGACAGTCTGAATCATCCTAATAACATTTCTATTCATAGGACAGGTTGAAAGGTACAGTCTCTGACCCAACGAGCTCTTGCAATGATGCATTATTCTAAGAGCTCCAGTGAAATCAGAAGCACTGAGTGAGGAACATGCTGGAAAAAATGTCAAGTGTGTAGGTTTTGTAGACAACAGAGACAAATACACTCAAAATAATCTGCTATAGACTTTGTTTTGTATGTCTATCAGAAGCGGTGAATTTCAAAGAGGAAATACTGACGAAGGTAGGACGTCTGAAGAGCTACATCCTAACCTCTGATTCCTGTTTTGGTTTTACCCCTGGCAGGACTCTGAGAAAGCAAAATAGAATTTGACATCTTTAGGTATTAGCAAACTTAGAGTCCTAAAAGCAACGTTGTGGAGGATATTCCTGTTCTAACACTAACTCATCTGCATCACAGTCAACAAGGGGAAAAAAAAGTGCATCTAAAAGCACTGCAGAAGAACTTTTATCAGTAATGGAGGCAATTGGGACAAACAGAAATGTGTCAGAACATACCCATGGAATCATCTATAAAGCAAAATAAGTGCCTGAAGTGGCAGTTCTGACAAATCAGGTACAACTGAAGTAAAAATCTGTAACTCCAGAAGATGCGTGAAGGTTAATTTAAGATAATGAATTAATACATAGGCACTTCCAACAGACATTTAATTCCTACTAACAGATTACTGGTTTTGCCTGTACTGGAAACTCATTTTCAGTGGTAAAAACATTGTGCCTAAAGAAAGACAAAAAACCCAGCAGGACTCTCATTGTGCTTTCTAGAACAACAAAGTGGATTCAGCTATAACAACTCAGCAAAATCAGCTGCCAGGTGTGAACCTGAAACACTTCAGTGCTCCACATCTGCAGCAGTTTCGATGTGACACATGAGTTCATGGGTTTACAAGATTACAGGTTATGAGATTCTAAGCTTACAGATCAAGATTTTATTTTGTAAATGCAATCCCTTTATCTTCCTTACATGAGTTTTATCTTCCTTATAAATGTGTTATTATTTAGTTAGCATCAATGTTGATATGGAGATGGTTTTAAGATTGAAGATCATGAAAATACCACATTTAAAGATTTACAATAACCTAATGCATATATAAAAAGCAACCACAATGTCAAATATGCTTCTTCCGAAGCAAAGCTTGTCTATCTAAAAGGTTTATCTCTTCACACTGGGAGAGTTTAAAAACATATTAAATTACTTGAGAAATAAGCTTCAATTTTGCAAGAATAAAGTCAGTTTTCTTCTTAGATTTCAAAACTGAAAATTTCATGTCAAGCTTGAGCAGACTGAACCAAACCAGGAAACAGATGTATCCTTCAAAAGAGGTTAAAAAGTTATACTACAATAAAGATACTGTGTCAACCAATACAGAAAGCAAGTATTCTGAAGGTGCACGGGACTTGAAACAAGATCCAAAAAGCACACATAGTATTAATATCGTGCAGTTTGCCAGTGATAACATAAACCCAGGTATAAACTACCACTTACCTCTGTACTTACTTGGTTAAAAAACAATTAGCAGGTCAAGATAAAGTACATCTCTGCCACTTCCACATTCATAGGATCACAGAATCCCAGGTTGGAAGGGACCTCAAGGATCACCTGGTCTAACTTTTAAGGTCCAACCTTCCATTCGTTAGAACTGTATTCTCCCAATTCAAATTTGGACGAAATTTTCTTTGACCAACCTCTAGGACACTGCTTCAGTTTTAATCTAACATTATTAAATACTCAAAGTTACACAATCAACTTCAGTTACAAGATGCTCAGTTCTTTAGATGCAGACGCTGGCTGAAGAGCAATTTTCAATACTCAGATAATACTTTACCACTGAGAGTGGTAAGGTATCATAACTAAGGTCCCAAACTGCACACGCAGATGATCTAGTGACAGATTTAAATGTATGCTTACATACAATTTCGAACAGCATTTTCAAGTTAATGGGATAATCATTTTCTCAGGGGGATATCACATGCTTAAGCATGGTGACAGGTACCTTCCACACTGGATCTTCTCCCCACAAAGTTAACGCACAGGCAAACACAAGGTAACCTCTGCTGGATACGTGTCCCAGAGCAGCCACATTTTGATCAGAATCAGTTTTGAGGGAATAAAAACCCAAAAACTTACTGGACAAAGAAGAGAAACTCTTAAGCTTGTTGTTGCAATTTCACTGTCTGGATCGGCAGTCAGTTTCTCCTTAACTGTTATTGGAAAGAAGAAAAGGTTTATTCTAAAGTTGATTTGAAACATAAATCGGATGATAGAGAAATAAAATGAGCCTGAAACTTTCAATTTGCCATATCCACTGGAAACAAGCAGCAGTGACCATTGTTTCAGGCTCACACAATGCATACGTAACCTAAGCAGTCTCTACTCTTTAGAAAAATCATAAATGACAAGATTTAAGAAAGTGAAAAGCAAAAAAGCTCATCTTAAACCAAGATCCCTAGAAAATGTATTTATACAGAGATGTCTCTTTTCATACACATGCAACTTTGTGCTTGACAGTTATTTAAAATTTACCAAAAAGATGAGCCACATTGACTTGACTGTTAACTCCAGGCACATTAAAAATGTGTTAGTAACTCCCACATGGACAAGCACCACTGGAAACCTCTGAAATACTCATCAAGCAACCCTGTGATTTAAAATTGAAAAGCAAACTGAGAAATAAGCTATCAGAAGTACCCTGAAAAATTTGAGTTTTAAATAACTGCAGTGAAATATTAGCACTGCAGAAGTCTTTCATCTCAACCCATCCTCTCCATCTACTTAAGGACTGCTTTATGTGCAGTCATTTGCTACATGAACAAGCCACCTCCATGTTCCTCCTGCTCTATGAACTGGTCCTACACCCTCATTCTCACCCTGTATACACAGGAAACTCTAGGGTTTTGTGCATATAAATCACCATTCTGCATTAGCACAAGCTAATAATGCCCAGCACTATGTATCACTGGCTTTGCAACGTTTACTAGTGGGCTATTCCTTCCCTTTTGGAGCAGGTCCTGTGCTGTGTACAACACACATTATCTGAGTCTTAAAGAGTATGACCCACGGCTGTCAGGTGTTGGTATTTTCACCTTCTCCCTAAAAAGAAACATGCAGCAGTGTTTGCTTGCATTTTTCTTATACAAACTTATACCAACATGTACTAGTCAGAGACAACAATAAAGCACCAAACCTCACACTCAAATTTGGAAGGGGGATGGGAGGAGTATTGTGCTAGACACTCTCTAGGAGCCCCCTCCACAACATCGTGCCAAAGGAACAAAAACTGTGTCGATAGTGACCTTCCTCCAGCATGTCAGCATCAAGGTGCAGTATCAGGCATTTAATTCAGCTTTGCTTGAGGTACTGAATTACCAGTTAACTATATAAATATAGTTGTTCTATTCTGAAGAAACAAAGCCAGTATGGCTGAACTGAAAGAGATTCTCTTGCATTTTTTCCCTTCACAGTGTCAACAGGGTTCCTGGCCTGGCTCCTAGTACAAACAAAAGCCTCTGAGTCTTTGAATTGGAACTGAATACAAAGAACACCACTATCAGATTCTCAAAACCCAGAGAACTGTAGGAAGTCCAAACCTCAGTTAGCACAGTCCTATTTCAAATCTCCTGTTACAAAAGCTATTTTTCTTTCTGAAACAAGTAGTACATCAGGACATACTTAATGCTCTAGAATGATCAGGGTTCCGTATTCCTTTTGCTCGCAACCTCTGCAGTAACACCGTAGAGGACAGCTGCTTTACCAGATAGACTGCCATGGAATAGTTCTAGAAAACAGAACAAAAGATCAAAGTAAGAACTGTTTTAAGCAAAAGACGGCTTGTAGTTTATACAATGCTTATGCAATTTGTTATGTGATTACAGGGCACTGTGTTTTTAAAGCAGTTACAAGACTTTAAATGGCAAAGTTTTCAGCGTAGAGAAGACCCACTTTGCTTCAGAAAGTTCACAGGGCTGGAGTCTGAGAGATGCAACAATAGTGACTTCACGCTTCGCTGAGATTAGATTGAGCTGCAAACCAAGCTATTAGACCAGCATTCAGGACACTTCTGGAAATTTTACATTTAACTTGGGACACGCAGTTAACAGCACTTTCAAGAAGGGTATTTTTAAACCAGTAATGTTTGGTACTGCAGTTTTGGCAATACAATTAAGGGAAGCTGTCAAGTCAAATATGATCAAAACTCCTTTATTTTTATTTTAATAAAAGCTTAGTTTGTTTTCAAAATCAGCAGTGATGCCTCTTCAAAAGAAAAACATAGAAAGATTCATCATCTGCAGTACTCCCTACTCAGTCTGGAAGCACTCTTCAACCTTCTTTTTCTCATCTTCCTGCACTTACTGCCTATGAAATGCTGACCTCACTGCCAAAGCTGAACAGAAGTAAGGCAGGTAAAGAGTTTGAGAGTTCAGTGGGCCGAGATGCACTCCAGTGAACCCAGCTTGAGCAGGCAAGAAGTCACTGCTCCCAGCTGCCTGTCCTTTCCCTCTGGAATAGGTTTGGTTACTTCCCCCATCACTCCCAACACAACAGACCATGCAAACGTTCCCTATCAGTGTCAGTAAAAAGCTGTGGATGCTCACTTCTGCCGCTACGGAAGATAATTTGGCACACAAGCAGGTCAGATGCAGCCCCAACACGGACTCTGCCAGCTCCCCTGTATGCGGGTAAGGCTTCCCCCAGGGGATGAGCAGGAGGGCAGAGTCTTCCTCCTGGCATCGCTGATGGATTTCAAACCAGAGTCTGAGATTTGTGAAGCTCATTTTTCTTGTAAGCTACTAACAACAGCAGGTAATAACTGTCTGTCTGAAAATGTGATCTTGTACTAAGCATTCATCAGCAACACCCCTCTCTGCCCCCACCCCCAAACCGGAAAGGACAAGATTTGTGTTCTCACATTAGGGTACATCAATTACTTTTTGATATAAACAATACTCACTAAACCTGTAGCTGCACTGATACTCTTTAAATTGACAAATGAAAGGCTTCCCCCAGCAACTGCCATGCATATTCCCACTAACAAAACAAACAAATCCATACAACTGTGACAACTACCATCCTTTATTTAGGATGCCACCCGAATCCAAAGCTGGGATTTCAGTAATCTATCTTACCATAAAACTGCACAAATTGAACTAGCATCAGAAACATCCCATTTTAAATATTTTATTGTGACAATGACTGCTTCTCCCATCGTTAAAAACCACTACTGCTTTAACTTGCTTGCTTAATGCCTCAATTAGTATAGAAGTTAGAAAAATGCTAATTAACATTGTGAAATTATTTACCGACAGCTTGAATCTACAAAGCTAGGAACTCGCCCAAGGCAACTTGTACAGAAGGCTCTTGAAACAGATTGTGTAAAAATCACAATTATGACTTCAGGAAAGGTAGAGTACACCAGTTGAGACATGCAACTGGCTCTTAAGGGAAGGGGAGGAGGGGAATTCAAATGCTGTGCTAGACAGGCACATCCAAATAGAAAGTAATTCCCCACATTCAACTGTCAAGGTCTCAGACAATCACTTTAGGAAGCGCTGCATCTCCTGATTGGGGAAGTTCTGACTGGCATCTAATTCTCATCTAACACATCAAGAATTTGCCATTCTCTCCAGTTTTTTTTTGCAAGCTAGAAATTAGCCAATATGGGTTTTATATCTGGAATATCCATGAAGCCTGAGAAACTACCTAGTTCGCAAGAGACTGGCTTAGAGTCCAGACAGGCTTGTGACATGTCTTTTCCCTCAATCCTCACTGGTATTCCTTAAGCAAGAGTGCAGCCCTCTATTCACAGCAATACCAGGATTCATCAACTTGCATGCAGGCACTTCTGCAACATAAACTAGAGGAGGTTCATTTTAAAAGGCTTATTTCTGATACCTGCAGTTCTCATTAGGTAAGAGAAGGCTTTTAAAGGAATCATTCATCCATCATTTATACTGAATCTGAATGGAGACTGTTTTACGCTCCACAAGAAATCCATCATGAAATACCACCGTGATGTTTTATAACTGGCTATTGTGCATGAATGGGCTATAAGCATTTTTCCACACTGGTTCAGGAATCCTGGGCTTTGCACACTGACAAATTCTTGGACTAGGTTTCATCTCAGGACAATTCTCGGGCCTTCTAAAAACAGGATGGTTGCAATGGCAAAGCCACTTTTTCACGTACACGTTGGCTCTATAATGCACACCCAGCAGATTTTTTGCCATCAGTGAAAGCAGTGCACTAATTCATGGACTAATTTATTGAAGTAACTTTTGCAGCATGTTCCAGATTTAATTAGTCCAGTGGAACATCAGCAATTTTCTAATCCCACTCCCAACATCCTCCCCACAGACACGATAGTTATAAACCCATGACTTTTTAAATATTAAGTATAAGTTGTGAGAAGTGAAAAGTAAATAGGGCAAATTAAATCTCCTGGGCCCTGCTGAGTCGCTGTGCTTTGTGTCCACATTTACAGTTAGAAAAGTCCACCCTGTACCGGATGTCATGCGCTAGTTACAAGTTGAAGCAAAGGTTTGCCAAGACCCTAAATTCAGGGTAGTGTGAAGTTAAACAAAGTGTGAAGAAAACCTTGTAGTGTGAAGTTAAACAAATAAGCAAAGAAAAGGTTTATGGGATGTCTTGATCTTATTATCTTCTGGGTGCTCAGAGAGGTGGGGGGGGGTGGTGAAGGGGGAGAGATCACACCAAAATATTTGAGGGCTACTGATTGAAGGGAACATGTCATATCTGCCCAGCATAAAGTAATACCATCAAAAGGAAGAGTCTACTATGAAACCATTAAGTATTTTCTGCACAATTAAATTTGCTTATCTTTCAAATCTTTTCAACAGATGCCAAAGCAGAAACTAATAAGCTTTAGGCAGCATGAGGCACCCGAGTTACTTACTCTTCCAATTTCTGCAGTCCATGAAACAACGATTGTGTTTGGTACCGTCGTAGACAACCTGACGAGTGAGGTAATGTTGATTGGTCGGCTGGGTCGCTTTGGTTCAACACCATTTTTGGTTGGTGGAAGATAGCCCTAGAAATCAAGGTATTTATCCCTTCAGCAAGAAACAAATTCAATACTGCTTTTGCCACCTTCCCCTCTCACCACAACCCTGCCCCATTCAATAAAAGCTGCTGCGTCTCACCTGAACCACTCTCCCTCATCAATTTAAGGAGGGAGAGATACATCAGACTATAAAGGCTGATTTCTGACAGACATATCCTAATAATGCTATCCAAATGTATATATCAAAATAACACTTTACTTACTGGAAGGCTGCATGGTTTCCCATTTACTTTCACACACAGATTGGGTGGGAAATGATCTTCTTGTGGACAACTGGTTTCTGATAAACAAAACCTAAAAGCAAAGAGGTTCCATCACCTTTCACTTCTAAGTTGATTGAAAGATCATCTCTTTCTAGAAGGAATTTCTTTTCCTCTGAGTTACGAAAGCATGACAGATTTTGCTGAACACAGCTGTACAGATCATTAAGCAGGAAAGCCCCCCAAAATTACAGGTTTGGATTAAGATGGTTGTAGGTTCCTCCTCAGATTTCTTGAATTCCTCAGACTGACTCATTCAGATATGCAGGTTCCTGTTACACAAGACAGATCATCCCAACTTCTTTCCTACCATTTCTCCAGCCTGACCTCTTGATAAAAGCCCAGTCTCTTCAACTCCCCCTCCTCCAGCTTCAGTAAACCAGGCAGCTGTTCAGCCACAGCATCAAATGTTATCCTCGTGCCTATGTCAAGCCTCTTACAAAAGTTCAGGCAGTTTTATTTATTTACTTAAGTTCAGGCTTATTTGCTGCTGGAACTAAAGCAAGACACACCCTTCCTTGTACTACCAAATGTGTGTAGGCCAAGCTCACGGACAATAGGCATTCAAAGGACCAAAAAGAGCCTCTCAGCTCCACTGGATTTCTTCCAGGGGACCTGCCCCATCCATGCAAATGTACCATCACATCAGGGTACAGCTACTGAACGCAGCTACCAGGCTGCTGCTCTCAAAGAGGGGGAGCTACCTTCTGTCCCTCTTTTCCCTCATGTCCTCCTTGTTGCTTTGTCCATCTCACCCTGCACCAAGCCAACCCAACTTGCTGATCAGCAGAAGGTATCCCAACAAGCGAGACCCAAAAGCAATTGCTTTCTGACTGGCGAGTTACAGCTCACCATGCAGGCATGACAGGGGGATGAAAGGCAAGATATACATTTTTGACAGGACCAAGCTCTAAGTCAGCTGTGCTCACAGCCCTCTGTGGAATTACAGGGATACATAGGATTTCATCAACTTACGTTTGTCAAAAGCTCTAAAACAACCTACAGGTTAAGCCCCAATAATCTAACATGTATGTATCTACAGGGTCATGCAGTGTTCTGACACTCCAGATATCACGCCACCAGCAACTTCAGGAAAGCTGCATGTAACAGGGATGAGTAGCTAAGTCTGCCCTTTGCAAAGCAGCCAACAGGAAGCTTTTCTCAGGAAAACAACAGGATGAGACCCTTCTCCATAAAGGAAAGCCTGACCTGCTGGGTAGCAGAGATCTCATATATTTTGAAAAACAGCAGCATCAAGGACAGGCGATACAAACACATACCTTAGCTGGACCTGTACTGTGAAGTCACATTTGGTCCCAGAAATATCCCTAGAAACAGCAGAACACAGGTTAAAACATACTGTTTACGCAATGGCTTCATCAATATTTTCTCAGAATTGCTCTAAGTTCAATGAATTTAAACCACACTTTCTGGTATATACAGGGTATACCACACTTCCCTTCTCCTGGTCAGTCAAACCAGCACTCTCAAAACACACTAAAAGGTACATTTTTTATTTTTCAAGGTAAATCAATCAATTACATTTTCATCTGAGCTCTGTAATTCCTTTTTGCTTTGTATGCTATAAGGAAAATTCTGATGGGTCACCAGGAAGTACCATCTTTATAATGAATAAACATAGAACTCGATAAAGGATCTGACAAAGGGCTGCAGGAAGGAGAGTTCTGTATTTGTACAGCACTTAGTGCAAGAGAAACCTGCCCAGTACTCACTGGACAGTGATGGTATTTCATTCTCTCTTCCTCACCATCAGCTTACATACAAAGGAGCAAAGAATTCCCCAGAAGAGTATCTTCTGAGGCCTTACACACACACCTGTGTTCTTTAAGATCCCGTTTCAAAATGAAAGATACAATAAACTAGTTCCTTGTTTAATTTATTTCTATTTAAATGCCATATTACTGGTCAGACTCACATTGAACTGCTGATTTGCTGCACTTGCTGCGGCGTCAGTGCAAACGCAAAGCAGGTTTCTCGAAAGCGCTGGCTGTTATCTGAGGCTGGAAGAAAACAAGAGATCATCACTTTAAAAACACCAAATGGAGAATAATTAACAGAACATCTCCTTTCATTCAAGTGTCTACATATACACACACACATTTTATAGCAAGCCCAACAGTACCACACACATCTGTTTCTGTAAAGCATTTTAGAGGCAACAAGAAAGTTGCCATTTCAACCCTCCTGTAAATAAAAACACAATAAACAAAGTATATGCACAGAAAGTAGGCATTAAAAAGAGTGATACAGATAACAGCAAAGCTGAGACAAATCAGCTCAAGACTTTCCATCAGTCATGGTAACTTAACGCTAGATGTTCTTTGATACTAGATTAAAATACCCTTAGGAATTCTCATCAATCACTTTTTTACTTCCTTTAACACACGAGATCATGGATTAGCCTGTGAAAGCAGAGAGTGACCGAGAACTGCAACACATGGAGTTAAATGCACCAAATATTAAACATGCAAACAACTCATGAGATACACAAGCATGAAATCTGGTTTTAGAGTCCTTCAGCTCTGTGCCATAGTGCTCCATAACACACCAAGCACCTGCTGAAAATCAAAGTAACATTAGATATCTCCCAAATAGTGCTTGTATCTAAATCACATCCCTTCCCCAGGGCTGCAGGCACCACTGCAGCACAGAACCACACACAGTGGCAATGAAAATGGCTTTTCGGAAAAACAAAATCACATTTAAAGGAAGAAGCATCTCTCCAGAGAACAGTGCACCATGTTCATCAACACATGTGGTAAAGCTGCAAGAAGCTTGCCATTCCATTTCATTATTCCCAATAATGTTATAAGGTTATGAATAACTATATTGTGTATTAAACACTGGATAAATTCATCATTTTTTGTTTTACTATAATACACTTCCTGACTCATCCCTGAGTGACAGATGAGTGACTACTTCGGGGTGATACTTCAGAGACTTTGTTAAAAACAGCATGTGGTAGGTTGGAACCAACAATAGAACAGACATTGACTTCATATAAATATTAACAGCAGCAATCTCACCAAATTACATTTGTATCTTTCTCGTATGACAATGCTTCGAGACCTGTAAATTTTCTTACACTATATGCAACAACCACACGCAGTTCATTATCAGTTGCTCAAAAGCCAGATGAGTAGAGGAATAATACAGATCAAACAGCAACCTCTGAAAATACCAGGAATGGTAAATCTTTTTAGAAGCCTTAAATTATATAAATTTTTATATTTTACATGCATATATTTCCTCTTTCCCCAATAATAAGTTGTACCGTAATGTCCAAAGCAGCATCCGGGCTGAGGTGCAGCCTCATGTTAATGTTCAGTCAGATGCTCACGGCTACAGTATCCTGCATCTATTTTTACTTTAATACATTTTCAACTCCATTTCTTCAAGTGAGAACCACGCTGAGCCTCAGACAACAGCCACTCGTGGTATCACAGTGCAGGGATTTGCAGGAAATATAAACACAATGTATACAATTAACAATGAAAATCTGTAACAATATTTGTCTTCAATACCATTTTGTACTTATTTTTAGTTATAAATGGAAGGATCAGAACTATATACTGTACTCAACAAAAGAATTAGCAAAGTCAATGCACTGCAGACCAGAGAACTGAATGAATTGAAGTTATTATTTCAGATTTTTACAGGGTTAAATGTGGCCTTAATCTGCTGGGTATATTCTCCTCCCATGTATTGTTTCTTTACCCTGGAAATTGACAGCTTTGGCTTTATTAGAAATGTTCTGGAAGGTCTTTGTGAACTTCTGTTGTGAACTCCAACACTTTTAATTAAAGGACAAAGCTGCTGAACATTTACTTTCATTTAAAACAATTATCCAAAGATGTTAAACAATAGTTACCAAAAAAAAGGCCTAAACCCACATTTCCCAAGCAATCTTTCAACTGCTCATCTTTTTGCTTGCCTTGGTTTTGCAGCATCCCCAATTTAAAGAATCAAGCAGGTGATAGAGGCAACAAACAGCACGAAAACTGGCAGAGCTGCCATCACAGAAACACAGCGGGATGACTGGCACGACTGGAGTTTTCCTCTGTTTGTTACTGGCTGGTATTAATGCAAGATGTGTTTTTGTTATACAGTGCTGTGTGATCTTGAAAAGTGGGGGTCGAACCTCTAGATTCAGTTTCATCATGCTTTTGCATGATTTATACATTAAAATGGCAGAAAATTCAAAAGCACATTCTTCAGTGCTGACATGGGAGCTTTGTAATTCCTGTTTTCTTCAGGAGCTGTGGTTGTAGCACATTTATAAGGCAGCAAATAGCCTCTGCTTGAATCCAAATTTTTTCAAAAGAAATAGCCACTTTGAACTCATAGCCATTAAAATACCCGAGAAACATAAGCATTACCAGGAACTGCATTGTGCACATGGCAGTTAACAAAATTGCTCTGAACTAGATTCCACCTAAAATGAGAAAGGTGAGGAGGGAGGTGTTGGAGTTCGGGGAGGCTGGTTGGTTTTAACACTGCCAGTTTAGACTAAGAACAAGCAGGCCTCCAACATTTGTTCTTACCCTGGCTACTAACTTCATAGAATCCCAGACTGGTTTGTGTTGGAAGGGACCTCAAAGCTCACCCAGCTCCATCCCCCTGCCACAGGCAGGGACACCTTCCACTAGAGCAGGTTGCTCCAAGCCCCTGTGTCCAACCTGGCCTTGAACACTGCCAGGGATGGGGCAGCCACAGCTTCTCTGGGCACCCTGTGCCAGCGCCTCAGCACCCTCACAGGGAAGAGCTGCTTCTTAATGTCTAATCCAAATCTACGCTCTTCCAGTTTAAAACTATTCCCCCTTGTCCTATCACTACATGCCTTTGTAAAAAGCCCCTCTCCAGTACCCCTTCTCTTCGTATGCACTCATCTTAATAACTCTAAGTCAAAGTCTATAAGCTGATAGATCAATGGTCCCCAGTGATTGGAGATGTTCATCACATGCTGCTTGATGTTTTCTTAGCTGTAAATCAGCATTAATATACACATGCCATGTTTCCAATACATTGCTTTTGTGTACAAGCAATCATTGTGATTACCACGGGAGCATGGCCAAATTGCAAAGAAGGAAGAAACAACTCGTTAATTAGGAAAAGATGATCCAAAAGCCAATCAAAATATTTCAAAACTCTTGACAGATCGAGCAGTACAGACAGAGGAAGACAGACAAGAAGTTACCTTACTCTAAACTATGGTCAGATTCTTCAATTAGTTTTAGGATACAGCTATAACCCCTGGACGTGTAGCTACCAACCAGAAAAAGCAAATTTAGTCACCGGTTGCCCAGTTCAGTGTGTGCTACCACATGTAAGTCTAACCTTTGGGAACAGGCACATTTCAGACCATTATAAAGATATAATTTTAATCTTTACATTCGGCACAATATTAAGAACTGGCAAGAACAAACTATACAAACAACAAACAGAATCAGTTTAACACAGACACAAAACGACTTGTAAAAGAGGCCAGGAATGACAGTGAAAATACTAGGCTATCACACTGGAAAGCACAGTTAAGTTTTACAAGGGCCGTGGTGGTTAAAAGCATTATTTCCATTTTCCAGCTCTCAGTTGAATCCCACTATTGCCCACTCTACCACCAACACACCGGGACGTCCTCCCACCACCCGTGGCAGGGAACCCACTCCATAACAGTGTTGAAAGCCAGGTTGCCAAAAGGAAGGGAGGGCAAAATACACTTCCCGTTGCAAAAGCATGGGGAGTTAATTCAGTTAAATATGGCAAGGAAAAGTCAACAGCTTCATAAAGACTCTTTTGCCACACTTGAAAACCAACTGCCTGTTGACTGTGCTGCCTCACATGCTAAAACCAAGGCTGTGAAGGGGTTTGTCATGGGGACCATGGGCGACACAAAAGAGGCAGGTTAGGGAGGAAGACCTTGTTTGTGCCTCTGAGGCTTGCCTAGGAGGAAGGGCACAAACAAAGCCAAAAGCATCCTCTAGAAGGGAGATGAAATATGTTTTTCCTTTGTGGTTTTCTCTAATCCACTCCCATATGTTTTTGCTCAATCTTTTCATACCCGTATCTATTCTTCTTAGATCTACTTATCCTACAAACAATGCACAGAAATTCCAACAAAACACATTAAACAGAGGTAATTTAGCAGCTTCACTATTAAATACTAAGCTTATCTATGACTACACAAACTCCTCTACTTCTAAGGACTTCAGATTTCCTAAGGAAGAGACACTGGAAATCTGGAATTCGAGAGTGTAGAAAAGCTAACAGATTTCTATTAGTTCATCTGGCGTATCTGCTGTGTTTAACACCGCCAAACAGATCCTGGCAAGTCAAGCACATCATCTACTTTCAAAGTTCTGGAGTATGATTAAAACCAGAAATACGCAAGTACAGAGTTTTCTACAAGAAAATCATTCTGATGGCAACCAACGCCCTGCAAACAACTATTATTATTTAACAAAAGAAAGGCAAAAATAGATCTCCAGTTGAAAACTGCGTGGATTAAAATAGAATTTCTAATCTAATAAAGCTGGAATCTAGCCAGGAGAAGAGAGTTAATATGAATCTTCTTAAAGTTGCCAGGAATGGGTTTGGGGGGTTGGGTTTGAGGCTTTTTTTGTATCTATGAATTATTAAGTTTTATAACCTCTTCTTTAGCACTCTGTGAATGGTACAGAGCTTGGAGGGTTAGTCAGGAGTGGTTCACAGGCCACGTCTCCTTTGCAACCTCAAAAAGGAGGTATGGTGCATAAATGTCTAATAGACTTTTTTAATTTACATATAAAGAACCAGTACAGAGTAATTGAAGAATAAATGCCACAAATCACAAGCATCACTTTACCTGGCTGCTAAAAACCTGCCTGAATAATTCAGAAATCTGAAAGGGCAGGTTTTGAAAGTATAATAAAAAGCTTTTCAAGCAGACCTGGGTAATTAAATGCGTGTCAACAAGGAGAGTTTCAGACAAGGCGTATAAAATCCACTTCTCATCTTACCAGAATCACACCAGTTTTGAGGGGGTGCTGGAGCGGGGTGGGCAAAGGGGAGTATTTGCTCTTTCTTCATTCATCCAGCTTAAATCCAGGAAAGGCAACGAATAAAATCCACATTTCCTTGTAAACATGTACATACACTCATTAAGGACCAGCACAAGCTCGGGTCTGTTGTCTTGCAGGTCCCCAACATTAGGACAACACACTCTAAAAAGCCTAAAACGTTGCAGAAACATTACAGAGCAGTTTCTTCTTCACAGCTATCCTTTCTACCAACTCACTATCACCACGGTTTCCTGAATTATTCCATGCTTACCTCACTCAAGCGATGATCCAAACAGCATATGGGATTGGTATACATTAAGCGAAAGTGGCCCAATTATGCTGTGCTGGTTGTGTATTTTGCTAAGACATTGCACATGAGTAATGAATTTTCCAAATTTCAGCAAAACCTATTTTAATACATGACAGTAGCATTCGCTGGACCTAAGCACTTAAAATTCTATATGAATGTGTATATGAATTCTATACATATGTGAGTATACAGACAATGAATTTAAGCAATAATGATGCGGGGGGGGAAAGAAAAAACACCATTTCCTACCAATTTTCTTCTTTATTTTGGAAAAACCCTACAGAGCTGGAGTGAAAAAAGAGCCCAGCTTGAGTGGCTGCATTTTCTACAGCTCTAAAAATATTCTGTTCCACCTCACCAGTACCCAGGGCTAAAAATAGCCACACAATCTTTCTGCGGTAAAATACCTCTTGCTGCCTTGAGAAAAAGCCCCTCTCTAAAGTTTCCATTCAACAACAGATACCTTCAAATCTTTAATGAATCTGATATTATCACGTCATCAAGGTGGTGATGCTTCCAAATGCAACTGCAGCTGACCACCATCCTACCATCCTGCCAACATACAATATAATCTTTTCCATCTATCATCACCAAGTGCACCTTATTGAATAGTGAAGGGAATAAAAAAATTACCTTCTAATACAGAAAGATACTTGGACTAAAATTAAACTTGCACTTTACATGGCAGTAATTACCTAAGTTCAGGCCATGAGAAAAACTATCATTGAACTGGCCTATTACCAATGATTTCCAATAATAGCATGTTTATTTCCGAAGGCAAAAATAGTTACGTTAAGTATCAGGGCTATAGCAGATTTTTGCTCCATGCTGTAAGATAAACAGGAGATGTCTAACTGGTTATTCACTAACCTAATACAGAACATAATTTGATAAGTTAAATTTGCCAAAAATTAGCCAGAAAAACCTAAGCATTGTAGAAGTTTTCAGCCCAACACATCAATAACTCTGCTTGTCTTCCCCAGATAGGAAAGATACCTCACGTTGCTGCAGCACAGACATCCTGCTTTTTCTCTTAAACAACAGAAGGCATTGTATCAATTTATGTTCAGTCCTCTTTCAAATAGCACTGCTGAAAATTTAACACATTGCCTCCAAGCTAGACCAAAATTACTGCATTTAGATTAAGGCACAGAAAATGTTTACCTTTTGAAAAGGTAAAATTCAGACAGGCTTTGAATTATGTCCAATTGCAGCAGAAGCCAGGAAATCCATAACACAATAACACACACACCTAGCTCCTCATAATGTAGTTTGTTCAAAATCTCTTGCATCTATCCTGAACAAGGTTCATTTATACAACTGCTTTTGGAGATGAGATCAACTGCCTGTGTCCAGTATGTTGTAATAACTGTACAGAAGCAGAAATCAAGCAGCGAGATGGAGGGGAAATGAGAGGATACACCTTAATGGGGGATCTAAACATCCCAGGATGCATCATCAGCCCTTTTAAAGCCACCACAACGTATGAAGTTCCTGGGTAACGCAGGTGCTTATACATAAACACTTCCTTTCTATTAACCACAACCTCTGAGCACCAAGCTCCTGCCATCTTCTGCAACCAAGCAGCGGTACCTTTGAAACTACTACCCACCGTACCCCAATGGCCTGCTACCCATTAAATGCACTTGCAGTGGGCAGTATCAGGTCAGTCCCTCCTCGGAGCCCCCCTGGAAGACAGGAAAAGCCTCTTGCTAATGGCTAAAGGCCCGTCAGACCAGGCCAAAGCTGGACTCTACACTCTGACCATCTCACAGGAGGGCCTGCAGAAGCGGTGGGCTTCGGGAGCTCAGTGCCACCGAGCTCACATCCAGCACCAAGAGAGATCCCAAATCCCCATTTCTGTTTCATCACTCGCCCTCTGTGACACCTAGGCCATTTCACTTCATTTCAATCATTTACCACAATGGATATTGCATGACTTATATCAAACCACTTCAAAACTACTTGAAGGAAGCATTGTAGTAAACACACAGATCATTCTTTTTCTTGACAGCAGCAACTAGCTCTTAACCCACTTCCATGGGTTACACTGCGCTACACTCACACTGCATCGCTGTGAAGTGACAGTGCCACATTCTTCACCTTAAAAGAGACGAAAAACGGAACTCAGGTTCTGGTCAGTCTGCTGCATTTATCACTTGAGATCTTTTTTGGGTTTTGTTCAACTTCAGTGTTAACAGTTAATACTCGGAACAGGCAGAGCTAAACTGGGGGTGGGAAAGGCTGGAAGAAAAGAGACGTGAAGGAGCTTATTTGAAATAGTGCCTAAATATATATATGAAAATAGCCTGGAAATACTCCAAGGGCTACAATTAATTCATAAATATTACATATTTTAAAACTCTTTATGATCCCCTGTATAAACAGAATAGATCAGCTGGAAACTCCGTGCAATTGGACAGGCATTTAGGTTTGGATTATTTTTTTTGATCAGTCATGGGTAAGAGCATTTCTGAGCAATGAGGATTTCTGAAGACCTTCAGTAAGCATTAAGGGACAACTTCATGTTGACCTTCCATGCAAGAACACTCTGTCCTCCCAACCTACCTCTGAGTATATATCCACCTACTCCAGCACATCTGTTCCACCATTTTGCCAGAAGGAAGGAACATCACTGGATTCTCCGTACTCAAGTCACTTCACCTCTTTATGCACCTAAATATATGTCTCGGAACATAACTGCTGCCATTCAGGCTTGAAAATTTTAGCTTCTCTTCCTAAGAGCACCGGCAGCAGTTAAAACACTTCACATGAGTGGTACTAAGAGCTGGCACTGCCACGTCCTTACACAGGGTCTCTGCTTCTAGCATGTTTTTACTCTCAACAAGAAAGTAGCAAGTTTTATAAGGCTAACAGGAAGGGTGAAAAAATAAGTTTAAAGTTCATGGTTAGATAACAGAGTCCCTAGTAAGCTCTCTGCCAGGCTTAGCGCACCCCGTATCAATCTTTATCTAAAAGCCATCATAAAGGGAGATAAAAGTATCTCTAAAAGACTCCAAGCTACTGAAGACTTCCAAGTCCCAGCAGCATTTCCAACAATTACTAAATGATCTCAACATCTTGGTTGTAAAAATACATATTGCCATAGCAGAGCTTCCTCTCTCACAGTATGTGGGCACCACTGCTAGGCCTCAAGCTCTCCAAGCACTCCACAGGGGACACCATGCCAAGCTTAGGTTGGTTCACTGATTATTACGGATTACTCACATGCTTTGAGTCAACCACGTGGTTTGCTGTAATTCCTTCTACTAAAAGCTTTAATTAGAATCACAGAATACCCTGAGTTGGAAGGGACCCACAAGAATCACTGAGCCCAACTCCTTATCAAAGTATCAGTTATCAAAAAGATACCCTAATTTGATCATGGAAAGCAAAGTGGCTTCCTGGATCCATTCACCTCAGAGCAGCGGTGTCTGAAAACATCTATATCCTGTAAGGTCCTGGAATTTGGGTGATCTCAGTTCTACGCATGAGGAGATTGAGCAATCAGCTAAAGAAAGCAATAATAAATTATACTCCTCTCCTTGCAGCACAAGAGCTACCCAGTTGGTTAAAGCTCTCTCAAAAGAAACAGACTCTAGACTATGGAAAGATTCCCTATACATGAACTTGAGGCATACCACATGCAAATACAAGTTGAAGCCAAAATAAAGAAACTTAAGTGCACTGTAATTCTAGTTGAGCTGCAGCACATGAACAAGACAGAGCTAATATTTCAGCTGCTTCTTGCACAATTAGAAGCTGTAGGGCCGGAAGTCAGAAAGCTCAAGCCCACATTGAGAATCTAGTGTTTTGTTGAACTTCCTCCCACAAAGTACATTTAGAAAAATAATAAACACAGAAGACAGTAAAAGCGTGACTTTCATCTAAACCGTGATACTGATTGCACAGAGCAACAGATCAGCCTGTTGATATATGGAAGGGAGAAGCACTTGCCAAACAAAACCCTTCTAGTTTCCAACCTAGATTTCTAAGTGAATTGTTTAATTGTTCAACAGCTGCACCTTGAACTACAGTCACCCTAAAGATTTCAGGCAGATCACTTGCAAGAGCTGTCTTCAAGAAGGCAGCACGTCCAAGTAGCCATGATCAATCACAGTCAAAAAGACTCTCAAGGTAAAGGCAAGTCAGAAGCACAAACACTGGTTTTAAGCACTTAATTCTTGAGGGCGGGCACCGGGGGTAAAATTCTGCTTCTTGAAATCCTGTTAAGATTAAGAAATTAAACTAAGACCTAACCAAATCAATACAAGCCTCAGAAGAGCCATCAGATGCTCCTTTCACCTGATGGAGCCAGTCTGGCAGCATGCTTTCTATAAAAGTAATACTGTGCCTCTCCAAAACACCTGATGTTTGGCCTCCTCCTGCCAGGAGGCTGAGGATTTGTCCTGGTTTCGGCTGGGATAGAGTTAAAAAAATCCCAATTTCGATGGCTCAGATGCGAGTTTCAATGTTGTTTTCCATATCACTTAAGCCTGAAGCACAGCAAATAAATTCTATGATGATCATGCATATGCCATTTGGACAGCTTTTAGAAGAGCAGCATAGCCCACAGCCTCTTTAATCCTTTAAACTGAAAAGGTTAATTTCCCCTTACAGGTAAGTAAAGACCCATAACCTAGTTAAAATGGTTTTTGAAACAACTACACAGCTAAAGCAATTAGGAATGACATGTGCTGTAACAAGAAGTATTTTTAACATGTTTAACTAATGTCTCTTCCATATTCATTTGGCAAAATTTTGGTACTCGTTACTCATCTCACAGCAAACACATTTCACCACACAAAAGATCTTATCTGTGTGGTACACATTACTCTTAGAAAATTGGCCCCATGCTTAAAAAGCAACCAAACAGCAGTGTCTGTGCATGGAGGGCTGAAAAAAAGGGAAAATTAAGTGAAACTGCAGCTTTGTTAAGAAACTAACAACCAAAATTCTCCTATTTAAGGAGGTCCTAGTCAAAAAACAACAGAGGAGTCACAGTAATAAGGCAACTTTCATACATTCCATCAAGGCCAACTGGATAGCTTTTCCTCCAAAAAAGACAATCGTCATAGAACCATGGACTGGTTGGGGTTGGAAGGGACCTTAAACCTCATCCAGTTCCAACCCCCTGCCACGGGCAGGGACACCTTCCACTAGAGCAGGTTGCTCCAAGCCCCTGTGTCCAACCTGGCCTTGAACACTGCCAGGGATGGGGCAGCCACAGCTTCTCTGGGCACCCTGTGCCAGCGCCTCAGCACCCTCACAGGGAACAGCTTCTGCCTCAGAGCTCATCTCAATCTCCCCTCTGGCAGTTTAAAGCCATTCCCCTTGTCCTGTCACTTCAAATCGTGGTTAACCATGGGGCAGAGAGCTCAGACTTCTCACTAACACTGCAAAATCTCAGTGCAGACTCACCCACCAACATACATTTCAGGATACAGAGCTTTCCCAGCTGGCTTCTACACAAAAACATCCAATAGAGATGCTTTCTCAATTTTGCAATGAGGATGACTAATAAAATATGGATCAAATTCACAGCTCTACTGAACATGGACAGATATCTCCTGTCTCAGATAAATAAACCCACTGACAGAGTCCTTGGGAGTAAAGAAAACTCTGTCATTCCCCAGCAGCACAACCGGCAGAACCACAATTGTCAGTATTAGCCACACGACTCTGCAAGAGCTATGCAGGAGTCCTGCACTTGAAACACTCGGAAGGAAGCAAGAGACTCTGCAATGTGAGCAGAGTAACAGCAGGAGAAGAGTCCCACCGCCAGCAGGGCCCAGCTGCTATTTTCAGTTCTTCAAACAAGAGCAGGTTGAGGTAGCACAGGCTGCGTTTACGAGTTCAACTAGCTGGGCAAGTCTGCTCTTCTGAAAGCTTCCTACTCACTGCTGCAAGTTGTACGGGCTGCTGTAAGACAGACAAAGTTATACAAGTTAGCCAAGAGCCTTCTAACGTTCCCTTGTCGCTTATGCTTCAGCCAGCCACATTGAAGTAAAGCTCCTCAGAGGCTGGTGGTGAGGAGGGCGCAGATGGATACAGCACTGCGCTTCCCCCTTGCCATGAATCCAGCACGTCGATTTTAATCACAGTTCAGAGCTACATTCTGAGGAAGCAAGTGTAAGAAGGTAACATCCATTTCCTCCTTTTGTTCTTGACATTAAAAATAATAGTTAGCTGGTTTAATTTCCTTATCTGTTATTCACATTAGCTTGTGTATTACCCACCTACGTGAACTATCTGGGTACAGAATGCATGTTCAAATGCCCTGCTGTGCAACTCCTTTCCCTGAGGCTTTGCCAAATCATTGCTTTTCAAATTAATAACCCCTTCTCAATGGGACAGAAGACTACTGCAGCAAACCTTCCAAGCAATTCCACCTTGACTCGGAAGGACCAGGGAGAATCGCATCCAAAGATGTGCCACACGATGACTATCAGGTCATCGGATTGCTCCTGTGGTGGAGGGAAACAGTCAATTCAGAAGTTTCTTATCCCTACTACCTGAGGAATCCGATGGGAAAATGCAAGCAGGAGATGCTGAAACGCTGGCCAAGGAGGTCTGAGTGTTTGTAATATGTATCTGCCATCTGAAAACAAAGCCAGGGAGCACAGAAATTTGACATTTGAGGAAACAAACCCATATTGTTTGCAGCAGTGAGAAGGATGCCCAAACCATTGGCGTAGATATTCAACAAATCATTTAAAGCCTTGTTACTTAGAGTGTGAGTAACTGTTTAAATGGAGAAAATGAACACAAGACTGCTCCATACTTGCATTTAAGCTGCTATGCTGTATGCACCATTGCTCCCAGTTGTTTCGAAAGTGTACAAAGCTGCATATCACTGGTTATGAATCCAACAGGGTTTTTCATTACCATATATGTATTTATTACTCTAAAATGCCTTCATGACATTTACAGTTAGCAATTTTACAATCTGTAGCAACATTACTTTCCAAAACAAAAGGAAAACCAATCATTCCACAAGGCCAAGTACAAGGTCCTGCACCTGGGTCAGGACAACCCCCAGCACAAACACAGCTGAGCAGACAATGGATTAGGAGCAGCCCTGAGGAGAAGGACCTGGGGGTGTTGGTAGATGAGAAGTTCACCATGACCCAGCTTCAGTGTGCATTTGAGCCCAGAACCCCTCCATGTGCTGGGCTGCACCTCCAGAGTGTGAGCAGCAGGTCAAGGGAGGGGATTCTCCCCCTCTGCTGCGCTCTGGGGAGACCCCCCCTGCAGTCCTGATCCAGCTCTGGGGCAGCAGCACAAGAGGGACGTGGAGCTGCTGGAGTGAGTCCAGAGGAGGCCACAGAGTTGCTGCGAGGGCTGGAGCAGCTCTGCTCTGGAGCCAGGCTGAGAGAGCTGGGCTGGGGCAGCCTGGAGAAGAGAAGGCTCCTGAAGGGGAGACCTTAGAGCAGCTCCTGTGCCTAAAGGGGCTACAGGAAACCTGGAGAGGGGCTTTGGACAAGGGCCTGTAGGGACAGACCAAGGGGAATGGCTTTAACCTGCCAGAGGGGAGATTGAGATGAGCTCTGAGGCAGAAGCTCTTCCCTGTGAGGGTGCTGAGGCGCTGGCACAGGGTGCCCAGAGAAGCTGTGGCTGCCCCATCCCTGGCAGTGTTCAAGGCCAGGTTGGACACAGGGGCTTGGAGCAACCTGCTCTAGTGGAAGGTGTCCCTGCCCGTGGCAGGGGTTGGAACTGGATGAGCTTTAAGGTCCCTTCAACCCAAACCATTCTAGGATTCTACATCTACAGACAGATTCACATGCAAAACAAAAACTCCAACATACCCTTCAGTTAACTGAGATCACAGAGATTGCTTAAAAAGGCATCTGGTTGGAGTTTTAACCACTTCCATTTTCTTACTCTGACACTCAGAGTCCACAAAGGGGAAAAAATATCCTATTGTATATAAACTCCTCAAGCAATAAGACATGACAGAGAGTGAATCATGATCTCTTCAATTTGGGGCTGGTTTGTTAGACATGAAGCTGGCAGCAAAGTGTTCTCACCACATCTAGGAACAAATACATACCATAATTCCTGCATTGGAATGTCTTAGTGAAATTATAGCTTTATTTTTAAGGATTTATAATGTAAAAGTGATGAAACACATACTGAGTACCTCATTATCCTTACAAACCAGCATTGCCCGGAATGCTTACTGATCAATTAAGCTTTAGATTAAAGCTAACCAGAGTCAGTATAGCTCTTAAAAGAATACCTGAATCAGAAGATGAGATTATCAAAAACTATCTGTTTTTCCCCCTCAATGTTTCAGTTGTAGCAGCTAAAACACACAAAAATACATAAACAACTGTGCATATCAGAAATCTGCAGACCACCATCACCACACACGTATCAGGCCTCCTACACCCTGGAGCTGTTCAGACTGTGAGTGTGAAGTACCTGCTCATTTTTGTTTACAAGGGATTTCTTCTGCAAAGGACATTTTTTTCCACTCACCCACCATCTCCCTGGATCTACTCTCACAAAGCTCTTCCTCCCACCAGCTATTCTCACTGTGAATCTCTTCCAGGGTTTCAAGACAGCAGAAGGTTCCAACACGCAAGCAGCCCCTCCAGAAACCAACAGGACTATTGTATGGAAGCCGTTTTTAAGGGTATTAAAAGTTAACCACGTTGTTAAGTGCTACGTGAAGTCAGTGCCAGAAAGAAATCACACATAGTTATATAATGCTCTGTAAGCATCAGATTATTCTCAGCAGCCACACAAGTGATTTAGACCTTAATACAAATGACAGTTTAAAGAAAAGTAGCCACAATGGCAAAAGAACCACAAGTCTTCCTGAACTCAGGCATTTGGGCTGCAATGGATCACAGTGAATATTCAGCCTCGCAGATTCTTCCCCAGCACAAATGAGAAGATTCTGTGGGTTTGATGAATTTGGGAGTATTTTTGTTTGGTTTTTCAACAATTAAAGCGTATGGTTTATAAGAACTCCTGAAAGCAGACAGGGTTTTTGTGTTTTGTAGGGGTTAGTTTGTTTCTTGCCAAACTCACCCCTTAAACATAACGGATCTTTGAACCATATTTAGTGGCTCAGCTAAAGCAACTAATGAGTGTTACGTAAGATGTCTCTCCATGTAGAACAATCTGTTCCAAAAGTTACCAAAAATAGCAATTCTCTAAACACTGGCGTGATGCAATATTTAACCAGTTACTGCATTAGCAGCCGAATCCATCCCTTACTAGTTAAAAAAATAAAGACTTGAGATCTTATTACAACATTTGCAACCTTACCTAGGCTGGTAGGTTTTATCAGCTCATCCAACAAGTCATAAAAAGGTAGTTTCTGAAGTTTTATGTCGGGGTGGACAGGGTGGAGCGCAGATGTGAGATGGGGGAGTTCCAGTTCATGTTTAGGTCCCAGAAGTGACACGGGAAGCAATGGTGAGGTGGCAGGGTGGCCATCGTAACTGAGCTGTGGAATGGTAGACGGAGACAAAGCTGCTGGCATGGAGCTCGAGTGGACGCTGGGGATGGATAAGTCTGCAGGAGTCATGATTTTCTGAGGGAACCTTCGCCTATAGAGTTCTTTGATTTTCATTTGTACAGCAGGACTGCAGCCAGCCTTTAACAAATGCAGTGCTTTCGTGAGGAGTTCGTGTTTGCGTCCGTGCTTGTTCCTCCCCGCGTAACCCAGAAGTACTTGCAGCTCAGACACTCTAAGGCTCATAACCATTTGCTTAAAAGAAACAGAACAGGAAAAAATTAGTATTCAAGTTACAGCATCTTAAACACTGACATTAGATTGTGGCTTAATCCCATCAAGCATACAGCTTTTAAATGCATGCTGCTCTTCCCCCACTGATAATGTGAAATATAATGCAAAACATATTTATTCACAGACATATCTACTTAGAAAGTCTGTAATGAGCAACTTTTAAAGGGGTTTCCATTTGCCATACACAATTCAGGACAGCAGAAGAGAAAAGAACAAGTTGCCAGTACACAATAAAGCTTGTAAATGTAATTATTTTCTAATCCCTGTTCTGCTGGCATCTATAATGTTAACAGTTTTTTTACATTGACAATATCCAAGTCTCCAGTACTTGTAGTTAAAAGCTGTGCCAGTCCTTAACTCTGGAACATTATTTCACTTACAAGTCCTTCCCTCACTTTTAGCCATGCAGCATAACTAATCCACACAGGTTCAAAGGAAAGGAGATAAATGACTGATGATAAAGAGAGAAATTACAATACAATTTGTGTGCAACCCCATATGATCATTACTGAGCTAAAGGAAACTTCTCCCAATTCCATTTCCTCCTTACATGAGAGCTGCATGTTTTGGATGGAGGAGTTGGGTTTTGCCCTCTATTAATTAGCATCTTCATTTACACTGCCTTTTACTGTCTACCAGTACAGTCTAATGAACCAAACTGGTCAGACTTGTCAACTGTTTCACTTCTTCAGGAACCAAGAAAAACACTCCACAGAGTAACGAAACCAGCAGTTGCCTGCGCACAGTGAGTGCTTCCTCCCTGGTCCAGCTGGAGCCAAAAGGCAATTTATACACCTAGTTTCTATTTTAAAACTTCTTTCAATGCTTGACAGTAGCTCATTCACCATCACGTGTCCTGTGACATCAGCTCAAGTGGTATTTCTGCAGAATTCTGAATTCCCAAGAAATCCCAAGGAAGTGAAACGCCTGGAACCCATCGCCACGACTGGCTGCCTGCATCTCCCGTACGACACCGTTAAATACCCTGAATAGAATGTGGTCAAGCCCAAAAGATCAAATGCAAAATAATTCTTGACATATATATTTGGGACCAAACCAGCTAACTCAGCATATCAGGGTTCTGCCATCACTGAAGGCTGAATAACCAAACTAGCACTTGCCTTTGCAAATAACCTTTGAAACAGCGTAAAAATGCTCCCATCCTCTCTAGTTCTCCAAACTGAGCAAAGTATTCACACACACACACATTACTCAAGTTATTTTCACATTCATTTTTAAACCTGAAGTGCTAATCTTAGACAGTAAGCTATGCTTAGCTTAGCAAAACCTGCCTCAGAGCCCTATCGATTCCTCAAACCTCCAGCACCTGCAAGAGATCTTCCAGGCACAGGTGTCCACAGGAGGTATTTCCCTATCCTGAAATAGGTTGTGTTATTTAAAAGCCCTAAATCAGATGAATCACGTATTTAATGAGGTGTGCACCAGGCAGATTTAACTACATTTGCCACAAGATTTCTGCTCTGCTGAGCCACGCCAACAGAACTGAATGATCCTGCTGCAAATCTCAGCTAAACGTTGCTGCAGACTAACACAAACACTTCGGATACAAGCAGGACTTCCCTGGCTTTTTATCCTCCAAATACCCCGAGAATATACTTCACACTTTTAACTATGGGACTGTCATGGAGCTACTAATAAGAACAGACAAGGTACTTTTGTCAGAAACAGAGATGTCTTAAAAGAACAAGGTATTTCAAGTACAATCGGAAGTGTTGACAGCTCAAAGTGAAACAAATAGATTCGAAACATGGAAAAACATTATTTATATATTTATAATGTTTTACAAACATTTCCTCAACAGGGTGAGTAGTTACAGCTGAAGGGCTTAATGCCTGCTACCATCGCCCTGAGAAGTCACTTCCTGAGAGCCAGCCAGAACCTCTCAGAGCTTCACCCTGTTCATGTTTTGTAATAAACTCTTAGGCCCAGCTTGCAAAAACCACAGAGGATGAAGAAATCATCGAGCTAACAGAGCGGCTCCTGCTACATGTTGGATTTTTTCTGGTTTTTAAGGTATAGGTGAGTGAGAAATAAGTATACAGAAAGCAGAGGCCATGCTGCAGCCAGACTGACGAACCAAAACAAACACATTCCCCAGATCCTCCCCACCCTGGTGCATTCCTTACAAAGGAGGACAGAAACGATTCTATTTGCAATGTTAAGGGCACTAACAGATACATCGATTAAAAACAGGGAAAAAACCCAGCACTGAAGGCTTGTGGGTTCATTACAGTTTCATACTTCATTGAGAAACCTTTCTTCTGCAAATATAAAGAGACAATGACTTAAAGCACCCCCCCCCCCGATGCATCCATAGAGCTTTGCCAGCGGATCGTGTCAATCAGTGGCTGGGGAAGCAGAGCCCAACAGGCAGCCGTGCTGGGAAAGTCTCTCCTGTCACTGCAACATGAACGTGAGAATTCCTCTCCCCTCCTCCACCGCAGTTGTGTTTTATTTGAGGACACAGCCCAGCTCCACCAGCAGCAGTGCCGCTGCCTGGACCAGCGCTGCCCAGGCTACGAGCCCTTGGCGTGGGTCACTCTGGTACCCTAATCTTAGAACAGGCAGGGTAATTATAGCAGGAAACAAATCAAGTGCTGTCAAACCCACAAAGTAAATACAGTAAAAAGCTGCAGTTTGTAATTTTTTTGCCGTGTCATATCTCACCTCATCACAATTCACCCCCCTTTGCTGGCTTAGTTACAGCAGCAAAGCTGAAGGGCAAAAACACAAAGCGTTTTGCTTCAGGAAATCTTGGGGGTTTTTTTCCCCTGTTGCCTGGAGTAGAGTAGCAAAAAGATCACTCCCAGCAGTACAGCTGCATCTGCAACAAGCTACACAACCCACCACAAAGAGCCTGTTTCCCAACAACAGCAAATATCCACAATGCAAGTAACTGCCCCTATCTCTGGCTGTTTATCAGAATTGACAAAATGTGTGGGTTTTGCTTTCCTAACACAAAAGCAAGTAAGAAAAACACAACCAAAAAAGCCCAACCAAACAAAAATACCAAAATATACACAGCTACCAAGGGCAGACTGAAGAATAGCTTGCAAACTGCAATTACAGACAACTAGGTGCACAAGAAATGGATGCTATTTGGCTAGGAAAATGCTGAACTACCAGCCATTTGATTAACTTTGGTGTGAGAAATGCAGCAAGCCAGTTCCAGATACAGCAAATCCCAGTATCAAACACTGGCTGTTCTGATGATGATGTGCATTTTGGTACCTGTCATATCTAGGCAATATCCAAATTCAAAGAAGAGGGTAAGGACAGTAGAAAACCTGCTCAAAGTCTAAGAGTATGAACAAGCTTTACAGAAACTCAACTTATCTCACTGTAGCAGAAAGTATCTCTATTTTGAGTCACTGTAAAGTCCTTCCCAGAGCAGGTAACTCATCTATAAACATCCACCTGACATTTCCTGCTTGACAGCACAACACCAACACATGCTCCTCCGCAGAACCAGCATTAGTCACTGGGATTACCAGGCTCATTATATACCCTTCCCCTGCGGCCCACGTCCCCTCACCCAAGGCTTGTGACCACAGTCCATGCTCCCCAAAAGGAGGATGTCACCCCATTGTGTGTGTCAGGTCCACAGAAGCAGAGGTCAGTTTATTTTCCCTCCTCCCAGTTGCCTGTTTCCAAACCTGTGCCTGTTGTCTCCTGCCAGACTGTGTGAACCCATCCATGTGATGCAGCTCATGCTGCAGCCACAGGAGCAGGAGCATCCCCCCATTTCTGTGTGTTGGGGAAACAGTCTCAAGCAATTCATCTGGAAACAAGGATTATTTCCTGCTCCGCTCCTCCTTCAGATAGCCTGTAAGGTTTGCAAGAAAATAGCTTAAGGATGCAAAAGCAATCCATGGGCAGCATCCTACGTTATTCACCTACTTCACTCCATGGCTATCCATAGGAAAAGATGTTCTACATACAGCACACTCTCTCTCAAAAAAGTTGGTACGCTGTTTTTAAAGCTAACAGACATGAAAATTGAAGTCCCCCAAACCAAAAACTGCATGTAGACACTTAGGAGGTAAGAAGGAACAAGGGAGTTCTCCAGCACATCCACTAAAGGACTATTAAATAAAAAGCATCAGGCTGTAACGTCAGTGAGCGTTTTGCAGCTCCTGACTCACAGAGTTCTCTCAATAACCAAGCACGTTGAGCTGGAGAAATGGGTTTGTGCCACACAACAGGACTATTCTGCTTTGGGAATGCTGCTTCAGCATTCAGAGTAAATACTTTACCAGGGACCTTAACTTCTAACAGAGCAGCCAACATGAGGAGGCATTTACTTCCATTTCTCTCTGCCAAGAAAATAGCCAAGATAAAACTTTATTTAAGAAGAATGGTTTTCCACACAAGCCCAGTTATTCCTCCCACCAAGGAAAGGTGCTAAGGCCAGGCAGCTTCCTGGCTAGAGAAGACCAGTTCTTAGCACAGGTTAACAGGTCAGACCAAAGAAAATTGCTTTCAAGAACCAGACCTTGTCTCACCGATCTATGAAGCTTGGAAATTTAGTTTAAAAATATATAAAATCAAAGTGTTAGTGCCTCTGGATAAGAAATCCCATCAATAACCCTGTGTGGCCTCACTGGCACGTGATTCAGAGAAGTGTGACTAAAGAGACAAGCAGATTCAGGCAGAAAACATTATTTCTAGGCTGGAAAATACACTGGGCTAAAACACTGGTTTGAAATGCAGGAAGACGAACTACAAGTTCCACTGCCCAAAAAAGGCTCAGATACAGGTTAGCTGCTGAGATCCAGCACCACAGATGGTGAGCTTTCCCCTTTTTTCCCAGTTATTGAAGGTAAGGACTTGCCTGAGAGGTAAAAACCAGGCAGCAGTCAGTAATGGACTGCAGGGTCCATAGGAAGCATGATGGACAATGGAAATTTATCACTAATACCAGCACCACAAGGTACTGTCTTCAAAGCAGCATCCTCATCCATCAGCAGCAGCATTAACAGCCCCAACAATGTGATGAATGCTTTCTAGAAAGAGTATTTCTACATCACAGCAATCAACCCCGGGATCTATCTGGAGAATCCAAGTTCTTTCTGGGTGTTTATCGTAACTAGAAATTGTGAATAAGCTCCAAAACACATCCAAAAAATTTGCCAGCGGAACAAGCAGCATTTGGCTAGGGACCACACATCTTTGTGCCTAAAGCTATACAACAGGTCCTCCACAATTTTCTAACCATTAACATGGAAGTTAAAAGGGAAAAAGGAAAAAAACACCTCAAACACTAGCCAAAAGATGGAAGGAAAGAGTAAAGGGAGAAAAAAAGAAATGAGAAAAGAGATTCCAAATGGGAGGTCACCCATTTCTAGCCAGTGATTTGGGACAGTGACAGTAAGTTTCTTGTGTTACTTACACAGTGATTAGCAATAGCTTACTTCCAGTTAAGAATCATTATTACAGAAGAGGGCAAGCACTGTAACAAGTCACTTCAAAGGAGAAGTGTAGGACAGAAAACCCTCTGACTGCACCCTGTACTGCTTGGAAAGCTTCTCCACAGGGGCCTCCACAGCAGCACCCTGCTCAGCACCTTGGCCCCAGCGCCTCAGGGATCAGCTCCGGCTGCAGTTTGCATTCACAGCGTGGCCACGTTCAAAGCTCTGTTTTCAAAAACACCACAAATGGAAATTTCCCTCTTATGGAACAAGAAAACTACTATTCGAAGAATTCCATAATGCACTTCTAAAAGGCACTTTAAAACAACAACAACAAAAAAATCAAAATTGTTCTTTTTTCTAACAAAAGCAACTAGGAAGCATTAGATTAGTATGGAAATGGGTTTGAATTAATCTCAGTATAGCTCCAACACCCAGCTGTAAAAATAGAGAGTTCTTGCATGCTATGAACAGCCTCTTTAACCCCTGATATAAATCTTCTGGAAAGGAAAGCTATACCTGAGCTACACGAGCTCTCTACAGTCACACAGACTAAACTCTGGGGTTCTTTAGACATTTAAGATTTGTGAAAATGGGAAATCATAACGGTAAAAACATTCCCATCTTTTACGAAGGCACATTCCTTAGTCCTAAATTCTATCTGAAAGACTTACACAAGGAAGCTCTCAAGGCTAAGCTATAAAAATTGAAATCAGTCTCCCGAAAACCTGCAAGAGGGAGTGAAAGGCCCAATTCATGGAAGCTCCAGCGCCCCGATGACAGGCTGTAACTTCCTGCGTTTGTCTCCTGCAACCAAAACGCTCAAGGGTTGAAGTCACCGTAATTCAAACTGGGGGGAGGCAAAAGCACAGAACAAGTCATAAATATGCAACACGCTACAACCTTTAAGGGGGTTATTGGTTCTCATAATGAAAAACTCATCTGTCTCCTGGAGCGGTATGTACCGTGTCTTGGCAAGCAGGGCAGCACAAAAAGAATAGGTACAAAACAATGGCAGGTACAGGTGTTATTTGCCTTGTTACACACACAAGGCAATATTTCTTAACCAAAGAAACTCTCTATTTACACAGTATATCAGTGCTCATAAAGAACATGCTGCAATTGTAGGACCAAATCTATGCATTCGTCCAGCTGGCAATAAAAATGGATTAAAAATGTGTCACCAAAATGATGTCCATAAATTGTAAATGCCAAAAATAGCCTGGCCTGCTCTTGGTATCTCCATGGATATGAGCTTCTTTAAGGTCAAACACTGTAGTCATGCTTTTCACCAGGGAACATATTTCTCCATGCTAGCAGAGATATTACACTATAAAGCTAAATAATCAGGTGTCATTTACTTTAGCATGCTCACAAACAATGTATTTCCTTGCAAATGATATGGTTGTATATCTGTTAATAGAAATATTACGACCCTTGAACCAACCTACCTGAATGATGAAGCTCAGATTCAAGCGCCTGCTAACACCAGGAATCTCTGGTAATGAAGAGATCACCTAAGAAGTGTAGTGTTCAGTCTACAAGGCTCCTGGGCAGGAGGTTCTGCAGTTTCCTAGCACCATCCCTCCATATTCAGCTCATGTAACAACTCGCCAAGTATACCATAACCACTTAAGTTTCAATTCCACACATTAACTAGAAGAAGGAGCATTTTTCTTATGTGCTCTTGGCTTACTTGTATCTGTTGCGCTGGGAAAACTTGACTACCCTTAAATTTACAAAGTTTTAATAAGGTCAGAGCAATGTTGCTTCATACATGAACACTAATTAAGCTCTCCCTCCAGCCCACCGTTCAGAGGCCTTCATCTAAGCCTGCACCAGTGACACTATCAAGTTCTTAGATATGCCTGTTGCTTACTGGAGACAAGAAAACCACAGTGATAAAAGTAACACAATTCACTGAAGAGTGAGAGGATATTGCAAAAGAAAACAGTGAGACAGCTCTAGCCCCACTGAACCGCCTGCTAAGAACAACAAGCAGAGGTTGGAATGTTTAATATAATCCCCATGTGTTAAAAATTGTCTTATGCTTTTTGCAGATGCCTGTGGTATTTTCCTATGCTATCATATATGTGAAATATCTTCGAGCTAAAAGCTCTGACACATATAACCTGGCAAGTTAGCATAGGCAATTGCCCTCCTAGACCCCCTTTTTCTAGAGGTTATTTCCTCTGGAAGAGAGATTGAGCAGAACAGACTGTGTGCCCACGTACCCAAATGCCACTGCAGTGCCCGAACACTGAAATCACTGTGGGATCTGATGGGTTTTCATATGATGCCTTGCCAACCACACTGCGTCCTGCCCTGCCTCCCGCTGCACAGTACCACTGCCGCAGCCGGGGGGGCCGCTGGGGCAGGGATTTGCTTAAACTGCACAAGCTACATTTGTTGGGAGAGAAGTCTGCCAAGCCTTTAGTCATGTCTAAATTGTGTTTGACTTAAAGTAAGTCACATTTTATCTTAATCCGTAACGAAAGTTTTACCGTTCTCAGGAGATTTTATTCACTAGGTGAACTATATTATTACTTTTGGTATTAAATAAGGTTGCTGACACAGTAGTAATCTTCATTTTGGTTCTTGGAGACTCAAGGTTTTTTTTCAACCACACTCAAACTTAATTGTCCCTGGTGTATTTATGTGTGCAGATGGGAATTATTTTTACAGAGCTATACGCTAGCATGATTTTCACGACAAGTAATTGCAGAAATACCAGTTTAGACATCTCTGGATAGAAAACAATGTGCCTCTCTGAAGGCAAACAGCTTACATCTAAGGCCAATAACGAAGACAATTCTTCTCAGCTATTTGGGAGAGGGTCATTGCCAGACAAATTTACTTTTTATTAAGAATGTTCTTATCCTTAACTAAGCCTTTCAACTGGCTGACAGAAGAGCTAATTCCTATGCAATAAGCTTCGGCGGAGCCCAAGCCAGCCGCACACACAGCTGCCCAAGGAGCCTGCTAAACACAGTGTGTCCTGTTATAATCTCTCTGACAAATAACACAAAAGGTCTACATCGGTGTAATCAAAATAGAACAACTTCTACAGCATTCCATAACAACCTGAAAGATTGTCTCTTTGCATAAAAAGGAGAAAAACCAGGACCAAGGAGTCTCAGTTTCTAAAAGCCTCACAGGAGCTCACAAACACATTTACTTCCCCTTCCGCAGTGATTTTAAGAAGAAAACATTTTAAAATATACAATTAAACTAAAGCAATGGTTGCATACACAGATTACAGATAGGGAATCTACTCCATGCGAATCCTTTCAGCCATTCTTTCTCAGCACAACACTAGAGAATGAAGCTCCAGTTACTTTCTAAATATCTAAAATACCTGCATGAGGCATGTAGCTTTTGGAAGTCAATTTTGAAAGAAAGCTGGAGAAGAATGTACCTGGAATTCAATGAATGTACTCACATAGCAACATGGATAAAGAGGCAGCTTCCACAACCTCTTAACAGCAAGACATACAATTTCAAGACCTGCATTCTTACATCCAGGGTTTGATGTTGGCTTGCAAGCTATTTAAATCTCTACTGCATCAGCAGACATTATTTCTTTGTATGTGTTCGCCAACTTAAGCGTCACTTCATTAAAACAAATTATTGCCATAATAGATGCATATTTGCCTCCAAGATTTAAATACCTTTTTATTTCTGTACCTTACAGAACTGCAAAGCGATGTATTGTCCACATGCCACAAGTTATCACCCAGCCAGTTGTCCACTATACACAAACTTTGGCCACCGAGTTGACTTAAATGAAGTAACACTTCAGGATACAAGATTGTACAGTGAAATATGCCCAAGACACTTTTAGATCAACTATCTGCTTTTTCCCTTCATTTGTCCCATTTTCTAGGAGCACAGTTGACACACAACATCACCACTGACTATTATTCTGCTATCTCAAAATGTTTTAATTAACAATCACACTAAATTTGGATTCTGGCTTGCAGGCTGAAGCCAGGATGTAATTGAATCTCATTTCCCTTAAAAGTAACCCACTGCTATGTTCATTCCCCAAGAGAAGGAAAACTGGAGTTCTCTGTTCACAATTATACACAAAATAAAGCCAAAATGGCACGCGATAAAATTAATGTTTTCTTTCAGGCTTTGAAGCAACCCTTCGCACAAAGTTTGGTTTTGAGAAATGTATTCCCTGGCTTTGTGAATTACACCTAAAAAGATTGATTCCGAGACACCGAGCTCCATCACACTAGCAGGAGCCATCCACAGAGCTCACAAGACGCAGGAGAATGTTTAGCAGTGCTTTTATCTGTAACCACAGGAAGATACAAAAAGACTGCACCAATAGTTAATAACATCTAGAATAAAAAGTGGGGAGGAAGGAAAGGCGGAAGGGAGGGAGAAGAACAGGAAAATTAAGAGATCAGATAAAACATCAAGTATGGGAAATAATCATTTATCATTAAAAGATTTCCCCTTCCCAAGGAAGAAACAGAACACAAATGAAATAAATCTGCTGACCACAAATACCTATGAAATAGACTGGCCAATACCCTATTCCCTCCTAATCCTGGTCCACTGAGAATAATAATTTATTACTACTGGCAATTAGTCCAAATTGTTATCAGAGAAATAAGTAATGGAGCCAAGAGTTCCCACTGTGTCAATAAGCTGAAAAGAAACAGTCCATCAAGTACTCACACTGACATCTGCATAGTCTTAAAAAACCCCAACCTAGTCATTCTGCACATCATTGCCTTATTTCATAAGGAATTTGTGTATAGAAATCACGTAAGGAAGCCAAAGCACACGCTTCTTTTTAAGTAGTCAGCAGTAAGGCACCAAGATGAATACTGAGAGATTTTCCTTTTACATCTCTGTTCCTCAGAGTATCAGGTAGATGCACCACACCAGTTCTGGGGAGATCGCCCCAGGTTTCATACATCAACGTTCTCACAGCACCGATTATCTCAAGTTGGCCTCTACTATGATGAAGTATTGATTTCAAGCATGTTCTAGTGAAGCCCTTCAAAATCACACCTTTAGTGCAGTTCTAAGACTTCACACAGTGTAAGCAAAAGAAACATTTCCTCTACTCAAGTCTTCCTCCTCCTTCAGGAGGAGACACCCATTCTCTTGCCTTTCCCCTACTTACTTCTTAAACAAAGCCACTGTTACAAAGCAGACTTGGTGTTCTAAGTTCTTTTCACATTCCTTGCTTAGCCCTAGTCCTTCTTAAAAAAAGACTGCCCTAGATGTTTGCTGGAGACCAAACCAGGACTAACAGTCCTTTCTCTGCTCCTTAGCTATTGAATGTTTTCTTCTTCAAGCACCACCATTTATCTGGAAGCCACTTCCCTGCTTCCCACGTTTTATCTATCAACATCGCAGTGGCCATAAACAAAAGGATAAAAAAAGAGGGAAGGTTTGAGGGAAAGTAATTCTTTTTATTATATTTAGAGAAAGAATTTCCACATCTGGTATTTTCAACCATATCAATTGGTCCAAGAAGAATTACAACCCTTTGCATTTTATAGAAGCATCCACCAGCGAACCGATAGGTTCAGGTTTTTAGGCACCAGCCTAAAAGCTTAAGACCAAGAAACAGTTTTCACGTGTTTACATGACTCTTCCAGTCCATGACTACTTTTATCAAGTCAAGACATGACTGCACATGAAATTCAAAGTTATTAAAGCAGTCAAAATTGGAGGAAAACTTAAATTTCTCATGTGTTTTTCTCATTACGTGGCTGATGGCTCAGGAGAGGAACTTGGGCATCACTACAGACAACTCTTCATGTAGCTACAGCCAAATAAGCATATTTGCAGGGAACTAGTAGGCTACAGAACCTTGGAAGGTCTCTTCCAATCTCACATTCTGTGCATGAGAGTATTTTTCAGAACTGAAGGAAAAGTCAAAGGAGGGAATCAAGAACTAGAAATGAGATGTACAACGTATCTACTCATAGAGTCATTCCAAAAAGGCAAAGAATTTCAAAATACATACTGGAAACCTCAGAAACTTGGGCAGAGTTGGGCAGGAGAAGGGCATCAACGTGAGAATGGTTCATCAGTGGAGTATGAGTACCCAGGACTACCCTAGGAACACATAGGTCTATACAACCAGATCAGAACACCGCCTACTAGAATCAGTCTTACCTATCCTAGCCCATTTTCTCTGTCAACATGATGTCTAGAATAGAGAGTAGCCACGTGACAGCGAACTGCCAGCACAAAAACTATGTGTGAACCACATGTGGCCACCAGTAATTCAAGAAAAGTCAGTTTTTCAAACTGAAGAGCTATTGTCTGTCACAGCACAATAGGGAACACAAATTATAGGTCTGACTATTTATAGAGCAGTTAAAATGTACACTAAAGCCTAATTTATTCCTAACTGTACAGATGCATTAAAAATTTGAAGTATTTATTTACTGCACACAACAATATGACATAGAATTAATATTTGAGTCACATATTGAGACAGGTCCATTTTAAAGTGCCAAAATACATTTATTATTATAGAAATCAGTAGCTGGATAAAAAAAAAACCGAACTTATGTCATTTGTCCAAACCCAAGGGAAAATACTAGCAGTTAGAAGTTCATCTCCCATTTCAAAAACCTTACTACATCAGTACTCAGCCTAGTTCCCACCGAGGTGGATTCAGAACCCTAAGTCAGTCAAGTAATGAGACTCAAGTAATGGATGACTTCTCTGGCTGCTACTCAGGACACTAAGGCATCAGTAAGACTGTCAAGAATCACACTGATTCCATTCCAAGTACCAGCACAGCTTGGAAAGAGAGCAACGGGGTGGCAGCGGTGCCAAACGCTGGCTGCGTATCCTGGGGAAGCCATCTAAAAGAGCCATGGAGACAAAGAAAGGGAAAGCAGGAAGCTCAGTTTTTCATATCACCCACAACGACTGGTTTCTTCCCACTATGCAGAAATGCAAAAAGATGATAGAATAATAGGAGAGGAAGCAGACCTTCCTGCTTTTCTTCAGCATTCAAAAGAGGATAAAGAAAACAGTTTCAAATGACAACATGCAGCCACAGACTGAGAAGATGCATCTTAAGCAAGGCCCAGACTCCTGACAGAGCTGATCCTAATCCTACTTCACTCCTCAGAATTTGGGCTACTCTGCCCTTATACCTTCCAGTGCTGCCCACACCAGAAAATGGTATTTTTACATGTATTAGCTGTACCTCTAGGCTGGAAGACAAGCATGCAGTGCTTAAGAACCCATTAGCTCGCAATGACTAATCCCAGGACAAAACACTCAACAGTGCATTAGAAAGCTAAGAATACATTCCCTATGCAATATTTTCCTGGCCCACACAGAGCACAGACAAGGCCTATAGAAACATTTCTTTCCCAGTCACACTGGTACATGTTAAGGAGAGACACTAAGGATATTTGCTCAGTGAGAAGAGACACATTTCATTTCCCAGTGCCATCAATCTGACACACCGTCCCCCTCCCCGCCACCTCATCCTTCAAGCACTGTATTTTTCTTACCATCAAAGTAAGACTGAATTCAATTAATCTATTCACACAATAACCTCTGCCCTGCATGGAAACAAACTGCTTGATGGAATGAAGGTTTTTACAAGCCAAGTTTCAGCCACACCTAAGATTTAAAATACATGAAAACTATTGCAAGTAAACTCCAAAAACGATACTGCATTTAACTTGGCTTCAGCCACAAGAACAACCAGAAGTGAAAAGAGCTGCCTAAGAAAACTCTGATATCAAAGTTAGAACTCCCATGGAAATCCTGACCAAGTGAAAACAGAGAGTGTGCAGTGTTTCTGCAGTACCGGCTGCAGATACACACAGCCTTGCAGGGCAGAGGGAGGAGGATGCTCCACTCACTGCTCCTTTTCATCTTCACTGACCAAACTCTTGCCCCACCTCATTAACCGCACTCATCCAAATCCCACTCTGAATAGGAATTTGCATATATACAAGCCTTTTGCAGCTCATTAATGTCATCTGAATGGCTCTCACACGGTCATGAATTTATACTCTGCCTGTCTCTTTGTACACATACAGGTCAATGGCATGGGGAGGGGGGGTAGAGGGGGAATTATTTAGGATCTCATGACAAAACAAACCATTTTCTGGGTTTCAGCCTAACATTTTAGTATGAAGTGTCTTCACCCTTTTGCCTCCTCATACACTCACCAGATAAAATCAAGCTTCTACTTCCAGGTAAGATGTTGTAAGCATTGTATTACTTCACAGCCTTGCTCAGCCTCTATGTCAAAAGCAAAGGACAGTCCAGTATCAGGGAGAAGATAAAAACGGAGGCATCAAGACATCGGTCATGCACAGGCCTGAGGAACGAAGGAGTCAATGCAGTCAGTCAACTAATATTTAGCTCAAGCCCTTTGCTAAGCTGTGTGAACATACTCTGAAAAACAAGGGCGCATTAAAAAAAAAAAAACACCTCTTCTAGTTAACTGAACATAGGAAACAAGTTTCAACACATCTCTGCTTCCCCTTAAAACAGCTTGGCACCACCTCAGAGTTCTACATATGTTCAAAAACAACAGAATAGTACAGGTCAAAGGAAGCCATGCAAACCCAGCCCGCACGCACAAGCTGGCTATTCTTGCAAAATTAATAATATTTTCTTTAAAGAACAAACCATAGATCTTTCGCTGGCTATTCAAAGTTCTTCTATTACCAACATGTCCCAGTTGTTCCAAGACTAAACAATAGAGGAAGGTCACGCATGGAGTTCTGCAAGGGCCATGCTGGCACATGGAGCTTAACCTATTCGTTAACGACCTAGAAAATGAAGTGATCAGTGGGGTGACAAAGTTGCTGACAATATGATGTGGCTGCAAACTGAAGAATGACTGAAAGGCCTCAGTGACAGAGCAATTCAATGTACATAAACATAAAGCGATGTCTATGGGGAAAAGCAGCCCAGGCAGACCCAGCTTTACATGTAAAGTGATGGGCTCTGGGCTGACCTTTACCACACTAGAGCGAGCTCCTGGGCCCAAGATAAACAGACATGTGAAAACATCAGCTCGGTAGCAGTCAAACACACAAATCATTGTTAGAAATCATTAGGAAGGGACCAGAGAGCAAATGAGAAAGCATTCTACACTATATCAATCCCTGGTTCACCCCGAGCCCAAAGTGTGGGTGGGTTTGGTGGTCTCATCTTAAAAAAAGTAAAATAAAAAAGGAGGGGGGAAAAAAGAAAAAAAGATATATTAGAAGTGGAAATGTTCACAGAAGAATGACTTCCAGAATTAAAAATCAACAAAAGCCAAGACTTTTCAACCTAAAACCTGGGGACAGACGTGACAGCATGAAAGCCACGAAGAGCACAAGGAGACCAGACAGGGATCAACGGTACTGTCTCTTTCATTACACAATATAGCAACCAGTGGATGAAGGTCGCTGGAACCAGGCTCAAGAGAAAATGAGAAGGCTTCTCACACAGCAAGCAGCAGAACAACAGAAATCCCTACTAAAACACCGGGAACAAAAGAAGTTCAAGAAGAACCTGGGCAAACACTCAGCACATAAGATTTATTACACTTGTCCAGCCAGTAGCCCCCACCTGAACCCCCACTGGGTTCAGAGGATTGAGCTGAAAATAGCTGGAGATCAGGAGAATATTGCAGGGAGGTGACAGCTCTTCCTCATACTTTGTCCTGGTTTGCGTTTGCCTGTGCACTCACTTCTGAAAGCTGCAGGAGACAATACCAGGCCAGATGGACCCTTGGCCTAAACCAGTGCAGCTACTTTTACATTCTTATGATTCAGTGTATAATGCATGTTTATTTTTAGCCATTTCCTCAGAAAACCCAAGCGACGTCAAAAGCCTCTAATAAAAATGGTACTTCTCAACTGAAAACAGTCAAATTTTAACACAAAAAAAGGTGAAAGTAACTGACTGAAAACCTGGGTGTACACCCTTTAGAAAAATATTATCCAAAATCCTTGTAATTCAAGCCGGCAACAATTCTGATACTTGGTTAAAATAATCTGAAGCCCTGCCATCAAGCAGCCTCAGCAGATTCACTGACAAGATACTGTTAAATCAACACAGAACCTAGGAAAAAGAACAGCTTTGCTTCTGTACCACTGCTGAAGCTTCAGCATCATTCATTTTGGTGCAGTGCATTTATAGGTGCACGAAGAGCCCCACAGACAGCCTGAGCAGAGCTGTCTCCCAGTTTTCAATAAACTCCAAACCTACACAAATACTTGGGACTGTTTCAAAGCCTCTTATTTTGCACCAGAGAAACAAGATACAACATCTGCACAAAAGTGAGATCATTTTGTCAAGGGAGTCTCAGGAAACAGTACAACGAATGAATGTATCAGAAAACATTCTCGTCCACACAACTTTATACAACGCTCTCCTGCAGCTCAGATTTCAGATTTTACCTGAACCAAACACATTATCCCTATTGGATTTGGCCTCTGCTTTTTAAAAAACAAGTAAATGAGCTGCACCTAGGCTAAACTGCCAAGCAAAACTGGGCTCACTGCTATTTCCATCCTATATATGCGATGTTGTGCACCAACTAATCGTGTTTCCAGTTGAAATGCTGAACAGAGTGGCCTTATTAAATCCAGACTCTGCTCTACAAAGAGGGCAGGAGGAACATCTTGGAGAAGACTGTAAATGAAGGTAAGGAAGGCGTTTCAGCTCGGAACAGTTCTCAACTGTCTGTCCCACTTTAAGGGACAGTAAATTTCTTCGTGTAAGCAGAAGTAAGTGATCTGCTTACACAGCAAACGCACCGAGATGCTCTTTAAGAAGGCAGTTACACTTTCTCAGGAGGAAGCTCTGGCACTGTCATGCGCAGAAAAGCTGGAGGAACCTCGCATAGACTGGTCAGACCACAGAAATGCAGAAGGACCAAGATTAGACTAGACCAGGGAAGGGACTCTCAGGACCACCAGTCGTTCTGCAGATACACAGAGCCAATCTCAATCCCACAAGCAACTAGGATGAATTATTCTGCTGAACTCTGTGGTTTGGCTCAGCTACCAATCTGCTCCCCTTTGTGAGCCTCAAGTAGCAGCATCAAGCAAATGCATGGTCAAGAGGGCCAAGGCTGAAATTTGATGGACCTAAGGCACCCTATTGCAAACCACATGCTCTGAAAATATTGCAGAGGACAGACCCTACAGCTGCTCAATGAGTTGTACAGAACAGAAAGGTAAAGCCGCAATTCTGGCTGGCAGCTTGAGTATGTGCCTAGTGGAAGAACCACCATGAATACAAATCCCTACAGCTTCGATGTAACATTCCAGTGTACCTAAAGTGCTCTGTAGTTTTCTATTTTGCCATCTTTTTGGAAGAGAACTGGGGTTTTTTCCTAGTATAAACCCAGCTTAGAAAACCAGGCCTCTAATCTCAGCTCTTCCTAAAGAGTATGATTTAACTCCTGCCCAATACAAATTTCTGAGAACATTTATCACATATGTTTGCACACTCGAATGGCTGTGGCTACAAAAAATGCTTCTTCAGGAAGTGAAGGCAATGCTGCAACCAAGCAGTAAGCAGCCTGAGCTCAGTTTTCCATCTGCTTTGTAACCACAGGTTTTATGGGAGAGGAGGAGAGAGTGGGAAAGCTTGGTACACCAATTTGCAAAATGGACAAGAATCCTACGGAGCTTCCCGGTGAAGAGATGCTACCTGCTGCCTGTCATCTGCATTCATCTCCCTGCTTTTGAAATCTAATCTTTTCAAAGCAACCTCCACTTTTTCCAGTGATACCAGTGGACAGTCTCAGGAACTACTTCTGCACATTTCTGAGGCTTTTTTAATGCATCTCCACTAATATAAAACCACAGGAGCAAAGACTCCTCAAGAACTACATCTATGGCATGGACTCATCTGCCCAAATCCCATCCCCAAACAAGCTGCTGGTACTTTCGTGTCAAAGATGGGAAGTACAGCAAGATGGTCTGGCAATAGGCTGGGGGCACAGGGCTTACCAGCCTGGTGAAGAGAAGGCTTTGGAGGAACCTAATGGCAACTTTCTAACATGTAAAAGAGGTCATGAAGAAAACAGGCGCAAGATGAAATAAGAGTTTAAAGTAAATAAACAGATAGATAAACTATCTGTTTATATGAGAACATATAAACACTATGAGAACACCATGAGAACAGTTAAGCAGTGGAACAGGTTATCCAGAGAGGCTGTGCAGTCTCCATCCTCAGAGGTTTTAAGGACCAGACTGGATAAAGTCCTGAGCCACCTGTTCTGACCTCATAGCTGATGCTGCTTTGAGCAGGAGGTTTGACTAGAGATCTCCCAAGGTCCCTCCAACCAAAATTACCAAATAATCCATGGTCAGGATCAAAGGAGCAACTAGGTGTCAAACTGAAAGTAACAGCAAGGAGAGCTAACAGGAGAGTCCTACTGAACTCGGTTTGAAGAATTTAGCCTGACAAATCATATCTGGGCTGTAAACTGGGAAAAAAACGCTCTTAGCAGACACTAAAAACATGCAAAGCACAGGGCAGAAAATATCTACAGGAGATAAAGGGATGCTTCACAGCTTACTATTGTGGAAAAGTTATTGGCTGTGTATCAGCCCCAAAGCAGGGTAGAGATTGAAATTCTCCCTTTCTTACCCTCTCCTGCTGTTAGTAATTCTAGGATGGAAACTGGCAACTGAAGCATTACCTACAGCCCATGCAGTCCTGGCAGCAGCAGAGAGGAAGCAGAACTCATACATGTTTATTAGAATGCATCCAGAAAGCTCATTACCATTTCCTAAACAAAACAAGGGAAGTTCACCACAGAGCAATCTTCAGAGATGCACATAAAGACAGTAACACTTATCTTTCTGTCCTCCATGCTAAATAAACTCCAGCATACCCACAGAGTCTCTGCTGCAGAGCTTATGAGTCTATCCTTACCAAGCATGGTTTTAAAAGCTCTTTTTCCTTCTCCACTCATTATCATGTCACTTCCTATATGAATCTCTTGTATATCAACTCCTATAGACATAAACGTCAAGCTAAGGTTGACCTTTGGTTTAACTGTATACTAGCTTTACGTTTCTGTGTTTCACATATTCTAGACAAGCCCCATAATACTCACCTTCTGCTAATTCCTACTCTCCTCTAGTCTTGGATACAATGCTTGCTTACAGAGCACTCTGCTATCCCTCCAGTGTATGTAAAGAGAAAAAAATATATCTGCAGAGACACGGCAGTACATCTATTGCCATCCCTAACCCCAACAGGAGAATAGGATTAACCAAATTGCCGACAAACTCCTGGATCAATACAGCTGCAACGGACACAGGAGCCTCAGCAAAACAATAAGAAAAGAAACGACAATCAGGTCTGTACCACAGCACACGGAGAACAATAATATAATGTTACCTGGCTTCATCTGGTTCTGGTTGCCACAGAAAATTTGGAAGATAAGCTAACATCTCCCATCCCCATTCTCAATTCCATATATTCTCATTTTTAAAGGTTTAACATCTTTGACCTTTTACTGTAGCCTCAGAGCTTCTAAATTACTTTAAAATAGCCACATTTTGTGGCAGTGACTAGTTGTTCAAAATGGCTTTGACAGCACTGATTAAAATTACAGAAATAAGCACCCTTTTGTAAGCCTCTGGAGCTCCTTTCTTCTCCTCACCCTCTCCTTTAACTAGCAAAAGAATCTACTTTTAAGAAAGGAATTTATTTTCATGAACCATTGAAGGCACTACACGCAATTTTTGCACCATAAAATTCAATCATCTTCATTTTAAAAAGTCCAAACCAACACTGAGCATTTACTGGCCTGCACGGAACTGGAATAGTGACAGAGCCATGAGACAACCCATAGCTGAGCTCAACCAAGAGGGTTCTGAAACTCAGCTGCCCAAGCGTGCGTCACAGCCAGCACCCAAACAATAAATTTCCCCTTCTCTCCCCCGTAAGAACAGGACAAACACTTCTCTGTGATTCTTGCAGGCAGATTTGTGTGTAACCAGGGGTGAAGTTCCTGCTGACAGGGGACAGCACAAGCCGAGGCGGCTGGACTGCAAAAGACACATAGGAGATATAGATATATATCGACAAGTTTTTACCATAAACCCCACGTTTGCACCCTTCACTGAAATCATGGCTTTCAGAAGGCTTTTACTATTTTTCATGGAGGGGATAAAGCTGAGTCTTCCATTAGAAGGGCACCTGTAACATCTTTCATCAAAGCAAAAGTTGAGTTGAAGTGCAGCAGCAAAAGCAAACAGACATTTCTAAGACAATCTCAGGTTCGTAGGTAGAAGTCTTTCCTTGTGGAACCAGAGGGCCAAACACCATCACCGTGTAAGAGAAAAACTGCAAGAGATGCAATCCATTTCCCAGCCACAAATCCTCTGGGACAATGGGTGATCCCAAGGCCTCACAAAGTAACCCTTTCAAAACAGGTACTATTACTTCAAATTCAAGTTTCAGCAGAGACCAATGAGGCTCACATTGATGGAGTTCCAGCTAACTCTGGGGTTCAGCTCTGAACTCACTCATAAGCATTACTACAACACGGGTTATAGGAGACGCTTTGGAGAAACGCAGCAGTCGGGCACTCAGAGGACCGGAGAGGACTGAGGGCATCTCCAAACAATCACAGGCAGCACTTGAGCCTCAAGTGTTTGGAAGTTCTGTTGGGTTTTCACTATAATGGCACTGAAGAGGAAAATGATCCGATGTTGATTTCTGTGAGAATGGACTACGGGAACTAAAATCTACCACAACAAACACATTAGTGACAAGTCTGCACTTACCTCTGTGCTCTGTATGAATGCAGATCAGAGCATAGACCACAGCAGTCATCTACATCCCCATAAACAACTTCAGTATCTGCATGTATCTTAACTGTCCTCACCCCGCTTCATGGGATGCTTTTAAATATTTGTCTTGTGTGTCTGACCCATAAACATTCTTATCAATGGCCAAGCAGTCCTGAGCTCTTCCCCTCCCCAGAGTAACACTCTTCCCCTATTCTCACAGAATAAAGCTAAATAAGATGCATCTTCTACCCACCTCTTCGCTTCCAAGCCTTTTAACCGCAATTTCTAAATACATTTATAACCAAAAGAGAAATGAACTGTAAATCCATTAAAAAATAACTACTACAAACTACCGGTTCTTTTCTTCCTTCTCACAAGTGACAAGGAGTAAGAATTTCACTTGCCCAGGGCTGTGCAACTTCCAGGATGGCCCCTAACATTTGTGAAGGGTTTATACCAGAAGTGCACTGACACTGTATTTACATGTACGCAATGTGCAATCTGGGTTTTATTGGCAATAAAGAAGTGTTATGGATTGGGGCTTTGACAGTTCAGCAGTGATGCACAGCTGCCAATTTCATTCATCTGATAGCTGCAATTCCAGTGTTGGAGACCAAAAGCTAAAAAAAAAAAAATACCTAGACCAAAATATAGTTAAAAATACAATTATAGTGACATACAGCAAATTACAGGCATGAAAAATAACGTAATCCGCAGACTCAGATAACAATAAGAAGTGGATTATATTGACTTTAATCACAGAAACACACAACCCCAGCAACTTATAAAAGGATTAAGCAAAAATAGCTCGTAATACAGAAGAGTGAAATTCTAATTGAGCACTGAAATAGGCAGCTTACACTTATTGGCATTGACGATGCAATTTAACACAACCACGTCTCCATACCAGAGATCTATGTGTCACTATTACCAGCACCACCACCTGAAAGCCCTGCCACCAGCCTCTCCCCCTCAAAAAGCTGCTTCCCTGTACTGAAGGGAGGGGTATTCCCCAGCTGAGTACTTTTAAGTGGGTTGTTTTCATCACCATTGTGTGGAAACGCTATTATGAATTTTCATTCAAACTCTTGGCTCACTTTTTTTAAGTATAAATTGTGTCTAACAAGAAACACACCAGGGATCTCTTCAATCCCCAAAGGCAGTTTCTTAAAAGGAGAGAGAACAAAGGAGAAAACCTCCCAGCATGTGCTTTCCAAACCAGCTTCTTAGGACAGTATCAAGAATGACAATACTAGAACATAAGCTTTTCTTTTTCATTCTTTGATCCATGTATAATTGAATTGATTATTGCAAACTGTGTAATGATTTCCAAAAGACTCAAGGAGAAGGCAGAGATCACAACAATCTAATAACCAATTTAAAGAGATGTAAGAAATATTGAAGGAAAGATTTAATCACTCAAGTGTACTCCTTCCAATTAGAAAGAGCTTTAAATAGCTTACCTTGAGATAAATTAGAATCTGTATGCAATTATACAGGAATAGTAATTAAGATCAGGAAAATTCACATAACCCTCAGCCTATAGAGTCAGGGAAGCACTTCACAGCAGAACAGACTTTTCAGTTACCTTGTTTCATCAACAGAAATGAAAACATACTGGTTTGATTTATCCAAACCTTTGAGAGTACCAAAGAATCCAGTAACCTTCAGCCTGGGATCTGCAAAGTATGTTTGATCTTATCTGATTATTTTCTTTCCGACACGACAAACATTCTCAAACAGAGCAAGAGACCGAAATACTCTTGATCGTGGTAAGAAAATACATTACAGGAAACGCTATTTCACGATTTAGAACTGTAGGAAACTATGGGAAGTAAGAATGACCACTGCTTTTCTAGAGGAAGCAAGAACTTTAATTTTACTTGTGCATTTGGCAACACCACCCATCGCACCACACTCCCCAGTTTACATGTATGTCCATTACGCACATGTAACCACATGGTTCTTTGCACAGGAAGGCAAGAAAGTTTTAGGAACTCAAGTTTTTCTGACAGACTTTATTTGGCAAGGCAGGTGAGTTACTGCACAACTTTGACTTCAGTTTTTAAAGGTCACTACAGCTGAAATCAATGCCATCTGCTAATTAATCAAAGGAGAAACGGCAAAAGATTTTACCTAAGAAAATCAAAATAATTCCAGGAATTCGCTGTTCATTCCTCAAATAGCAGAGCCTTAATCACAAACCCTCCCTCAGCTACCTTCCAACTTGCAAAAGAAGGAGGAATTTCAAAGCACGTTTCCCGGGGATGTACTCCTGTGTAGCTGGGTGCAGTGGGTATTTCTAAGATGTAACAGCTTTCCATTAGCCACATTTTTCCAAGGAGCACTCTCACCTCATCGAGTACCTAATAACCGAGCTGTACTACTGGAAAACCAGTGCGCAACAGCTACAACTCTAAGGAGAAATTTCGTGTCCCCTTGTCTTTCCTTCTCCTTCCTGACAGAGCAGGACACACCCACACACCTCTTTTCCTTTGTACAGTCGAGAGGAAAAAAATATATATATTTAAGCTGTCAAAGTATGAATTTATGAAGTAACTGCTTTACTTATGTAAACTGCCAAGCCCCTATATAGCTACCAAAAAAAAACCCCAACAGCTTTTCACAGCACAGTGCTACCACCCTGCAGTGCCAGCTTGCAAGTAGCACTGCACATCCTGAGCAGCAGAGTGAAATTGAAAAGAAACTACTCAGTTTGGCATTTACCCTTCAGCTCCCCGAGGCAGCAACGGTACTTAAGAAATAAAATTGTAATTTCTTTCTATCAGTTTTCAAGAAGCAGGTTCCAGAAATAGCTCAATAAGGAAGACCGGGATGACAAGCAAACACAAATACACTTCTATGAAAGCACCACCTGTAAAGCTGCAGAGGAAGAGAAAAGGACAGGCCTCTTTGCTAGGCTCGTGTGTATACGTACCCAGAGGCTCTGTGATGGACGGGCTTCAGGTTTCAAAGCTCCCGAGATCAATAAACTGTTGATTTTCATACTAAAATCATGCCTTTCAGCACTGTGCCTTGGCCACCATCCTGCCGTCTTCACACACATCAAAAAAAACCCAACTTTATTCCCTAGCTCTCATCTCTTTTAACGCCACTTGAGTCAGTTTCGCTTATGAAGGCATCACATAAACCCAAGCCGGCCTCTGCGCAGCAAAACCTCTTAAAGTCAGTTATGACAACACAATGCTCCAGTGCCACAGCAAGACTAATAGAAGCTTAACACAGGACTCGCATCTCAACCCTTTCTCTCAGCACAATTTGAAGAAAAAAAAAGGAGTTTGGGGACAACACAGCTCAAGCAACACACTCGGCAAGACACCCACAGAAACAAGGGACTGAGGAGGGGTTAAAGGAGGATCTGTTTGTCCTGACATGGCAGCCACAGACCCCCAAGAGCTGGAACACACACAAGATTTTGCTCTTCACATCCTGACAGTTCTTTAAGCATCTAAAAATGAAAGTACAAGAAACCTTTAACACCGAGAAAACTGAGACCTACTGAAACTCCAGGGAAAAACAAAATATTTCCCCGGTCTTACTTTACATATTGCGTAGTTTATGTTACATATTTAAAATACTTCTGATTTGTGTCTTTGTCTGTATTAACTTGAAAGTACAAGCCAGGAGCCCTCCTGATGAGTAATGGCCCTATGATAACTACAGTGAAATTCTCAAAGTTTTTAAAACCCCTGCCGGGTGTGGAAAGCCGAGTTTGCACCCACACACGCCTTGCCAAAGTGGCTGGGAAGTTTTGGGGGGTCTTCTTTGTGGTATATATTTTATTTCTGTTCACTTCTTTTAGTGCAGAGCATGGACACCTCATCACTCACTATTCCCTATTCCACCACAGGCAGTTGGTCAGAATACCTGGTGGGATGCACTAGCAGAGGTTCTCCCTCTCCTCCTCCGGGGCCGAATCCCACCTAACTCCCCTGTAACCCAGCGGGACCCCCCTCCAGCTTCACCCATCGGGGAGCTCTAACTTCGCCCGAGGGTGCTCCCGAGCGCCCTGTCCGGTGCGTCCCGCAGGGTGACAGAGGCAGCCGCAAGCTTCCTCCCTCGGAACCCCTCAACATCTGCCCGTGACGTTCTTTATTTACCGGAGGGCGAGCGGGGCGAGGCCAGCGGGGCTCCCCGGTCTCCCACCCTCACCACACCGGGCTCGGTAGGAGCCGGCCGCCTGTCAACGGCGGGCACAGCCGCTCCCCGGGGCTCCCTCCCCGCCGGCGCCGCTGGCGGAGTCCCCTGGAAACTTTGCGGGGAGCCCGGGGAACCGTCCCCCGCCCCGGCAGCGGCCGAGCCGCGCTGCCCAGCGCCGGCAACTCCCGGGGGCTCCCCCGGCCGCCGCCGCCCTCACCCCCACGACGGCCCAGCCTGAGCTCAACCGCCCCTTCCGCTGGCGCTGAAGGGAGCTCTCGCCTCTCGCCCCTCTTTCCCCCGGGGCCCGGCGGAGAGCGGCCGGGCGGGAGGCAAGAGGAGGACAGCTCCGTTCCCCGCCCCGCTCCGTCCCTCAGCCCCCGCTGCCGGCGGGGCGCCGCCGCAGCCACCCCGGCGAGGCAGCGCCGCAGGGCGCCGCGGGGCGCCGGCAGCGGCTCGCCTCGCCCCCGGCGGCGGGGGAAGCACGGCCCCGGCGGCCCCGAGCGCGGCAGCGAGGGGCATCGTAGAGGGAATTGAAGCTGCGCTTTACCTTTAGTTCCGCACTGTCCGCCATCTTGCAACTCCGGGCGCAGGCGCAGTGAACCCCGCCGGGACACCGCCCCCCCACCGCTCCCCCCGCCGGCACGCAGCGCGCAGCGTTTGAATCGCGGCGCCATTTTGTCCCTCCTCTGCGCTCCGCCGGGCGGGGGGTCTCCGGCGGGGAAGGCGCGGCGGGGTTCCTCCCCAGGGCTGCGGGGTTCCTCCCCAGGGCTGCGGGGAGCCCCGGCCCTTCGGCGGGGAAGCTCCGAATTCGCTTCCGAGGGGGCAGCGCGTCTCCGCCGCCGCCCTGACGGGGAAGTTTCCCCCCTGCCAGCGCCGTCCTGCCTGCGCCGCTGGTCGCTCCGTGAGGGGAGCTGCGCGCTGAGGGGGGAGCGGGCGGCGCTCCCGAGGCAGGGCCGGTGAGGGGGCTCGAGCCCCTCGGCCGGGGGCTGTCTGGGATGGGATGATCAAAGGGAGGAGGTGGGCACGCATTCCTGTAGCCATAAGTTGATTAAAATTGCAATTTGCAACTCCGCTTCCTGCTACTTAATCCACTTCCAAGTGCCTCGGGAGTGGCACAGCGCGGGGGTCCCTCAGCGGGTGCTGGGTGCCTGCCCTCCCGCTCCGCTGAGGCACAGGGTGGGTGTACCGGCCCCGGCCCAACCGCTCTGCGGGTGACACCCCACCCCCCCCCCAGGACGAGCTGGGCAATGAATTGCCCTGCTATCGGTACCCATAGGAACCGCAGCACCAGGCGAGCGATGATAAGTTTTACCTGAGCTGCTGCGGAGGAAGTTGGGGAATCAACGTGGGGCTGGCCCGGGCTTCGCTCTTGCTCAGGAAAAGCGAGACAAGTGGTTTTAGGAAGGCCCACAAAACAGCAGAGCTTTTAGGTCAAAACCATGTCATCATTTTTCAGTGAAATGTAGGTTCTTGCAAGACCAGCCAATGTAGAAGGGGGAAAATGCATACTGACAATGCTACCTGGCAAGGTGACTCCATCAGTGGTGAAATTGATCGGCTTAAATACAGGCATTTAAGTCAGACACCTTAGCTTGATTCAGCTTCCTTTTACCTGTGTGTTACTCTATAATGATCCTTTCTCCACTTGGCCTTTACTTAGTGCATAGGATGGAAAAAAAAAAAAATCTGTTGAACACGGCCACTATTGTACATGGTTTTAAATGAGAGAGACAAAATTTGCTGGTTTTCCACAGCTGCTGTAAAATTCATCATTGTACATTCAGAAAGCACTTAAATTATCTGCCTTGCAAGACAAAAACAGCATTAGTATCTCCACACTACAGATTAAAGAAAGCACGCTTGAGGCCACACAGGGAATTGGCGGTAAGAAGATTACCACTCATGATTATTACTGAATTATAATATATCCCATATGACCTGAATAGTTAGCCACAATTTCAAGTTAGGTAGTTCCCATTGAGAGAAGAATGCGATAGTGGTATCGAATAGCTTTTTGCTGCCATCCTTCTTATTGGTAAGACTATATATGAAGTTCTGATTCCATGAAGGAGAGAAAACAACCTATATCTCTCTCCAGATATTTCAAAGCTTTCTACCCATAAACATTCCCCAGCTTGGTCTCAAGACCAGATTGACAGAAAACCCAGGCACATCTTTTCACTCCTCACTCTGGTACCCCACTTTCTTCCCCAGGTCATCCTTCATCCCATTTCTGTTGCAGATACACCAAGTCTCCACTGTTCTTATTGATTTCTTTTACAGTTCTCAGCGTTCAGCATATCAAATGAAGCATTCAGAAAATGAGCAATTAGAAAAGGCTGATAAGTAATACTCCGATGCTCTGGCTTAATACTGCATGTAATGAAGACTTATCACAGTGTCTAAAATGCTGGTTTGGGGAGGGGGTAGGGAGCTAGGCGAGATAGCTAAAAAAATAAAAGTCAGATGACTACCCAGTACACCCACATGTACCATAATTAGCTGATCTATTTCAGTGGTCTGAACCAGCCCAGTTTAGAACACTTCATTTTGAATGATTGAGTATGTTTAATAATCATGATCTACAAGTTTGTGTCTAGTTTAAAGAATTTCTCAAAAAAAAACCTATAGTTGAATAAAGACAAATCCTTTTTTACTTTTTTTTTTCCCCTTTCCCCTGAAAGAGGCTTGCAGCACAGCAAACAGTTTTTCCTCTGCTTCTTCACTTCCTACCAAATTCAGTGGGATGTGGACATGTGCTTAAGTGCTTTGCTAAATCATGGCATAACACTATCAAACCTGACACATGGCCATAAACCACAGCGTCCTCTTGCAAAACTTGCTTTAAATAAAACAGGCTGAGGATGTCTTCAGATACATTAAAATAAGGAAGTGAACTAAAAGAGAGGATACAGAATATTCACTTCAAAATGGTTCACCCTAAATACTGTAAATGTTTTTACAAACAAAGCTAATGACAGGCCCTTTATTTTTCAATTTGGACTTCTGGTAGTCAGTTCTTTTTTAATGCAGTATATACTTTAGCATGAAGAAGGAACTTAATGTGAAAAGCAATCTGTGTTTCTATTTTTAGACAATTATTTACATGTAATGAAATTTTGTTCCTCTCTACTCCGGAGACTTAGATGATGGTTTCTTTGCCAAAAAAAAAAGACTTTGTCAACACACAGTCATTTCCAAGGGGGCTCTCAGTTGCTCCAGCTCTGCTGCAGCTCTATCAGTGATGGCAACACTCAGATCTGTCCTGATTCTGTCTTCATTTCAAAAGGACATGCCCATCAAGCAGTGCAACTGGGGTGCAACCGGAGCAGGTACGAACACCTCCAAAATAGTCTTCTAGTTGTCAGTCACCTCTGTTCCTGAGCTAAAACTACAGTACTTTTTTTCTTTTAGCCTTTGGAGGAGGGAGAGAAAAATAAGTATCAGTGTCTTCCTGAACCAAAATGTTGATATTTTCAATTCCCAATTTTTAAAAGTTCGTTTTCCCCTTTTTGCCGTATTGCAGTAAAATAAATTACTTCCACAGTCTACCTTCCACCCCCATTTCTTCTATTTTTCCTATTCTGTAACCTCCCCCAAAATGTATCAGATCACATAACTCACTTGCTTAAAAACATGTTCAGACACAGTAACACTTTTAAAACAGATATGCATTTTTTTCTACTACATGTTGTTCTCATTAGTCCGAGCCTCCAAGACTTCTCCCTTTTTGCCTAATAGTCTAAACTTACTCTGCTCAAAAGTAAGGGAGGGAAGGAGAGCATTTTTGCTCCTGAATATAACTTAGTTAACGATAGATTCTCAATTACTCTATTTCTTGATAGAAAAACATGGCCAAGCCATTAAAACTATCTTTTATTTCTGAGCTTGTTGGAGGCATAAAAATCATTTAGATGTGTCACTGAAACAGCTTTTTCTGGGGGAAAAAAAGAAGTCATGTAGGTACATTTTAGTGAAAATGGCTTGGCTGTATGTGAAGAAAATGGAGCAGCAGTATATCACATAAAGTAAGTCCATTCTTCATAAGTAACATACGTGGCATTGCGCAATATGCTGCATGGTAAGTTCAGCAATGTTGAGCTACTGAGATGTGGCTGGTACACACACCTCCCCCTAAATCCACATCCTAGTGCAATATTATATTCAATTATATCCTATTATGTTACCATAAGCTCTCAAATTAGGCCCAAAACAAGGGCTGCTACTTAGAAAAGGAAGACTGATGGCATCTTTGCTGCATGTGGTGTTAAACTTTAGAGAGGGGAAGTTAATCAGCTGAAATCCTAAATCAGGGAAAGCTACTGGACCATTTTGTTTATGTCACCTCTTTTATATCCTTAGATCTCCTGGTACAACAATGATATTGCAATATGGAAAGCATATGCAAATGAGTTACTATAATCTTTAATTACATATGCAGCGTTACAGCGTGACACATCCCAGCTTCATTTGCGTATTTCCTGTTCTTTCAGTTCTTACTTCTCAACTTGCCTTACTGCTTACACGAGTGCACTTTACAACACGCAGTACCCAAAGCCTACCGTGGCCGTGGTACAAACTCTTTCCCCATTGCAATATTTGCAAATCTTTTAAAATTTTAATTGCACTCCTTGATATTTGAACGCCCTGTATATTGTGTTCCCTGCGTGGAATGAGGCATTCCAAGTCAAGCTCAGTTCTCCATGTCCCTTAGTGCTATACAAAGCATTGCAGCTGCAAGACAATAGTAATAGGCACAACAATTAGCCCATTCTTTAAAACTATTTGCTTAACCTTTTCCACTGCAGCACCAATGGATGATACGTACTTGCTCCTAGCACTCTCCTAATGTTCTTAAGGCCTGTCCTTCATAATTAAGCTATTCCATATTTGGACTGAGGCAAATGAAGTATCAGTTGTATCAAATGGAGATACAGATGAACAGAGGGTCTTCCTGCCTGTTTTTATTGCCATGGCTGCTGACCGTGACACACAGAACCTACAGATCACAGCGACCTTTTCCTTTCTGCCCGGTGCCTTTCATGTCTTGCACCTTTATAGAACAAGGAAAGTGCCTGGATTACCTCCAAAGCAGCCACAGAGGCACCATGCAAAATGCCTTGTTTAGTTTTATACGTAACAGCAGCAGCCTCAACAGCAAAATTCATGCTAGTTTTATGTCATAGGGGGCTGCTTTGTGTCCTGCATTGAGGCATACGTGTTACAGCCAGCTCAAGCTAGGAAGGTATCATCATCCTACTGGCCTTGCAGCATTTAGTTTAACTTACCTAATTAAACTTCTGTAACTTTTACCTCAGGTAAACTCTCACTGTTGCACAGATCTAGTTCTGTATGTACCTCTGTTCAGTTTTCTCTGGGCTTTTATTTGAATTGTTATATTTTTCTTTAAGTGAGACTTTTTTCCCTCTGAGAAGAAATGGTCATTCCCGAGATATTCATCTACACTTATAAAAGCATTTCGTTTGGCTGAGCTGAATCCAGATTTTTTTGTCAACAAAATTCCATTTTGCTGAATCACAATTGGAATTTTTTGTCATTAGCACCCATTTTCACAACGTGTGGATGCAGCATGAGAAGAAAGAGTAAAAAGCAACTGCAACAGGCCATCACCAATCCATACACGGTGCTGTATCAAACCAAGTAACACCTAGAGTGTCACATGCTTCAGAAGCTTGAAAGTGGCCAAGAACTATTCAAACATGAGGACAGAAAACTCAGAAAGCTACATCTATTTCCCAAATACCTTCAGTGAGGTGAGGCAGACTTTTAATTAAGCTGTACAGACTTGCAGCATCAGCAAAAACAGGTTTTAACTGTGACAAACTCTTTCATTCCAATGAGAAGTGATTTTATGCAAGACTGCAAAGTCCCAGTGCTTAAGTTACCTTCCACAGGTATTAAATGATTTCTAATAAGCAAAGTTCTGTGGGAAAAAATAATCATCAAGGTGCTAAAGTTTCCAGAACTTTGAGTGTAAATCCTTGTTGTGATGTTACATGTTACTTCTCCCTTTCCTCTACTCACACAGTACATGTAAAATACTGACATTTTCATACAATCCTAATTTATAACAATTTTCTGTGGGGCATCAGTCACGTAACAGTGGTCTAGAAAAAGACAAAGACCTGTTATAGTTTGAGTCTCTTTCCTCTTCCCTGTCCTACAGTTTCCATTATGGACCACACATAGAAGTAACATAGGCAGGATATGAGTAGATTATTACCTATAGAAGTAACGTAGACAGTATACGAGTAAATTATGCTTATCTTCTGCTGTTCTTTAGCTCTCGTCTTGCCTGAAGTGGTTCAGAGTAGAGGTGGATAAAATGCTGAATGAAAAGCCGGTAGCTAGGCTGCGCCTGCTGGCACAGAGACAGTATCTGGTATGAAGCACTCACATCTTTATTTTGTGCCTAATCACCATTTCTAAAGAACCACTTTAGTCCTGGGAACATTGTAAATAAAGCTGAGTTCCAGTAGCAAGTGGAGTTCACTTCAGATGGCTCATCTGAAAACAACAGAGCTAATTATACTGTAGCAATTACCTGAAAATTATATGTATGTTGTTTTTCTGCCTGTCGATACTGCTATTTTTGAACTTTGCATGGTTCTCATGGGTTACTGCAGCCATGCTGTCCCCAAATGGCCTTCTCCTCTCACCATTCACTCAGCCTTGGGTTTGGGGAGAGTGGTTTAGAAGTTTCAGCTGCAGCATGTGCTTGTTAGCTCACATCTTTCATGCTCACTTGCACTCTCCACCACAATATAGCCTCACCTGCACTGCATTTGAGAAAATGCTTTCATTTTAATAGCCTTTTGAGTATGGATTATAAGATTCTGGCTCTACAATAGGACTCTAAACCAGCATCAGATAAAGGTTTACTCTTGCACATTAAGGGATACTTAAAATTCACCCTATCCCACTCAATATGATCAATAAATGTCATAATTCTCATTCTGAAGAGTTTTATTTCCTCAACATAACCACACCTAGCATGGGTAGCATCTATTTTTTGTTGTTTCTTTTAAGAGCAACCTGAGACAGCAGGCAAGTGCCACGCGGGTGAGTGTCGCACCCCACTCCCAAGAAGGGAATGCTGTCTAGCAACAAGAACAGGAGAATGGGAGTCAGGAATTTTTGGATCAGTTCCAAATAGACTCCTGCCATATTACCTGATTTTGGCCAAGTCACAGGATAAAATGCGCTTGGAATGACTCCTTTGTGAAATGAGAATGATGATAATAGTAGGTATCTCCCTGGACTTTTGAGAGGAAATTAACATTTGGAAAGCACTTTGAGATTCTTCGATGAAAGGTGATGGAGCTGGAATGCTTGCAACATTAAAATAAGTTGGAATAATGTTAATATTTATTGCATACAGTGCTTTCATCTTCAAAGCTCTTTAACATCAATGAATTAACAAAGAAAATATTAATAAAGATCATATTTACCATTGAAACTATTTTCCGAAAGCATTTATAAATAGATCTGCCTCCAGTTAAAAAATACTATTAAAAGAAAACTTAAGGACCAACTCCAGTATCATGCACTAAATCCTAGTGGTCCTGTCCGTAGCAAACCTACTTTGAACTAGGAATTGTTAGTTTATAATAATGAGGATAATTGGACCCTAAGCCTAATCCAGCAGCACTGAAGTTACTGGGAGCGATTCACCCACTACCAGGGTGGAAAATCAAAGGAAGAAGGAAGAGCAGTGGTTAGAAAACACCTCTGCTTTCCCAGAGAGGCCATGCCAGGCTGTAGTGAGCTGGAGATGGCATTTCTCTCTGCAGGAGGATACTGTTTTCAAGCAGTTTGTTGTGTCTTTGGAATAAGCTACAGAGAACTGAGACACACACTGTGCCACCAGGAGAGATATGTGGCAGCTCTAGATATTTCTCAGGCAACGTATAGAATTTAGGGCATCCCAGACTAAGCTATCCAAAGGAATTGCACACTTTAAGTATATTCTTACTGGCACAGCCGTGACTATCACATTATCACTGGGAAACACAGCCCAGCAATTTACTGGAAACCAGTAAATGAGACCGTCCTTTCCAAGTGCATTATCTGCATTGATTTTGAACCACTGCTTAAAGAACAGCAAGGGACCTTTCCCTCTGTGTTTGCTTTTCCAGCCACCTTCCCCACTGCAGTCTGTTCAGCTGTAAAGATAAATAAAACCAGAGAAAACCCATTCTGTTGTTATTTTCCCCTACATACACCCCTTTTATTTTGAATACAACATGTTTTCATAGGTCTCCTCCAGTACAGCAAATGCAGCGAGTCGCTGGCACTCTCTGCTGATGGACTCGGATACATTCCAGAACATAATGGGCTATAATAGATTTTTTTTTCTTTGAGTCTGTGGTGCACTTCATAGACTCTGGAGGTCATTTTAGGCAGCCCATCAATGTTCAATATCAATATTTCTGTTCAGCATGTTCTCTGCACACTGATCAGCAATATGCGCTCACCAGATGTGCATGCCACAAAACCAAAACACTTCTCTATTTTCTCCAGACTTACTATGAAAGAAAACAAACCCTCCACATTATCTGTGAAGTGTTTTGTAGCCCAGTCTTGTCAAGACTGGTGCCATTTCTTCAGAGTTGGCTGAAGGCTTTACAAAGTTATTCACAGATTAAATTGTCCCAGTTAATCTGCTATACAATGACGTTCAGGCAGAGCTTCAAATATGTTTGGGTTTGGATAGAAATCAAATGTTACCTTTGGGAAATATGCTTATTATTAACATTAGACATAGCTTTTGGGTTACTTCCAATAACTTTGTTGAATTATAGGGAGTTTGTTATTGGGTTTTCTTTGTGCCCTGTATTTATGTGTCACAGTTGGACAGACACTATTTTTTAGCATTTACTGTTCCTAGTGCTCCCAGTACTATCAGGGAGATTTGCAGGTATTAATTATTCCACCTAACACCTAACACATGGCCAGAATCCAGTTAGGAGAATATCACCTCTCTGATGTGGGTTCGTGAGGGTGGCACAGGTAGCATTTTGTAGGCTAGGAAAAAAAACATGGGAGCAGGAGACAGTAGTTCTATTAGCAAATACACCATAGCTGCAAAAAGCATTTTAATGACAGGCAAGACTGACGTCCAGACAAACAGCCAAGGTCTTTTTCTCACCATGTGATCTTTCCATAATCCTCCATTTCTCTCCTAGATCAACAGGTTCCTCTTTATTTGTCATTGTCAGCTCTTAGCACAAAGAGCCTTTTGTCTGTAGCTCTGACCCAAACACACAAGACTATTTTTTGTCCATTCTTGGCCATATGCTTTCAAATGGACTAATGGGTTTCCAAGCCATAAAGCAGAACCTTGACCCCACAAGGGGAGATGGTTGTGTGACAACATCCCTCTGTTTTGACATCATAATTTATCCCCACTGCAGCACAACCCAGCAAAAACACTTGAACCTGATCTGCTCCAGAGCTCGTGCTATGGATACTGACACTGGAATCACAGCGGCAGCAGCTTCTTACGCCAAGGCTCAGAGCAGGGAAGACCCGAGCCAGTCAATAGCTGCCTCTTTATGTCCTCTTCTACTTCAGGATCACTGGTGTGATGAAGCCATCACGCCTCCTTTGTAAGGCAGCACATGTTGCAGCAGCAATCACGTTCGCCGTAAAGCCAGGAGGATTCCTGCCAGAGCCCTGCCACAATTTCCTGCTGCTCTGTTATTTTAGGTCCCATAACGGATGCATTGCTGCACCCATGGATGTCACTCTAAAAATGCATTACCAAGGGAGAAACAGACAAACAACAAGAGTTACTTATGTGCCCCATTTTCTCAAATTGCTGGACTACACCACATTGCACTCAGCCTGCCTCATTAAGAAGGGCAGAAAAAGCTACTGCCAGCTTGTATGAACCTTGCTAAGTAATATTCTGCATTTAATACAGTACAAAAAGAGTTCATACCCTTTAACTGGCACTTGCTCTGGACTATCACAGAAACCCTTTTGTTTTCCAGTGGAAATAGCTCCAAAGCCAAATTCCTACCTGTCTCTTTCAGGGTGTGTCTTTGCCACATCACATAACATGGGTTTGCTCAAGGTAAAACTAACCCAGAGCTTCAAGGGTGGCTTCTTAAGAGACATGGTGGGATGCTGAGGAGAAGAGGAACCTGGCTCTGATTTTATTTTTCCTCATTTCACTTCTTTCAAAGATCTGTATTTGATGAATCTGTCTTTCAGGGACTGGTGTGTGTGTCTGTGTGCGACCTGTTTCATTTAGCAGACACTTTCCCATGTGTTTAACAGAGCTTGTGGTGAGCGGAACGTCACCATTTGCTGGTGCTCCAGATGAGGGAGGAGAAGAAGAAGAGCTTCTTATCTCCCCATTCGGCCCTTATCTGAGCCTGCCAGCTGGGTCACGCTGGGGTGGTGGCAAGGGGAAGGACGGACAACATCTATGGGGAGATGAGCACAAGGCTTATCTGCACATAAGAGAAGGGGGAAAACCTGCACACCCCAGAGCACCACTGATGTTAATAGCTGCTCCAGACGCAGGTTTGAGGAGGGAAGAGAGCAGTGCTATGTGGGCCAGAACTGCCATCACCTACAGTCAACACTAAGAAGTCCTGCAAGTGCAAGAGCCCACCAACATGTTTTAAAACGAAGCGTCAGCATCCCCAGCACATACAGAAACCAACCCAAGGCTTTTTTTTTGCTGGAGTACAGCCTCAGGGGGTCAAGCCCAAGACAAACAGCATTATACCTTAGCTATCTGGCAGGCTGGGAAGCAACAAAGACCAGCCTGTGCTCAGCCATCCTCAGAAGGGCAGAACAGAGCTTTGCACCAGCAGAGCAATCTCGCCAAAGACCCCAGGTGGGAATTTTCCCTTCCCGACACCACTGACCATCCTGAACATACAGCACCAGCTCCCCCCAAAATCTGGCTTCGATGCCGCAATGCGCGTTACTTTGGATTACCCAAGGTTACCCAAGATAGAGCCACTGTCTCCCAGTTACACAAACAGATCTTCAGGATTTGCAGTACATTTAAAACAAAATCTCAACCAGAAATGTGATGACAGAATTTCTCTCAGAACCTCTGTTACATGAAAGAGAACACCAAAGCTTTTAATTTAGCTAAAAGATCTCTCTCTGAAGAGAGCGACGTACAATTTGTTCAGGACTAGTTGACAGATGGGAAAATTAAGTCCTCCGTTATTGTTCCATTTGCTGGATGCAAAAAAAATACTTCACACCTACAGAGGATTTGGAGAATGGGAAGAGCTACTGAAATAGCAGTTCTTCAGACAAAACTCAGACAAAAGTGTCCAGGTCTGATCCTGGAAGATGCTGCACGCTTTCAGCTAGTCCAGAAATCAGCCTTTTCCTTAGCATTCCTCAGTGATTTTCCTGTCGTAAAGCAAAGGAATAAATGGGTGAATTTAGTATTAGACCTAAAAATCAGAGTTACACAAGATCCTTTCAGTTTGGCGTCTCCACCCAGCAAACTCTTTCAAAACAGTAAGTTCTCTCTTTCAGTTGAAATTTCCTTGTTTTTTTAAAAGTTGGAAGCCTTTAACTGAAAGGTCTTTCTTTTCTCTACTAATAAAAATAGCCTATTAATACTATTTTGCCCTTTTTCATTGAAGATATTGTGCAGTTTTCTTCTGTCTGGGAGCCAAAACTATACCAAGAAATAACTGGCACCTCTTAGCCAAATTGCTCAGAAAGGACCAAGCAGTTGGCCTCGCGCTCACATCTGGGCTCTCTCAAACAATGAATAATGAATTAATGGGACGTTATGGAGCAGACTTGAGGCCAAATTCAGGTCTGGGAAGTGCAGTTATTACAGAGCTGTCGTACCAGGCATGGTCCCATATGCCAACCAAGGCCAGGGCTTGAGCCGACGCAGAAATCAACTGTGTAAAAGGCCAATAGCCAGAGAAGGGATTAAATAAATACACTAAGAAAGAAAACACACAACCCCCAGCAATATCCGATTTCTTTTTCCACGCAGCAGCAGCAGCAGCATGGCATTGCCTCTCAGTTTAAAGCCCTGGGTCTGGTTTGCGGTGCACTGAGCTGTGGACTGCCTGTGTTCAGGACACCATGTACCACAACAGACAGGAGTAAATTGTTGGTGTTTAATTGGAGCCTGTTCCTCTTTATCAGCTGGAGGAGTAACAGAGCGTTCTCTGCTTGCAGATTCTGCTCTGATTACAAGCCTGGTAACAGCAACTTCACCAAAGGATGGGGAAAGCCGCATTCCCAATGGCCAAGACCTCTCTTGTGGAGCATTGAAAACCCATCATCTCCCATGTGCCAATGGAAAACTCTGGGGATGATGAAAGGCTGGTGGTTATGGCCAAGCACCTGCTTAGTTATTCCCTTGCAGAGGTCCTCATGCATTTGCAGTTCATTTCAGGCATCCCTTTGCTGAAGTGATGGTCCTAGAAAGACAATTGAGTACTTTGTTAATCAGGATGCTGGTTTGCCATTGTTCCCTTGGGACACACCTCAGGGCCACAGCCTGCTTGCCTGGCTTGTGAGAAAAGCCTCACTGGAGGTAGCAAGAGTTACTCAAGCCCAGCTTGACCCTCCATCCCCTTTGCTCCCTACCCTGAGTTACTAGCCACTTGCAGGTGTCTTTAGGAGAAACCCTGTTTGCACCTTTAGCCTTTTTACTGTTCTTTCTAATATTTCTTTGCCTGTGGACATTTTTTGAGGGGAAAAAAGATTCCAATGTAAATCAAGTCCATTGTTTTCACTGAACTGAACTACAGGACTTCAGAACATGGTTGTGATTTGCCACATCTGTTATTTTTATGCATTGTTTTCGTGCCAGGAGCTTTATAAAAGGTGTTATACAACCGCATCGTATCACATAATTCAACATGTTTCCACAATTAGAAGCCCATGTGAGCCTTTAAGCAACAATCTCACCTGGGGTTTTTATGTTCCTGTACATCTTATAGCCCAACCAGGCTGAGATACAAAGGTGAACTGTGACTGGGGTTTCCTCTTTTCTCCTGCAGACTCCACTGTTTGCTGATGGCCAAGTTCATCTGACCTGCAATGGACAACTCTGCATTTGCATTTAGAAAATAAACATATTGCTTGAATCCTGTGCACTGTGTAACAGAACAAGCAGAGATTTATCCCCTGGTTGCGTATAACAGGATCATCTCTTGTCAAGACTCTAATAGGTTCATTGCTTTCCAAATATTGGTAGATGAGCATTTATCACATGAAAAGAAAAATACATTTGCACTGAAAGCTATGGATGGACAGTTGGATCGAAGGCTGGGAAAACAAGAGTGGAAAGCTATTTAAATGAAAACCCACATTCTTCCCTGTGAAGTAGCTGGTCTTTAAGGTCCCTTCCAACCCAAACCACTCTATGATTCTAAGTAACAAACAAGGAGGAATCCTAGGGAACCACAGAATCTTATCATAGATTAGTTAGGGTTTGAAAGGACCTTAAGAGCATCTAGTTCCAACCCCCATCTTCTGCAAAGACTACTTGTGGAACAACTTTGGAGGACCTCAGAGGTTTGCAGACATGTGGTGCCATCCACGCAGGCAGCGTTCAGCACAGAGCCTGCTGCCACTCTGGATGCTCACTCAGCAAGGTGGCCTCAGCTCCGTTGCCCTTTTTCCTCACCACCTTCCCCAGTTACAAATAACATTAATCAATGGTTGGCCATTGAAAACAAGCCAGAAATATCTGCAAGTCTGAAGAGATGCTATTTCTGGAAGAATCCTCCCAAGGAGACTCTTCCACCTGTGAGCAGGGACCAGGAGTTTGGGTCTGATGGAGCTCCGCTGTGGAAGGGCCAGGTTTATCAGGACACACTCTGCAGTTTTGCCATAGGTGAGCCACTGAGAACTTTGGAAATTTCCAGCCTGGCATTGCTTGAAGTGAAAAGCTCCATCTTGCTCTCCTGGGTCAGATATCCTGCATGCAGTTTCTAATTTGGACCGCAGCTCTGGAAAACTTGATTAGAGCTGTGAAAACAGAATTTTTATTAGGGAGAACTGAGCTCTTGCCAAGGGTTATTTTTCAAGGGAGTAGGACCTAATCCTAGAAGTAGTTCCAGGGCTGTGCTATTCTGGATGCCCTTGCAATGGTTTATGGCAATTATGCAGCCAAACCTGGACTGACTGGTAATGTTTGCTTTGGACAAGTTGCTACAGATGGCAACCAACTGCAGATGTACTTCTCAACCTGGTGCATCCATCACTGAAAATGCATTTTCTAAGTTGCTTTTTCTGCCCCCCCCCCCCTTTTCTTTCATTTTTACACAATTAGTGTGCTCCCAAATCTATATTACCCAAAAACAACTAAGCATTTAAAGGCATGCGGCGAATAGAGTAACATACCTGTGCTCAGACAGAAGCCTGTTAGATGTAATCACCAGACAGACAAATCTTTTTGCCAGCTTTCAAAGCTGAAACTTCTGAAGAATTAAATATAAACCCCTTCTTCAGGTGGATGTTTTCCAGGGAATAGCACATCAGCTTCCTCGGGGGAACCCACAAAGGTTACGGCATGGAGTGACCCTCTGGAGGGAGCTTTACATCCATGCAGCAAGCAGTAACTGGACTGAACTAAGCCATAAATCCAGGAATGCGTGGGAAAAGAGCAAATTAAAATGTGCTATACTTGGCAGGTTCCTTTGCGAGCGCAGTGCTTGTGAAAGGTGACATTAACAGCCCCAGCAGCTGAAGGCTGCTCTTTCTTCCACAGCTGGGGTAGCACGAGCAGGAGCAGCAAAGGCTTCCCAAAACAGTGCTCCCATCCTCTCCAAAAGGGCTTTGCTTTGGCCAGGAGAGCTTCTGCAGCATCTCCTGCCTGGCACAGTTGCTCAGAGCTCACCACTGGCAATTCAGAATGGGTTTGGGATGAGGAAACCACTACCGAGACATGGCCGGGATGGGGGCAAATGGGCCTTGGGGACTTCAACACCCTCCGTAAGACACTTTGGCTGGCAATGAGCAGAATGGGATCGACACTCTCTGCATGCAAGGACTGTGCAGTGCATCGTGCCCACTGCTCCTTCCTACACCACCAGTTAATTGCAACACAAGAGAAGTGTCTCTGGGCAGCCAGACTGTCAGAGTTCCCAAGAACCCATCACCCCATCCCTGCCTCTTACACACGATGCACTGGAAAACATCCCTCCTCCAGCACAGGCCCCAGTCCCCCTGCCCACCCCTCCCCAGTTAATCCACCTGCATTTAGCAGCTTAATTCCTCCATAGAAAAAGAGTGAGAATTAATTTGTTAGTGTCAAATTATATCTTTGGATGTGCATGCTCAGCTCTTCCAGACTTCAGTGGAAGCCTGGCCTTCCCACAGGCAGCCTGGGCCCGGCGTGTTTGTAGCGTGCTTTGAAGCTGGGCTGGTGTTAGGAGGTGTGAAATACTTGGGAAAGGGGAGCTTGCCCCTCTCCCTGCTCCGCCACCATCAGGCAGCGAAGCGGAGTGAGAACAACAGGCGCAATGCGGGAAGTCAGATCCCACAACTTCATTAAGAGTCAGAAAGGAGATCAAAGGAAGGAATTTTCAGCTCTAAGGAATTAAAAAAAAGAAAAAGAAGGGGGGGGGGGAATATGTTTTAAGTTTCCAAGAAAACCACAGAGTTCACTTTGTTACATGGAAATAAATAAGTGATTTTCTTAGCAAGGCAGAGCTACCCTGCTGCACGCCTTTCTCTCATCCATGCAGCGCAGGAAGTCTTGTTTGCACCCAAACCTCCATCAATTTAATTAAAGCCATACCTCCTCACATGTGGGCACGCCAGGTTGGTTACATACTGCTCCTTGTCCTGCCCACACTTGTCCCTGACATTCTCAAATGAAACCCAAAGGACACCAGCCTTACACTTCACTGCACAAGTTAAACCTATTTACGCAAAACACCGAAGATAACAGCAGGAGGAACCTCCAGCCAGTCAAGGACCAGACACACACCTTGTCCCTAATCCCTTGCAGCCAGCCAGATCCCAAAATAGCTGGATTTTTCCCCTGCAATTAAAGGGCTGGCTCTGTGGATGAACAGAAAGCAAGGGGGTTTATTCACCTTGACTGTAGCAAGGCCTTTGGCATTGCTTCCCATAGTATCCTCAGAGCCAAACTGGTGAGATACGAACTGGATAAGTGGACTAGTAGGAAAACTAACCAGACTGCCAGGCTCAAACACTGCTTTGGGGGTACAAAGTCCATCAGGCAGGCAGTGAGCAGTGCCACCCTTCAGGATCAATACTGTCCTTATTAGCCACCAGGACGATGGGACAGAGCATTGGCAGATGATGCTGAACTGGGAGGAGTTCTCAGTGCCAAGGAGGACAGGACTGCTGTTCAGAGGCTTGGGCAGGCTGGAGAAAGGACATGGACCTTGTGAAGGCAAATGCCACAAGAGCAGCTTCACAGGGAGGGACCTGGGGTCCTGACAGGCTGAGATGAACGGGGATGGAGCACACATTGTATGGGGAGATGCAGAGAGAGTGGCATTTGTCCTGCCAGCAGGGGAGGAGGCAAAGGGGAGTCTTGCTGCTCTCTGCAAATCCCAAATGGGATGGTGGAGGGAAGGCAGTCAGACTTATCTCAGAGGAGCACAGCGAGAAGTGGTGGGCAACATGAGATATCCTGAGTAGATGACAGGAAAAAACGTATTCTGTTTTATCATAAGGGAGGTCAAGCATGGTGAGCAGAGAGATCACAGACTGGTTTGTGTTGGAAGGGACCTTAATGCTCTGTCAGGTTAAAGCAATTTCCTCTTGTCCTGTCCCTACAGGCCCTTGTCAAAAGCTCCTCTCCAGCTTTCTTCAGATAGTCAAGTCTCAGCTAAGCAGCCCTGAGCACCCTGATGTCAGCGGCCCTGATTTGAGCAGGGATTGGTCTAAAGCCTTTCACAGGGCCTGCTGGTTTCCAGACCCACCCTGGGCTTGGAGGTCATTGGAAAAGGGAACGTGTTTTCCCTGTGTCTCTGCACAGTACTCACCAGCTGTACTTTACTACAGCGATAAAACAGCATTGAAAGAGCACTCTCAAAGTCAGCTGAATCTCAAACACATCTCCCATGCAGCATGCCATGCTAGCCAAGACTAGACAACTCTTTCTCAAAAAGCTTCATCAGGCAATTAATTTTCCCCCCTGTCACCAACAGCAAATAGTCCCTTGAAATCAAAGGGACAGATAAAACAAGTTAACACTTTTTTAGATGCTTGCTGGCAAGTTCTTTATTCTTAATGATTAGACTTTCCAAGCAAATGTGTCTTTTGATGATACAGTTGGTGGAACCTAAATAATGCTCAAGGAGGCAAATTTAGGACCATTTTCCTCTCTTTTAACTCAAGTGTTAGCCTTCCTAGCGTTCACACGAGTACAGCACTATTTATCTGATACCATCCCATAAATATGGCGAGAGCCTTATGCATTTACTAAAGAAGAGTCTGTCCTCACTTTGGGCAGAGCATCTTCAATTACCTGTAACAGCACCACTGGTCCAGTGCACAGAATCAGATCTGTGACCCCTGGTCCAGCCTCGGCTCCTCCTGACACCAGCATTTCACGGCAAAGCTGCTTTTCCCACTTTCCCCTGTATTGTGGGGGTGAGAACCTGAAAAGGACATGTGAGCCTCTCGGGACTGTCCCCCATAAATGGCACTATGTCACCTGAGCATCCCAGCCCTATACAGACAGGGCTGGCCTCCACCCATTGCTCATTTCTTCCCCTCCGCTGCTCCAGCAGAACACTGTGCAAGCACTTTTTAAGTCACTGATGGACTCCACAGCTTCACCGCTGCAGGCCCACGGGGCTCGGAGGCAATGGCACACCTCAGCTGCTCATCTGAGCTCTCCCGCCTCAGACTTGCCTTCCCATGGCGTGAATTGGGCAGTTTCTATGGGAGTTGCTCAGAGCCTCAGTTCAAAAGCAGCCAGATGGGGCGAGGAGCGCTGCGGAGCGGCGCCGGGAACGCCACCTCCTGGCCTCTGAGCGCAGCCACGCTGCTGCTGGCGAGAGCCCGCATCAGGGCTGAGCTCCGCACGGGGTCAGCGGCGGCGGTTCGGGCCTGCGAGGCACTGATCGGCGGGTCCCTGCCGTGCGTGGCACCCAGTGCATGCCGCAGCACGGGTGCCATGTGTTCCCACCCTGCCTAAGCCTGGCAGCCGATCCTTTGGGTGCTTTGCACCACTGCTGTGAACCCACTGGACAGCATCAACCAGCCCCGAGTCCACCCCATGTACCAGAGTGTGAGAAAAGCACCTGAAAACCAACCCCAAAATCCAGTGTGATGGCTCAAAGCACTTTCCAAAGCAAGAAGCCAGGCTCCATCCAGGCTCCGCGATTCTAACCCGGGGGGATCTGGTGTTTGCACCCTGTTAAGAGAGGAGCTGCTTCTAAAGGGGACTTTCAGCTCAGAGATGCCACAACAGACACCACTCTGTCATTGGGAGCCATCCCGTCTGCTCGCCTCCAAATAAACAGTGTGTACAAGAGGGAAATAGCATATGGGGAGAAACCCTGGCAAGGCTGGAGGTCTGGTGAGCAGCTCCGTGGAGCTGCTCTGCCACTGGCCTGAAAGAACAACTTCATCAGCTACAGCAAACAGACCTTCTGCTTCCTCCAGTTCCAAATTCATCACCGGCTCAAATACAGACACTCCAGGCTTTCCTTGCTTTAATTATTTAGAAATCCTAACTCTGGTTGTTTATTTTCAGAGGCTGTTTCCCCATTCTACTATTTTAAGACTAAAAGAAGAACAAAACTGAAGTCTTTCCCTCATCCTGCTGGTGAAGTTTAATTCACTCTAATTATTTCATATGACTTGGACTATAATAGTTTCATAATTTCTAGTATATTAAGCACTTAATACGTTGTGTCATTTGAAGTCGCATATTAAATTCAGCAAAGTACATTTTAATGAGAGCTAAGTAGTGTGAAAATATTAATATAACATAATAGTTCATTTTTGCACCCATGTTGGTAAGTGCTGCCACTGTGCATGGTGTGCCCAGGCAGGTGAGCACAGCAGAGGCTGAATGAACTCCTCAACCAGGGAGCTGGTGGGGAGGGCTTGGGATGAGGACAGCAGGAGGTGTGAAGGCACCACACACCAGGTCCAGCTGTGGGTCTGAGGTGTCTGGCCCCTCCAAGGTGCAGCAGTGACAGCAGGAATCCAGGCTGAGCTTCACTATGGTTCCTCTGCAGTCACCCTGTGCCACCTTCAGCTCATGAGGTACCAGTGATAACCCAGGCGGACAGGAACATAGAATCCCAGACTGGTTTGGGTTGGAGGGGCCTTAAAGCTCATCCAGCTCCAACCCCTGCCATGGGCAGGGACTCCTTCCACTAGAGCAGGTTGCTCCAAGCCCCTGTGTCCAACCTGGCCTTGAACACTGCCAGGGATAGGGCAGCCACAGCTTCTCTGGGCACCCTGTGCCAGCGCCTCAGCACCCTCACAGGGAAGAGCTGCTTCACAACATCGAAGCTAAATTTATCATTTGAGGAAAGAGGCTCAGCTGCTCCCCTACAAACTCCAAACACACCCAACTCTTTCACTCCCTCAAGCAACCAACATCTCAGCTTGCAGAGCTTGACTCCACGTTTTTATTCATCTCTTTGCTATTGCCTCCTTGGTCTATGCATTCCTCCCACCATGTCCCAGTAGGGGGATCTTCATTCCCCAAGGCTTACCCGCTTCTGCGATGCCACCAGCAACCCCAGCCCTGCTGCTCCTGCTCAGGGTCATGTATCACAGACACCCTCTGCAGCTCACTCACTGCAAAAGGATGTCTGACCCCAAGCGAGCCACAAGAGCTTTGCCTGATGCTCTAATAAAGGAGACCCCAGGGAAGTACTTGGAGCATTTCCATCCCAAGGATTTTATAACCTTCAGCCCAACTAACCACATCCACCTGCCCCAGTGATGATCTTCCTCACCCACAGGTGACGAAGGACGCTCTCCTGCCTCAGCAGAGCTGATCCCAGGGTCTGGCACTCGATTCCCTCAGGGAAAAGCCGTGATGAACTGCTGGGGGTTAGTGCCTGATGAGTCCCGGGCTGCCCGTCGGCACCTTGCAGCGCTGCGGGGACCGGCAGCACCCCAGGGCCGGGGACCGGGGCTGCAGTACCGGCTGTGCCCACGCGGTGGCAGCCGTGCCCGCGGAACCGCCGCTGCTCTCCTTAATGACTCCCAGAAACTAATTACGACGGATCCGCGCTGCGGAACTCCCGGCGACGGTTCACACCGCAGCAACCGGGATGGGCAACGTGCGTTCCCCCCGCAGTGCATCCCCCCGCCCCGCTCCCGGGATGCTCCCGCTCCCCGCAGCCCCGCGCTGCAACGTGCATCCCCCTTCCCGGTAGCCCCGATGTGCTGCAGGACCACGGGGCAACGTGTATCCCCCCCTCTGCGCCTCCTCCGCTCCCGGAGCGCCACAAGACCCCGGTGCAAGGTGCAACTTCCCCCCTTTTCCGGGTCCCTGCCCCGCTCCCGGCCCTCCAAGATGCCGCGCTAGGTTAATCCCGGGCTAAAAACAGGTATTTAGGGCTAATAGGTGTGTGAGCACCTCCGCATCGCTCTCGGAGCTCATTAATGTAATACTTTCATGTGTGAAACGAGCATATAAATGGGCATTAATGAGCTCCCGGCTGCGGAGACGAGGAGGAGGGGGAGCGGGGAACGCGGCAGGGGAGCGGGCAGCGCCCCCCCCCCCCAGCTCCCGCAGCCGGTGTCGGGCCCTCACCCCGGGCCCGGGGGCAGCCGTCGGGACGCTGTGAGCCCGTTCTCGGTGTCCCTATAGGGGGACCCCCTCATCCCCCCCCTCCGGGACAGCCCCACGCACCAGGCGGCTTCTTAAAGTCGGTTTTTATTAAAGAACCAAAAATCACGTACAGAGGGGGCTCTCTCCAGAGCGGGCGAGCGTTGTTCTGCCTCCGGAGTCCGGACCGCCCGGTAAAGTGCTGTTACATCCATAAATGTACGGGGGGGTGGTGAGGGAGGAGGGGGCCCGAGGGGGGGGGGGGGGGGAATAAATATACATCATAAATAAATAAAAATCCAACAAATACTGTACCAAGAGAATCACAGTACATTTATATCCATTGCACATAGCCACTTGTGTTTCCAGTCTGGACAAGGGTGGAAGAAGCGGACACACGGGGGGACAAGGGGGGCGGAGCGGGGGGCCCCGGGGGGCGCGGGGCTCAGGGCGGGGGGCCCGGCTCCCCCATTCCCGGCCATCCCGAGGCCGCTCCCCGCCGTATTGCCAGTCCGAGGAAAGCCGAGCTCCGAGTCCTCTATGTACAAGTGTCTCCTCGTGGAAATGGCTTGTGTGGGCTCTGCCCGCATGGCTTCGGGGTTTGGGGGGTCCGGGGGGGGCTCACTGGGGCAGCAGCGGCGGCTTGAAGGAGCAGTTCCCCGTGCAGTGCCGCGGGGTCAGCATTTTGCAGGAGAAGTGATGCAGCGCGTCGTGGGCCTCTGCAAAGTGATGGAGCTGTCACCCCGCCGGGGCCCCCCCATCGCGGGGAGGGGGGTGTCGGCCCCCCCCTTAGATGTATCCCCCCGGTACCTTTCAACTTCTGCTGGATGGCGTAGCGCGCTTTCCTCTCCTGGTCCAGCTCGTTGCACAGCGTGTCTGGGATGGGGGAGAGCATCGTAGCGTGCCCGCCCCATCGGGGATGGAAGGGGAAAGGGGGGGACATGGGACGGGGGACGGGGAGTCGGGCTCAGCTCCCCGAGTGATTTTACACCTCGGTTTTTAATTTAGCCCGAGTGGAAAATGCTGTGAGAGGGAAGATTCGTTCGTTCCCGTGTGATGATGCCTCGTAGCCGTTTGCGGGGAGGCTTGAAATGCCGAGGAGAAGCGGAGTGCAGGAAAGGAGAAAAGAGAAGGAAGAGAAAAGAGAAGAGAAAAGGTACAAGAAGAGAGAAAGAAAAGGAAAAGGGAATAAAAGAAAATAAAAGAAAATAAAAAAGGAAAGAAAAAGGAAAAAAGTAAATAAAAGAAAAAGCAGAAATAAAGGAAATAAAAAAGGGAAGGAAGGAAAGAAAACGAAAAAAAGGAAAAAGAGAGAGACAAAAAGGAGATTAAAGAAATCAAAATAACGGGCCGGGCCTTACCTCGGACGATCTGGAGCTGCTGCACCATCTCCTCCCGGTACGCCAGCTCCCGCTTCATCTGGTCCTGGAAGTTATCTGGGGGACACAGGGCGGGGGTCAGCGCCGCTCCCGGCGCCGGGCCCGCTCCCCGGCGGGGCAGGAAAGGGGGTCTCCGGTACCTTTCAGGCTCTGGAAGTCCCTCTCCAGCTTTTTCCTCAGTTCCATTTGCTCCAGGACCAGTTTTTGTAACTCATCTGTTTAAAAATACATGGGGGGTTGAGGGGAGCCCGCACTTTTCCATCTGGAGGCGGCTCAGCCCGGCGCTAATCGCATTACGTTACATTAATCACAGGAGTTAATCACTCCTGCCGAAAACACAAATACCTCGAGCGGCGGGGACAGGCCGGGGGGTCCCCCCAGACCCCCCCACCGCGGGGCACCAGCCCCCGCCTCACCTCGGGCCAGGTTTTCGATGTCCTTCTCCACCAGCTGCGTCCCGGCGACATCCATGCCGAGGGTGTCCTCTCCTACAGGGGGGGGACACGGCGGGTCAGCCCCATGCGGGGGCTCCGCGGACCGCGCATCGCCCCGCCGACCGGCGCTTACCTCTGTCGGTATTTACAGGGCTGGGATGAGAGACATTCCTTTGGTCCTGATAGGATTTTCTGGTCTCTAAATCCTCTGCCGCGGAGTGATTGTCTTCTTTATCTTGCTCTTAAAGGTAATAAACCGATTTTCAACCATAAGCAATGAAAGTATGGTCCTGATATATCCTTAATTACATAATTACGGACAAAGCCGTCTTTAAAACCTTCTTAGCGGACATCCTAATCGCTTTGCGGTTGGAAAGTAGCTTGCGGCAGGAGCTCTGCCCCCCGCGCCCGGTGCGGCCCCGACAGCCCCGTCCCCAGGTCCGGGGGGGGCCTGGCCCCGTCCCCCATCCCAAAACCGTTTACCCTCTCTTTTCCCCCGAAAAGCCCCGAACGAAATCAGCGGCCCCGGAGCCCCCCGGGGCTGGGCAGCCGTTGTGGGCAGCGCCCAGGGCCGCGCCGTCGGTGCGCACCGGCCTCCCACTCCCGGCCCCAGTTACCCTTCGCCTCGGGGGGGCACAGAAACGCGGCCGGGGCTCCCAGGGCGGCGGCGGACTTCAGCGGCTGCAGGTGCTCCCCCCGGTCCGGCGCGAACACCTACAAGACAGCGAGTGAGGGGGACCCAGGGAAGACCCCCGAGAGTAGAGTGTCCTGTCTCCCCCTCCGGCCCTGCACCTCGTAGCCGCCGCTGCTGCTGCTCCTCTCGGGGCTGCCGTCAGGGGCTTGCCCGCCCTCCTGTGCCACTGGCTCTCCCACCTTCTCCTCGGGCCCATCAGCGGGCGGCGGCGGCTCCTCGGTACCGGCCAACAGCCGAGGCGGCGGCGGGTCCCGTCCGTCGGGGGGTACGGCAGTGTTATCCTCCTCCTCGTCCTCCGGGAAGCGGTTGGACTCCACGTCTACCTCGGGCTCCTCGGCCGTGTCCCCCCCGGGCGAGAGCGAGCGGTAGCTGGAGCTGCCCTCGCTGAGGAAGTCCGGGGACAGATAGCCGGGGCCGCGGGGCGCTGCACCGCCGTACGCCTCCCGGGTGCCGTAGAGCTTGGCGATGCTCTCGGCGTCCTTCACAACGGGGCGGAAGGCGGAGAGGTAGCTGCCCTTCCTGGGCAGGGGCAGCGGGGCGAGCAGCGCCTCGTCCCCGGAGCGCTCCTCCTCGCCCGCCGCCCGCGACAGCGCGCTGGGGCAGCGCTCGCCCTCGGCCCCGGCGCCCTCCTGAGGGGTAGCGCTGCTCCTCCCGCTGCCCGACGGCTCCGAGCCCTCCAGCTCGCCGTGCCGGCCCGACAGCCCCGGCGGTTCGGCCGCCGCTGCCGCCGCCGCCGCTGCCGCCGCCACCACCACGGCTGTGGCTGCCGCCTTGGCCTGGCTCTGCGCGGGGTACGGCGGCACCGGGAGGCTGCCGGCGGCCGGCCAGAACACGGGGAAGGAGGGATAGACACCGGAGTCCTTGCTGGCTCCGGGCTGGTGCGGCGGCTGGGCCGGCTGGTGCGGGTGGGGGTGCGGGGGTCCCCAGAACATGCCGGGGGGCAGCGCGCCGCCTTTGCCCGCCTCGCCGCCCCCCGCGCCGCCCAGCGCGTCCTCCTGCTTTTTGGGGCAGAGTCCGAAAGCGGCGGCGGGAAAGCCGTAAGGGTGAGGGAAGAGCGGCGGCGGCAGCTTCTGCAGCATCCCGAAGCCCTTGCTGGGCACCGGGATCACCGGGTAGCTGCGCACCGCGGCCGCCCCGCCGTGCGCGCCCGCCGCCCCGCCGTGCGCCGCCGGGAGCCCCAGCGCCCCGCGCTCGCCCGCCGGCTCCTGCCCGCTGCACCGGAGGCTCTTGTGCGCCGGGGCCAGCTCGGGGCCGGCGGGCGGCGGCGGGTGCAGCGCGGCCTTGGCGGCGGGGGAACCGGCACCGGGCCCGCCGGCGGCCGCCCCTTGTAGGGAGAAGGTCCGCTTGCGGGTGCCGCCGTTAAACATGGCCTTGACATCCTCCCAGGCGTGCGACAGCTCCTCGGTGGCCGTTTTGTCGCTGAGCTTGAGGTGACGGCGCCAGGAGTTAAAGTTGGCGGCGTCGGGCTGGGTGTACTTGGAGTCCGGGGTGCGGTGGGAGTGGAAGATGAACTTGTTGGGGGAGAAGTACATGCTGCAGTAGCTGCACTTGATGCACTTAGCGCGGGAGCTGTTGTAGCGGGCCGGGATGAAGCTGCCCCGGGAGCCCCAGGCACACTCGTGCACCACGTCGAAGGCGAAGTTCTCGGGCAGCTTGGGCGGCTTGTGCTCGCCCAGGAAGGACTTGCAGAGCCGCTCCGCCTCCCGCTTGGTGATCATGCCGCAGCGGCGGGAGGAGATGGGCATGGCCCCGGCCCGCCGCAGGATCTCCAGCTGCACCGGAGTGCACTGCACGCAGGTGATGCCCAGGGCCACCCGCCGGTTGTGGATCTCATTGTAGCTGTAGTTCTTGAGCAGCGTGTTGGAGATCTGTGCCAGGCACAGCCGCTCCTGCCCGTCAATGACCAGGGACACGATGGGCACGCCGTACAGAGAGGTCTCACCCACTTGGTTGGGCTTGAGGGTATTGGAGCCCTGGTACGGCTGCAGCTCTTGCTTTGAATTTGGGGAGGAGCTTGCATCTCTCCCATTTCCCATCTGACTGGCGATCGCCTCCATTCCCCCCAAAACGCCCCTGCAAAACAAAATCGGGGAAAGGCGCGGGTTAGCAGCGCTCCGGGGCCCCGCCGCCGCGCCCGCTCCGCCGCTCCCGCAGCCCCGCTCCGCCGCCCGCATGGGCCCCGCTCGGCGCTGCCGGCCCCGGCCCGGAGCCCCCTCAAGCGCTGCCGCAGGACCCCCCCCCCGCCGCGGGCAGGCTCAGAGAGGTCCGGCCGAGCCGTAGCGCATCGCCCGCGCCGCGGCCGCCGGTTCCGAGCGCTGCCGTAGCCGCTGCTCGGAGCTGCTCCGGTAGCGCGGTGGCAGCGGCTGCCCGTGGCAAGGGCGTCCTGACCGGGGGGGATTGTGGAACAACCCCCGCCCCGGGTGGCCCGGAGGTGCCGCGTCCCTTCCCTTTGTGCCGGCTCGCCGAGCCGTGCCGGGCCGCCGGTTGCGGCGAGCCCCGGGCGGGCTCCAACGAAACGCGCCGGAGGATGCGACCGGCGCGTCCCGCAGCAGCGGGGCCGGGGGGGGCCGAGCCCGAGGCCGAGCCGGGCTGGCCGAAACTTGCCGCTCGGTGCCCGGAGCGGATCGGAGCGGGGTTCGGGGAGCGGCGGCCCCGGAGCCCCTTTGTCGTGTCTCCGGCGGGCGATTAGGAGCGGGAGGATTAGGGGCCGGGGCGGGCAGGACCCGCAGTACGTAGCAGCAGAAGGGCAGCAGCGAGCCGGGCAAATTGGCTTAGCGGGAGGGCTCCCGGCGGTAAGCCGCTTCCGTGGTAATTACACAAAATAACGGGGAGCGCCAACCGAAAACGCGCCCCGATCACCCCCCATCCCCATCCCCTCCATCCGCCGCCCGGTCCCACTTACCGCGCCGCGGAGCCCGGCTGGACGTGCAGGCTCTCCTCGGGGCTAGGGGCCGCAGCCCGGCGGCGGGGCCGCCATCGGCCGGGGGGGCCCCGTCCCCACCGAGCCCTTGACCGCGGGCAGCCGCCGGGGAGCGGGGCGGGCGGGCAGCGGCGCGCCCTTCACCGACGCCGCGGGGCCGCCGCCCGCCCCGCCGCCGCGTCCGCCCGGGCGAGATGCAACAAGAGCGAGTGACCAACCGCGCCACCGAGGGAGGATCCGGATCCGTACTTGGAGACGCTGCACATTGATCCGGTGACAGCTAAAATAACGGGAAGACACACCCACTTAGCACCAGCATATTTACATTAACTGCCTCCGGGACCCCGCGGCCGTCAATCACCGATGCGCTCCAGTCAATCACGGCGCGGCTTTAAGGCACGGCGGAACGGGGAGGGGTGGGGGGGCGTGGGGGCCGCCACCGAGCGGGGACCCGCCCGGGCTGCCCGAGGTAAGAGCGGAGATCAGCCCCAGGCCGCACCTACGCGGGGCTCCGCGCCCCCCGCCCGCCTCCCGCGGTGCGGGTATCCCTGGGGGGAGCGGTGCTCGTTGAAAGTTTGCGCGAGGAGCGGGCGGCAACGAAAAGAGGAGCCTGGGGGGGGCGGCGGAGGGACCCCATCGAAATCGGGGGTGCGCTGCTCCCGCGCACCGCCCCCCCAACCCCGGGATGCGCGCTCCGCCGCGGGGCGCGGGTGCGGGACCGGGGGTTGGGGGGAGGAGGGCATCGGCCGGCAACGAAATCACCGGAGGCGGCAGCGCGGGGGGGCGAGCCCGTGGTTTTTCGTTCTCCACCGAGGCCCACGGCACGGCGGCAGGACCGGCGTTCACCGTGAGCGGCGTGGGGGGACACACGGGACTCGGCTCCGGTGGCCGCCGGTCCTACCGGCGTGGCAAGGGGCCCATAGCCGCATCCCTGCCCTGGTCGGGTTCCCGCATGCAGCGCTCGTCACGGCCGCGTTAATTAAACTGTAATTAATCATCGCGTCCGGCCGCAATAGGCGCAATTACACTGATCAAACAGAAGTTAATAACGGCGCGGATCGCCCCCAGCTATCACTTTTGTGCGTGTTCACCCCCCCTCCCCTTCCCCGCCATCTCCACCGGCACCGGGAGGATGCGGCGGAGCTGGCGCGGAGCGAAACGCAGGTGCGGAGCCACCCATCGGCTCCGCGTTCCGCCGCGGTCGAACCGGCCCTGGGCCGCGCTCCCACTCAGGAAAGTGGCCGCGGCTCCCCTCGGGACGTCCCGTCGCGGGGTACGCGGACCGGGCGCTGCGGGCCGGGCCTTGCGGCGCGGCCTTCCCGCAATGATCGCAACCCGAGCCGGTAATTATTCCTCGCCTTTTAATTATTTATCTTCCCTCCCATCCTCCAGCTCGGCGGCCGTAGAAGCGCGGGGAGCCGCGGCCGCGCAGGGCCTGAACCCGCCGCCCCTTTCACCGCCGGGTTTCGGTGGAACCCACGGCGTTAAACCCCCGCGGTGGCCGCGGAACCGGCTGCCGGGTACCGGGAGCCGGCGGCGGCGCGGACAGAGCCGGTGTCGCTCCTTCCCGCGGCCGCTCCCGCGGCGGCACGTCGGGAGTCGAGGGGGGGTCAAGAGGGGTCCGGGATGATGCGGCTCAGCCCCGACCCTCTCCGCCGGGCGCTTCCTGGGGCCGCGCGGCCGCCTCGGTTCCCGCAAAGCTCCACCGGAGCCCGGAGCGGCGGAGCCGGCCCCGACGGCGGTGCGGCAGCGCGGAGCCCCGAGACGGACACCGGCCCCGGCCCGGCCGCGACCGCTCTCCCCGCTCCTCGCAACCGCCGTATCTTTTACCAGTTGAATTGACTGCAGTTTTTGTCAGTTAATTAGGTTTAATTTACATAATTAGTACAGTATAAAGAGTATTGGGGATAATCAGGAGGTACGTCTCGCTTACTGTGTAAACACGGATTCGGAATTAAAAATCAGATGTAATTAAGGCGTGTGCGCGCGGCTTTTAATTGTAATGAATTTCTAATTAACACTCAACGATCGCCACATGCGGGAGCCGGGACGTTTGCGGGCGCCGCCGCCCAACCCCACACTCCCCACCCGCCGGGGGCCGGGGTGCGCGGCCGCGGAAGGGACGCGGAGGGAAGCGGAGGGGCCGCAGCGGCGCTGGGCAGGGCGCTGAGCCCCGACGGGACCCCCCCTCGCCCCGGGCCGGTGCCGCGGGCAGGCGAGGCCGGCGGATAATTTAGGTTAAAACTTAGGGAGCCGTGTCACGGGTGTATAAATAAATAATCAGGCGGGGACGGGCGCGAACGGCCCCTCTCTCCTGGAGGGCTGCGCCGAGATTGCCACATAAATCACGGCGGTCTAATTCAGTGGAAGTTTAATAAACGCCTCCTATTGGAAATGAATGTTCCCCATTTAACAGTTGTATCAGCACCATATAAAACCATGACCCCAATAAATTTAATTTTAGAGGCCGATCAATCCGGGCTTCTCTCTATCGATCCGCAGCGGCTCTGCGCTTTTACAGCCTCTTCCGCGGCCCTTCCCGGGGAGGCGGGGGAAGGGGAAGGAGCGTTTCGATTAGACTCTTTATTAGGAAAAGATTGCTCCGAGAGGCCTGAAAATTAAATGGTGACATTTTAATTACTGGACATTGACAAAGGGAGCGGGCGGCGGCGCTCTGCAGGCCGGGCACACCGCGCCGGACCCGCGGGCGGGCAGGGACACGGCGGGGGACCCGGCTCGGGACCCCCCGGGGCTCCTGCCCTGAGACCCCCGGGGAGCCTGTGGGGTCCTCTCGGTGCGCGCCGGGGCCCCTTCGCAAGTGCCCTGGTTGTGTGTGCCTCCCCCCACCCTATAAAGCCCCTCTGTGCCCCCCAGCTTCCCAACCATGCACCCCCCATCTATGCACCCCCCAATCTATGCACCCCAGCTCCCACACCATGCACCTCCCCACCTGCGCATCCTGGCTCTCCCACTGTGCACCCTGCTTCTGTGCACCCCAGCTCCCACACCATGTATATCCCCCCTTCTCTCATTCCATGATGCCCACCTTGCCCCCCTCTATGCACCCTCTATCCTCACAAGACACACCCTGGCTCTCCCCAATGTGCACCCCTTAATGTGCCTCAGGTCCCCCACCGTCCATACACCCCAACTGCTCATCTACCATCTCCTACTCCCTCATGGCAATGCTGCTCCTCATTTTCTGCCCACCCAAGCCCTCCCCAGCTCTAAATCTGCCTCATTTCCCCGGGCTGGAGCGGCTGCGGAGGAACGCAACGAGCGCGATCGATGGACACGACTTTATTGATCAGGTTCAACCAGCACCTTCGAGGAGCTGGAGCGGGATGAGCCCAGGGCGGCAATTAACTCATCCAGGCCAGGCTGTGCGCGGACAGCCGGGCACCACGGCCCCCCAGCACGGAGCTGCGCTCTCTGTGCTCTGCAGGGAAGTTTGTCCTCCTCCTGCCTATAAAAGCCCCAGACATCCATTTGCCATTAAACATCTCCCGGCCTGACCGGCTACTTATAAACCTTGAACTTCCCCGGCAGGACTGGGAGCGGGAGCAGCCGCAGCGGGGTCCCGGCGGTGCAGCAGCCGCTGCAGGAGCCGGAGAGGCTCAATCTATAAATCCTGTCCTTAGTGCACACTTGTAGTTTATGGCCAGACCCTTTACTGAAGGTAAAGCAGCCCTGGGTCAGCGCAGCTCCTCGGCAGCCGCAGCGTTCCCGCTGCAGCTTCCTGCTGGGAAAGGCACAGACCTCTGAGCTTTGCTTTTCTGAAAGCAACACAGCCTTCTCTTTATTCAATGGGACCATCATTCTCTAATGTAGTTAGACATTCCTAGTATTTTTCCTCAATTAGGCTGGGCAGGCTGGGCAGTCCAGCACTGCAATCCTGAGCAGGGGGTGCACGATGAGGGTAGCAAGTTCAGGGGACAGCCCCCCCTATCCCTCCAGATTCCTGCCCCATGGTGCCTGTGAGGGCCCCCCTCCCCCAGCTTGAGGGATCCCCAGGGAAGGCTGAAGATGGGTTATCCTAAAACATCTGCTATGGCTGGGGACCTCTTCATCATGCTATGGCCCTGGTGATCCTTCCAGAGAGCCCCTCTGCTCCCCAGGACCTGGCTCCCACCCTGTGGACACCATGTGGCATTTGGGGGTCCCTGCAGCACAGGGGCAGCCATAGGACAGCACTGGTGGCAGGAGTCACCCATAAAGAACCTCAAATGGCTGAAGAGTCTGTGGAGAAGCTGAGGCCAGAGCTGGTTCTCCTGCAGGTCTTGAGGAGCTGGGGTCACCTGGGACGTGTTTAACTCATCCCAATTGATACATTGAGGCCTGTGAGGGCCGGTTCCCGGCAGCCGGATGAGGGATGGGTGTCCTGGGGGTGTTGTGGGGTCTCTTACATGTTTATCTCTGTGGCTGCACATCCTAACGGGAGCGGGAGGAAGAGCCTCTGCACAAAGCTGCTTTGTCCTCACCAGCCTCGGGGTCCTCCGCCTGCTTCAAATCCTGCAGAGGTGAAGGATTCGCTGCTCCAATTGCTGCCTCAAGAGGCTGAGGGTGCTTCTGAGTGCCCTGGCCCCTGCCACTGATGGCTTCTCTCTCTCTGCGATAAGGAGCCTCCCCAGAGCAGAGCCCCAGCTTGGGGAACATCACCTCTTGCACCCCCTTGACCTGACCCCTCCCTCCTCTTCCTCACCAGCCAGGCCCAGGCTCCCTGGGGGAGTCCTGGGTGCAGCTCCTGTCACCATGCAGCAGTTTCTGTCCTGGGCTCCCCTTCACTCTCCATCAGCACATTTTGGCCCCTGCAGGAATAGGGATATTTTTATTCCCAGCAAAACCCCAAATTCCCAGGGTTTGCTTCAGATGTTGCCCATAGGCTCCCTGCATTCTAGAGATGGGGGTACCTGAGGTCCATTCCTTTTCCATTGATGCCTCCAGGTAAACTTTCCCTGCAGGACCACAAAGCTCCACCAGGCAGATTCAATCCTCAATCATCCCATTTACTTATGCTCTTGGATATCAAAGGGATCAAATGAAGCTCCTAAGACCTATTTCTACTGATTGCTCAGTTACTAACACCAGCATATTGCTGGCTGCTGCCATCCCTGTGTGACAGACCACAGAGAGGGACGGGTTGGGGACCCCTCACAGCCCTCAAAGCCACAACCCACTGCAACTCCCCTTTCCTGGTTTCTCTGCCAGAGGTACATGCATGGACAGCCACACACAGAGCTGTTCAGGCTGTTATTGGGAAAACAAAGACTGACACTTGCCATTGGGAAACTGACAGCAGGATGTACTTGGCCATGGGACACAAAACCCAAAATATTTTCTAATTCTGTGCTGCATTTAAGGGCAAACAACCATGGGCTCATCTCACAGGGTGAGCTTCGCCTGGCAAGGATCACAGGCAGGGAAAAGCAGAAAACATGGGAAGTTTTGGCACAGATGGGACATACCCAGTTTTTCCCAGAGCCTGTGAGCTCCATATGAACACTCCCATAGGGGATGGGTCTATCAGTACCACCACAACTGAGGGTACAGGGAGAGGAGAAACCAGCATAGGGCTGCTGATGGAGTCCTTAAGTGAGCTGGTGGGATGAGGAGAGGAAGTGGAGGGGTCACTCAGAGCATCTATAGCACCCACCACTGAATTAATGTTTGTTATACACCCCCGATGCTATCCTCTGAGCAGGCCTCAGCTGTGGGGTATGATACTGCTGCATTTTCTCCATCCTTTTCAGCCAAGGGATGCCCTGATTCAAAGTCCAGAAAGTTGTAGCAGGAAGGAGGAGATCTAACAGAGGCCCCGAACCTCTCTGTGATGCTGGATTGATCAAGCACACTGATGAAGACAGGGAGGTTAATACGTATTCTGGTGAATTATAACCACTGTCAGCCTGTTAGTCGGGAGATGGCTCACATTCCCATCCGCTGGCATCCGCATGGATTTTCATGGTGATGTCTTCCCCTCCCGACCTCCTGCCAGGGAAAGCAAGAGGAAATGCCTTGGGTTTACTGACTTTTTAACTGAATTTAAGAGAGAGACTTTTTATCCCAAGAAAGCGAATGCGAACCATTAGAGACCAACAAATGCAGGAGCTGCCTCTAGTCTGGTGGCTCACAGGGAAGGGATTTGTCTCACTTTAGCAGAAGGACCTGGAGGTATGGGGGCTGTTGGCTCATTCATCGTGCTGTGATCTGCCAGGGAGGTTGTGACATCAGAGCAATTAAGACAAACTTTAGTCTATAAGTTCATGCCTGCAACCTCTATACTTCAAAAGAAGACAAACGATCCCTCCAAGGAAGGAAACAAAGTCTTTTCCAAGCTGCTTCCACAGTACCATTTAGGATTTGCAATGGTTCAGGAGGAATTTTTCACCAAATTGGTCTTTAAGCTGCTGGTATGCAATAAACTACCTGAGCTTTGGGGTTTTTTAGCAAAAGTTTATTTCTAATGCAAAGAGAAGCAAACAAAAGCCCCAACCTCCTGCTCCACCCAAATGCCACACCCCAAACTTGCCTTTCATCACCCTCCTCTCTTCTTTTTAATAAGCATCTTAACACACAGACTGATGAACTCTGTGTCAGGCTGTTGTGGGAATGTGCTCAGAAACTGCAGGAGTGAGAAACACACAGCACAGACTCTGCAATTGGACTTTGTTTTATGGTAGCAGCAAACCTGGGAGCCTCTGCTTGACCCAGATGCACCCATCATGCAGCAACTCCGATGCAGGAAAATAAGGGATCAAGGTAGAGCTGAGAAAGGCAAGATACTCCCAAGCAAGCCACGGACTGCTGCGATACTAAATAAAACACCGCAGCCTGTTCTCTGGCCACGAGCTCAGGGGGTGCTGCACAAGGCTGCGCTGTGGCCCTCAGCTTCCTAAAGGGAGGCACCACCAGTCATCTGAGAGTACAATGCTCACCTACCTGACCAGCTTTTACTCTGGGCATTCCCTCAGCTCCCTGCAGGATGGGCAAGTCCAGATCCTTCTATTTTTCCTTGTTTGCTTCTGTTTTACATTTAAACCCGGTAGTTAGTGGATGTCTGCACTCAAAGACAGCCAACAACTCCTTAACGAAATCCTCTCAACACTCATTCATACAATAGCAAAAGACTTAACAGTTAAAAAATACTCTGGAGCCAGGAAATATACAATACATTCAATAACAAAAAAATATAGATATAAAATACTTGCTTTAAGGCTGTGTACAGTTTAACTGAAGATAATCTGAGGACATGAAATTGCTCAGCAACAAAAGAAATGTGGGAAGAGAATTCCTTAATGTAGTGGTGAGGGAAAGGCAGCAACAAATATCCTGAAAGATTTTGTTGATGCTTCTAGAAAATGTTTTTAGTAAAATATGATCCAGAGTGTGAGTCCAAAGCATGGGGCTGGTGCTGCTGGTCCGGGATGAGCTGTTGTCACTGTGGTCCTTGGGTCGATCGCCGCTCCTCAAGCATCCTGCACACCCACATGGACACGACTTCTGCATTCCCATCGTTGTACTGCACAATGAATGGGTGGCCCTGGGAAGGGGGATAGGCAGAATTAGCCGAGATAAGCACAACGCTTCCTTGAAAACACATGAAGGTTGGGGTTTTAACCTTGGGGAAAAAATACATCGGGACATAGAATCACAGAATGACAGTGGTGTAGAAGCCTAGAATTATTTATTGAGTAGTTAGTCCTTTATCAGTGGAAACCTTATGCTTTACCCTCCATAGAAGAATCCCTTAAATGGGATGGTTCTACAGATTACCTAGGAAAAAACCAACATCCCTGCCAAGTGTTAAAATTCCTTTTGTTACTTGGTCATGGAGCTCTGTGCCTGCAGATGCAGCAGGACCCAGCACCAGGCTCTGCAGTACTCACGGTGTCTGTAAGGGGAGGGATTTGTTCATGCACATACATGCTGGTACATCTCATCTGGAGTGATCAGTTGATAGAGAAATGAAAATACAACTGAAACAGCTTTTCATGAGAAAGTGCTGTGGGAGTTCAGTATGACGGGAAGAGGGATAACTATGAAATATTCTTGGCCATGAATTATAGGGCTACTGCAGGCACTGGAAGACTGTGTCTTAGACACCTCACAAAAATCAGAACAGCATCTCAGGACGAAACAAAACCATGGCCTGCAATTTCAGGAGTCAGCTTAGGCAGCTCATGTCTCAATCTGGCCCCATTCCTAGAGATGGGAACATGCCATCTTCAGATGAATCTCAAATGAAGTATAAAAAAACCACAGGAAACCCAGTACCGCAATTACACAAATGACTGAAAGAAAGCAATCGCCAGGAGAAACCATCACAGATGATGAAAACCTCCACTCCAAATCACTCAAAAGCAGCTCGGTTTTTGCAACACTAAACTTCATAGCTCTTGCAAACAATGCCTGAAAGTAATCAGAGGAGGTTTGCTGGGGAGCCTTTGGGAAGGGTGACGTTCATGTGGGAATTACAGGCACCAGGCGCAGCAATGAATGACAGCATCGGCACAGGGGGAGTTAGTGTGGGTCTGACGCAGGGCATGGGAAGCCTGGTGGTCGTCCGGGTTAGGATGGCACTGAGCAATGAAGCAGCACCAGGCTAAACAGAGCACAGTAAATCCTCACAGCATCAACTCCAAGCAATAAAACACTCCGTGGGTCAGGGCCAGCAAACACAGGAGCCAGAGGAATAAAATATGCCATTATCTATAAGAATTATGAAGGAAACGCAAGGTGCTGTTGCTTCAACTCTTTGGGATGGCTGGAAATATCAGCTAGAACTTTTTAGGGAGAAGTCTGAGATGTGGAGGGTCCTCCTTCAGATATTACTGGGATCAGCTCAGTTGCTTTCCCAGTTAACCACGTAAAGACTGAAGGAATGTTGTCGTGGAGTGACTCCAGGATCAGCTACTCTTAGATGCAGACAGCAACTTTGAATCTGTCAGAGAGCTCTGAATTTCCCATCCAGGAAGATGTGTGTGTGCTCACGCTCAGTCATGACTTGGAAAATGGTCCACCAAGAGAGAACAACATATCCAGAGGTACCAAAGTCCATTTGAGAGCTTTGAGGATGGCAGCAGACAGTTCAATGCTACCAAGAGAAGATGGATGACCTTAAAACAATGCATTTAAGTGCACAGATGCTTGTGGCACTGAGCAAATGGACAATGTCTTTTTCCTTCCAACACCTGGCTATTAAAAAGCTTTGGTCTTGAATGTCTAACATCAGGAACAACACTAAAGACAGACAGCACTTTCCTTTTTTATCTCCTGTTCCAGACATCCCGTGTTCGGGTTTCACTGTTTTACGAAACAAATTCAATCTGAAATATTCCTGGTTCTTAGCTACGAAAACAGTTCAGGAAGGGGTTCCATTGGGAACCCAGAGACAGGAGTCCTGGCGTTTATTCCCAAGCTGCCACACACTTTCCAGTGTGACCTTCACAAAGCTGCTTAATCTCCCTCGGCCTCATGGTTAAGAAGGGAATAAATGACCCTCTCTCTCAGAGGAGTGCTGTGAGGATCAGCACAAGTGTGTTTTGCCCAGCACTTTGGTATTTTTTGGGTGCAAAAGGTGCTGGAGTAAGGTGAATGCTTATTATATGCATGATAGCCTAGAAATAGCTGTTTTACCTCTTAAACACAACAGTCAAGGACAGCAGTGAGAACTAGGGAAAGACAATCAAGAGCCCACAAACAAGGGAGAGCAGATGCATTGGGGCAATTAGAAAACAGCTATTAAAGCCAGTCTGCTTCTGCCATGAATCTCCTTTACGACGGAGAGACTCCCCGCAGAGGAAGACATCTCACACCCACTATATCCTTGCGTTTAAGCTACTCACAACATGCAAAGGGAAACTGCAAGGCTATGCAAGGCTGAAAACGTCAGCTAGCCATGCCGTTCTCCCTGTTTGATTTGTTTTGTGAGGTTATTCCATGGAAGCCTGGGGTTTTACACACTCACTTTTCTCCCTAGGAATAAGTTTAACTTGAAACTACTCTTTAGGTTTCCCCTGGTTTTAGGCTATACTGCTCTAGTGAGGATTTTTCTCAGGCTGAAAGGATGTTTTGACTAGATTTCCTCCAAAGTCTCCAGCCTCTGTGGCGGCAACCAGCAGCAGTCTCCTCTGCTCTCAGCAACTTCTTCGTAAGGACACCCCAATGGGTTCTCTGCATTTTGCCACTCTTCAGCACCTGGTTCCCCATTTCCCCCTTTTTAGGCATCCAGAGTACTGCAACCATTGACTCCTGCAGTCAAAAACATGCACACCTCAGAACCAGTGCTTTAAACTGGAGGTATCTTTGGAAGGAAGCATGAAGGGAAGGGGCAGGAAGGTTAGGCAGGAAGCAAAGGAAGAAACAAAGATTAAAAAAGCCAACCAAACAGGTAAAAATCAAAGCTTCTAAAGGAGAAATGCAGCTGCAGCTCTCCAGGTCTAGTGCATGCCCATGCTGCGGGATGGGGCTGGATAAACTGTCACTTCAAGAAAGAAAAAAAATGAGAGTCACATCAGCTTGGACGTGATTCATAAATTCTGGTCCCTGAGTGTCTCAGCCACAAGAGAAGTCCCAGCCCTGACTCCAGCAGTGAGCAATACATTCTAAACCAAACACGAGCAACCTGCTGTACTTAAAATATTCCTGTACAGATTTATTTTGCTTTGCAAGGTAATGCTGAACAAAGTTAAGTGTGTGTGGAAGCTTGAAATGCATTCTCTGTTGCAGCAGCCCGATTCTCACTGCCCTGGTGAGATCCCACTCTGCTTGGTGTGGTGGACACAGATCAGTCCTTCACTCACATCCCCCTGAGCAGCAGCAGAGTTGGGGTGCTGAGCTGTACCCATGCTAATGTCAGCAGAGACCACAGCTTTTTGACACTGGCACTTACAGAATCCCCGACTGGTGTGGGGTGGAAGGGACCTTAAAGCTCATCCAGCTCCAACCCCCTGCCAGGGGCAGGGACACCTTCCACTAGAGCAGGTTGCTCCAAGCACCATCCAGCCTGGCCTTGAACACTGCCCGGGATGGAGCATCTGTCCACTGTGAACTGGCAAATAAGAGATTGATATTAAACGTTTGTTAGTAAACTCACTGCAATGAAGACTGTTCGTGCCCTACCAGCAATGGCTCAGCCAACATTTGAGCCTCAGGAATGTTTAAGAGCTCAGTACAACACTGACAGGCATGATCATGGAGGGATGCACGACACTAAGGAAAGAGATGCTCATGAGAGGAGTCCAAAGGTATTGCGGGATGCTCCCATGACAGAGCTGATCCCACCCCCAGGCATTTCATAATGGCTCAGACCTCTACACACATTCATTACAAAGCAGTAACCACCTCCTCACCAATTCCTAAATACTCAGCCTTAAAAATACCTGGCAATAAATAAACCCAATGGACCCAAGCAACAGAAAATAAGCTGAAAAGCCACCACCAAACTGCTTCCCCAGGTTCTGGGCTGCCTTATCCAGGCTGGGGTTGAGTTCAGCAGGATGCACAGCTCCAAAGCGATTTCTGCATCCGATGGGAAGCGTCCACTGGTGAGCACACAGCACCTTGGAGCTGAAAAGGTCAGGCAGGACAGGGCCAGGGATAGCCCCACAGTGAGTGTCAGCCAGCCTAATTTTGTGTGTCAACCCTGAAAATTAGATAAACAATGACAAACCAGGCTTTTTAAATGAACTTGTCTCATCTCGTTCTCTTGATAAAGGGTACATTTCTCACGTTGCAGTGTCCCACCAGACAGGTTAACTCTTTCAGAGGGGAGCACCTCGCAGAGGGTGATGTAAATCATTTAAATATCTGACATGAAATTAAAAGGGCAGTGCCCCCGTGAACACACAGCCCTGGTAATTCAAACTCCTTGCTCACAAGCCATCAATCATTTAGCCCAGTCAATTAAATTGCCATTATTCAAGGCTAAAAGTTCCATAATTTTACCTACCTTTAAAATTCAGCAATTTGCTTTCATGGCCTTCTCCAACCGGCCTCAGATATTTTCATTTCTGATAATAACCCACCCAGAGCTTACTGCAACAGACTATACACCGCATCCTCGGCAGGACACAGACCCACGGGCCTTTTCCAGCACCAAGTGCCCACACGCAGCTCGTCTCCGGATCTGCTCACAGCCACTGCAAGGCTGAACCGCCCATAGGAGACCAAAGTCCCCCTGGGACACAGCCCTATAACACAGTGAGAGAGAGTCCATCAAACTTGCCCTTGGCTTTCTTACAGTTGAATCACACTATGGTTCTCTGGGCAGCCTGTGCCAGCGCCTCAGCACCCTCACAGGAAAGAACTTCTGCCTAAGAGCTCATCTCCATCTCCCCTCTGGCAGTTAATGACTACATGCCACCCAAACGTAACCACACCACCCAGCAAATTAGAAATGACAATAAAAGGCCTCATGCTCACACAAGGTATGTTAGGAAACAAGCAGCATTGCTGTTGGTTGCAACGGTGCCATCCTTTTAATGTTCCCTTTTATAGGAATCCTCCCAGACTGTGCAGTTAAAGGGCTGTGCTCCATTTATTACAAAGAGGCACAGACAAACTGTGCATTTCATTTAAAAATTTGAATTCAGCATAACAAAAACCATAATAAAAAGATCCCAACTGTTGCAGCCACAGACTATCAAGACAATGGCAGTGCCCTTAGACAGCATTTCAAATACAGTTTATTAGTGTGTGATACAAAAAGGGTATTTTTATTGCATGATATAATGCAATGGGACCTTGGGCACTCGGCAGAAGGACCTTGCACTCAGAAGTGTAATGAACCCATAGTCCAAAAAACATTATACTGTACATTAACCTATCATTAATGGCACATTAGGGCTAGGGGCATTGCACGCTTGCTGGTCAGGGCTCCATCAGGACAGTATGGAGGAAACCAGAGTCTTCACAGGCTTAAAACAAATACAGAAAATAAATATTACTGATGGCTACAGGCTGCTTTAAGGGGAGCTCACTCTCTGCTTTACATGTGATTTTGATGGTATTTTTTGAAGGGGAGAGGGAGAAGCCAATGCAGCAGTTTATTAGGTAGTATAGAAATGGCACGCCACTGCAGCATTGAATGTCACCATGGTGCATCAGATGCATTCGCACACAGTTTTTCTTGCACAAAACATGGCACCTCTGAGCACTGGGGCACCTTTTGAGAATAAAATGATTCTGGAAAGTAAGAACTTGGCTGTAAAATGGTGCACCACAGTTATCCCAGCTAGTTCTCCCATTGCTGCCGATGTGTCTATGCTATTTACAGCTCTTGTAATTAACTGAGGGCACATACTCGAGGGGAAATTCTTGCCCATTCACATGTTTAATGGGAACACAAGTCAGAGCTCCAAAAGGACAAACACACATCTCAGCTCTGGAGCTGTGCTAACTTCCTGGGATGCCTGGAAACACAAAGTGCTGAGTAACCCAAACTACCCCAGACTGACCCCATGTCCCCCTCCACTGACCTCAGCACGTGTAAGATTTCATCACTCTGCCACTGCCTCCAGTAGTGGAGGATTTTACATCTAGAGCTCCTGCCTCCAAGGACAAGACAAACTAACTGCTGTTCTAATTATCTGTGCTAGCTATCCACAAGGCCGATTTCTGCTCCCACAGCCAGGAATAGCAGCGAGGAATCCTCAGGCCAATACTCTATCGCCGTCTCCCAAAACATTGTTAATTCACAGGCACAGAAGGTGTCAGAGTCCTCCTCAGGGGCTGCTCCATGCAGCAGGCTTCCCTCCATCACTTGCTTCTAAGGCTTGAGTGGGGTAAAAAATCTGAAGGCTTCAAATGCTCGCATCAATCCATGGAGACATGGAATATACACACAGGTGAAAACACTCTGCAAGATGCTATTTAACCATGACCTGGCTGTTGCATCTCTTGGTTTACTTTTGCAATCTTAAGATGTGTTTTGACCATGGGAGGCAACCCTTTAAAGGAAAGGGTGAACACCTGAAGTCTTGAAACAGCGCTGACTGGGAGGCTTAGCATGCATGTCAGGAAAACATGTAGCCGGTTCCTCAGCTACAGCAAGGTCAATCCTTACTTTGAGAGACACTCTCCTCCAGAAATGAAGCCTCCTTGTCTCTTCCACCTGCAGCAATGTCCCCAAATAAGTCAAATCACAGCAAGTTTAACCATAAAGTACCAGCTTTTCCTACATACCTGTATGGCTGTGTTTGATCTGGGACCAAGCGTTACTGGCCCAGTTCTCTCTCCCAGTTCCTATCCCCAGAACGGCGACTATTCAGGGCAAGGACTGCCTCTCGCTGTGCTTGGTAAGGAACTCAGCATCCCTGAGAGCCTGTTCTCAGCTGGCTGCTGGAGTGAAATCGCCCATAGCAGGGGCCAAAAACACTTTAATAGGTCTTCAGTGCTTCACTAAGTCTTCAGAAGCCTGCAAAGCTGCTCGTGGCACAAGGACCCCCAAGGTCAGAAGACAAAAGCACCCAGAAAATAATGTTTTCACAGCATTTCCCACCTCCAGGAGGACATCACCTGTAGCTTCTGCCAGCTTGGCCAGCAGAAAGCACCACTTAGAGAAGGGTGAGGGCAGCAAAGAGGGCAAAGCCACATCAATCAGTGGCGTTTTCTGGGTGGAGATGAAGGAGGGACAAGAACACATCCATAAGCAAAAATCAAGCAGCATTAGCCCCTTTGATGTTTCTGCTCTGTTCCCTCATTCCTTATGCTGTGCAGACAATGGCACAGCCCCAGCCTGCTAAACAGTTCCATGCAGAGTGGCGGGAAGTGGTGAGTTTTGTTTGTTGCATGGCCTCCCTAACATACACTGTAATTAAAATGTTGATTACTAAACAGTTTAAATATATGACAGACAATGCAGTTAAAGCCTACAGTTAGGTCAATATGTGATTTAGATTTGCCATTTAAAAACTCTCATTTAAATTTTGCATACATTAATCACTACCATACTTCAATGTTCTGATATCCACCTGACTACACTATTAAAATAAAACTTGCTGCCCCAGGGAAATCCTACTTATTCTTAATTGTTTCGAGGCTTTGATGGGCTTTTAATCTAAGATTAATTTATGCAATTTTAAATAACTCTTCTTATGATTAATAAGCTTGAAAATTAAAAGGAGTCTAAAGCAATTATAATGAGCATTTGGTCATAACCTCATTAGGAGAAGGAGTGAAGGATACAGCTCTGGAATTCTTACAAGACTACAATTTAAGGTTACTTTCAGCGGAGTCAAACATAGCTCTTGAAATTGCAAAGGCAGATTAGCCTAGGTCAGTGTTAGAACTATGGCTATCCAGATTAGCACGCTAATGATTTTATCCCTCTGATGATATTTAAGACAGTGAAAAGATGATACAAAATGTATTAAGCAAAGATAAATGGATAACACTACCGAGCGGCGAAGTCTTGGAGCTGTATTTCTTGTTTACCTTTTTTTTTTTTTTTGGAGAAGGATTCCTTTTATGTGGTTGTTTATTATTATCATCTATTTGTAGATTAACTTCTACTAATGCACTTTTACTACTTATATGACAAAGTTAATCGCAAGTGATTTTTGGCTGGTTTAGTAATTTTGTTGAGGCGCCAAAATTCTGCTGCAATTTACAGAATTTCTCTTTAAAGGATGGCAGTGCCCAAGCATACGGATGGACCAAGAGGAAGAGCTTAACTTAAACCTGAAAACCTCAAGATGAACTGTTCACACATCACTTCTCAATTCCCATTTCTAAACAGCAAGACAGATCTGGGCATTGGCTGCAGCCAAACGATGTGCCAGTGGCCCTAAAAACAGTTCTCAGAGATCCCTCGTGCACTTGACTGATGTGTCCAGGCTGGCAGCTCATCACAAGACTCAGGGTCAAGAGGGATTTCTTTTTCCAGGTCAGATCATGAGGAGTCAGTGCAGCTCCACTCTGTAGAATGGACCTGACTTCAAACAACTCAATCCCCTACTACTGCAGGACCCCAGGATGTGCCTGGGTGCATACATGGATGCGTCTGATTTTTCCTGTTCTCTTTCCGTGGCCTAGAGTAGTCTTAAATTTACTACAGAGTTTTGGTTCTGGCTGCGGCACAGAGGAATCTATTTGCCCATCTGCAGATCATTCTTTCCACAGCAGTTTTGCTTTTGGTATTTGCTCTTAAACCGATAACTGTCTCTGGCATGGCTCTTGGTGCTTAGCTGACAAAATGAGCTAACTCCCAGCAAAGGTATTCTTTTTGTGATGACTCTTAAAAAAAACTAAGGCAACCAAAATATAATTGGAGCTTGCTTTTGCAAGTGCTGCTGAGGTTAAGAAGAGCTGTAGAAGAGGAATAGAGAGAGTGGCCCAAGGCTGATAGGAGTATGTCAACATTAGCAAGCTGTCGACAACAGAAGCAGATCCGCTGTGTGAAATGGTTGGTGCAACGTTTCAGGGATGGAAGAGGTTTTACTTTTGACCAGCTCTGGTCTGGACTGCAGACACAGCACCCATTAGTAGCTGGAGCTCATTAGGTGTGTGCCTAGAGCACACCTCCTAGTTTGGTTTAATTTGAAATCAATTCATGAGCTTTAAGACCTGTGATGAGAATGAAAAAGTGGTACCTTTGAAAGAGCAGGAGATTCACACCAAAAAGGCAAGCTGACCTGAACGCTAATGTTAATGGAGATGCACCTGCAGAAATGTATTCAACTCATTCCTCATGCAAGCACAGGACTGGTCTCATTGACACCAAACAGAGCTAAGTCAGACATTAAAAGCTGATATAGTATTTCCTTCAAATGGGGACAACATGTTCCCTTGGACTAGGGAAGAAGGGTGGAGAAAACAGTTGTTTTGTCCAAGTTTTGAGAAACTGATTTCTACTAACAAGGAAAAAGGAAAAAAATAACTAAGCTGGAGTAAACTGAAACAATCTCCTAAATGTTTTTCACCCAAACCTTGGAGTAGAAAATGCTGTGTGCATACGCATGTGTGCTCACACACCACACAAATAACAACAATCAACAAAACTAAAAAAACCTGGAAAACGATCTGGTTGGAAGCAAAAAGGGAGAATGAAACAGCCTGCGCTTCGCTAGCATTTAATGATGAAGTTCCTGCAAATGAGCAAGTTGGTTTTAAAAGTGCTCCCTACAATCACATCGCAAGAGATGCCTACACACCGACTGCATCTAGTGCAAAACAATTTTTTGCCAGGATTAGTGAAAAGACCAAATAAAGCAAGTGTTAAATGATCAAATATGAACACACTGTCAAATCAATCCCATTTTAAGAGCAGAAAAAGCACAGGTATGAAACGACACCTGAACAAACACACGGAGCCCTGCTAAAAACAGAGAAGGCGGCAAAACACATCACCAGTAGTTGGCTTGGAAAAAAATCCCATAAAAAAATCCCTCTGAATCTCTCACAAGGTCACTGAACAAATGACCACGGCCACGAAAACCATTTCCATTCTCAGACTTGTATTTTAATGCCACCGTTCCCTACCAGGAGCCTTTCCCACGTGGAAACCCTGTCTCCCTCCAGCCGTGCAGGCAGACGCCGGTGTAACCATCCTGTTTTACACCAGCTGAGCATCTATCCCAGCGTCTCCCATTAAACCCAAACAGGCAGATGCACATTTATGGCACAATGAACTTTCTCCACGGCTGCGGCTCGTCGTGCTTTGCTATTACAGCCTCAATAACCATGTGCATTCCTGTGCCGCGGGATGGGAGTGCGAGCAGCCGGCTCCGGAGGACAGGCCACGGCTTAAAGAAGAGAGAAAGAGAAAAAACCCATCATGTTTAATTTAAAAATTAGAAACTGGAGCAGACTGTGAGCACAGAGGTTGATTGAAACAAAATTTAAATTCCTGTCAAGCCCATTTAAACACAGGGGCCCTTCATAGACAATTAGCTGCTCCCTGTGAATGCTGAATAAAGTCGGGCCTGGTCACTGTTAGAAGAGAGCAAACCTACTGTGAGGAGCTGGAAAAAAATTAACTAAAATCAGGCTGTATGAAATATTCAGCCTCCCCAGTTTATTACAGGGGTTTGGGAAGTGTAAACAAGACAAAAATCGATTCCTCGGTGCCCTCCAATCAATCCCCCAAAATGGTTAGGGCATCTGTTTCTGCTAAATTTTGTTTACTCTGGCAGATTTGCCTTAATTGCAGTTGTTTATCTCCCATTGTCCCCGGGGCCCTAATCTCCCGATTACTAATACTTAACACTCATTTCACATCTAAAGCTACTTCTAATCCTCAACAGGTTTCTGGGGCTCTTAAAATTATTGAAACAAGGGAGAAGGGAGATGCAACCTCTTTGTGAAAGGCACATTTTCTGATCTGCTACCAGCTGGGCCCAATCATCACCAGGGATGGCTGCAACAAAGGTGCTAAAAGGCTCTTTCACAGGCACTGCTGCTCCGCCGGGAATTCTGCGGATAAAGAAGAGCTTTGATGGGGGGAAAAAAAACCCGCCCTGAACAAGAGGGCTATAACAGTCCAGCCAAATAAAGTTACTGTCATAATCAACTGCTGTCAATCACAATGAAAATCCAATTAAAAATCTTTCAGTGCAGCCCTTCTTAAGTAGAAAAATGTCCCCTATTTATATGCGGGGTTTTTTTTTTTGTCAACCACACAAATTAGAAAGTGGTATTAATTGATTTTTTACTACTTTAAGCCCTGATCCTCCAGCTGAATTTCTGTGGATGCAAGAATCAACCGGCACAAATCTGATTAAGGGATTTGAGGCATAATGCACGCAGGTCACTAAGAAGCCATATCTCTATCTCCTGCTTTATACTCCACTTATTCACAGGCAATTATTACTCTTATTTAATACTTCAGGAGCTAATCGGGATACAGACCTACAAGTAGCTGGTACTACACAAATGCCAGTAGTTTTAATCTATGCAGCATGTTTGAATGAATTTTCAATTCCAGTTTCATTACACAAATAAATACCACACGCAGATTTCAACAGTTGCCTCTCAGAGCAAATTCCTTGATGAATCTGGAATGAACAGGAAGGACAAAATTCTGGGAATTAAAGATACAGGACTAATTTTGGAACTTTTTACAGATAAAAAAAATAAATACAGAGAGAAGATAGCTAACATAAAAATACAAAGGCAAATGCACAACTTCTCAATGTATCATAATGGAAAGATTTGCAATTCTGCTACCAAAATGAGTGAGATGTAAATATTTGCCTCTCTGCCTGGAGAAATACAGAACCACCAGAAGTGCCAAGTGAAACATTTGCTCAAATTAAACTGCAAAGCCCAGGAGACCCAAATAACCAAAAATATTAACTGTATCACCCTAAGCTGTTGCCAATTTGTTTTTGCCCAATTTCCTTAGATTTTTAACACTTTTTCGAGCCAACTCAAGCTCTTTCTTTCTTCATTTCACTGGAAAGCGCCAGTATACTGTGCAGCTTTAGGGCATGTTAGAAAGTCAGATGTTCACATTTGTGGTAAACAGTCAGTGGTTGTATGAGCAAGGGACTGCAGAAGGCAGTGGATGAGTGTAACACCTTCAAACTCTCCACACACTCAAGTTAACCTTGTCACAGTCCTAGTCTTCTGTAATTGCTGGATTTAGTGACACTGATAGAACGTATTTCTCCATTTCCAGAGCTGATTTCTCATGTGATGAAGAAGAACAAATCATACCCCTAAGCACAGAGCCAGCTTCTTTTTTTTTTTGGAAGACAGAGGGAAAGATCCATAACCCACCTTTCCCCATTCCCGCTGAGTGGGGAATAGGTTGAGCAATGCAGCCACTTGAAAGAATACATAATTTTTTCTCCAATTCTTAAGCCACCCTGAGCAAGGAAGATGAAGAACACACACTAGCAAACACATCCTGAGCCCTGGTGTGAAATCCTAACATCAATGAAGTCAATATAAATATTGTTGTTGTCTCCAATGTATCCAGGATTTTAACCAGAACTCCTTGTTCACTGTATGTCTGAACTGATAGACTTAAGATACAGTTTAATATTTATCACACATGTAATGGTTGGATTTTACGATCTTAAAGGTCTTTTCCTTCAACCTAAACAATTCTACGACTCTATATTTACAACAGCTAAAATACTTGGCTCCGTACTTTCTTCCTTGGGAAATCAGAAGCCCTTTCCTTCACATCTGGCATGTGTTTTTTGGTGTCAGAATTTCTCCTTGTCATGGTGTGAATAACTGGGATCATTGTGACAGAGGAGTCTAAATGTTTGCAAACAAAGCTATCCATCACAGGTCCAAGCACGGATGATTTTATGCTGGACAAATCATCGCTGAAAGGAGATCCTGCAATGGTAGAGGAAAAAACAGCACTAATGATTTTAAGTAGGCAGAGAGGCAAAATTCTTAGCTCACTGTAATCCAGCAATGATGCATCAAAATCTAGACAGGTGCAGACAGAAAACATTGATCTGTAAAGCTGTCTTCACAAGATTTATGGGATGTGATTGTGAAAAGCAGATTGCAGATGACTCTCTGGTCTTGCCCAAAAGTTAACACCAACAAAACCCCCAACCTGTACAGTCATCTCAGCTACTCAGTGATGCCACTGCTATAATGCAAAAGCCAAATTACCTGCTGGGGGAAATCCCATATTGACAAACCTAAGTGGAGGTATTTTATTGGCTTTATTCTGAAGGTTTACATGAAAGTCCAGGCAGGATTATGCTGATCCTCCACTTGTTTGTTTAAACCATAGAAGTATTTCCTAAAAGCTACAAACAATGGTTTAACACAGTGAGCTGCAAACAAGTTTAGCTCTATTCAGTAAGAAGTGCTATTGCCTAGACCCTATAGAATACAACTATTTAAAACATAGCTACTTAAGAGCTTTGTATTTTTGATTTCTATTTTTGAGAATCTATAGTATCTTGACACATATCTTAATATATTTAAACACAGAAATAAATGATCTATCTGAAAAAAATGCCGATTGTAGCTAATAAAGATCAGGACCCCTGGTCTAAATGCCATTCCTGAAATGGAGAGAGGGATTGCTGAATGCATAGGAACGGGGAATTTCAAAACTGAAGGAGGCATTGAAATAAAAAAACCAAAGAACAACATCATGTTTTCCAGCAAGTCACACAGATTATGAACAATTTATCATTCAATCTTCTAAACTAATGAAACACCAACATAAAAGCATCAGTAATTTAAATTCTAGAAGGAGAAAGGTAGTAGTTGTGTTTGAAATCTGGAGACTAGAACAACAATTATTAGATCTGTGCAAAACCAATAAAGTGCAGAAGGTGACCGGATTCTTGGCCAAAAGCGTTGCCTCTTCCTGCCCAATATTCTCTTTGGGAAAACCAACCAGCATCCTAAAGTCTGTACTTCTACTCATCCATGGAAAAGCATAATGGAATAACTGCTACATGCCTGACTTTTGGTATTTCAAATACCATTTATTTAAGTAAATCGCTTCCATTTAAAGAGCCATGTGTAGCACAGTAGAGTTCAATGCTGTACTAACAAAAAACCTCAACAAGCGACTTCAACAATTCTGCTAGCTTTCTAAAAAGCTCCTGCAATCTGCAAAATAAAAGGCCAAGCTTCCAGCTAAAGAAGAGATTTTAAACAATTACCAAAGCGGGATAGTGATATCATAAAGGCAATTTCTGCGCTAGCTTGTTTTCTGAAACTCTCTTTGCCTCTGAACAGCTAGAACAGATAATAACTATTAGTAAATCAAACTCCTGCAATATCCAGCTGTGTCTCACACATTTACATACAGATAGAATGGGTATATGTTTTTAATATGTATGCGATACGTACTTTTACCACAGCTGAAGTGCATGCTACAAAGGAGGAGGAGAATGGGAATGGAATCAGCATGAGATAATAAAGTGGCCTAGATAAAGTATTAGCCAGCGATTGATCTCAAACAGGGGATGTTGCTTCTCTCTGACCTGATTACTTACTATGCATAGATTCCATTAAATAGAGCTTAGAATGGAAAGCTGCTGAAAAATACCGTAAATACAGTCAGATCTACAGCTTCCTGAGCCAAACCAGCCCGCGGATGCCTACCCGTACACTCTGCACGAGCAGGAGTTTAAACCTCACCTCTACATATCAATTGCTAAATATACTTCTATGCCTGCATTTCCCTGGGAGCCAGGCTTGTGACACCAGGAAACACCGTGGTTTAGATGAAAACTGGAAGTTCAAGGGAGGAAAACCTAAAACATACAGAATTGTTGAGATTTTCCTTGTTGGAAGAAGAGAGAACAGAGATAGAGGAATGTGCTAAGATGTTGTGCAGTCTTCCCTGGTGCTGAAACAGGAGTATGTTCTATTTAATTGACTATATACCTTCCTTTTCTTAAGAGGGAACAAACTGGAGACAAAAGAGCAGACACTGTAAGCACAAGGGTCAGAATAACCACCAGTGAATTATAAAGATCATTCCTTTGCCTGGATGGACTATTTTCCCCATTGCTTTTTGAAATTATTTTGGTTTTGTTTCTGTGGAACAAGTCTGTTCATCAGAAATACTTGAAAACAATTAAATAATTTATTATTAATAATTAATAACCGATGTTCTATCTTGTTTTGTGGATGGGTATATGGAAGAAAGGGCATCGTGACCGACTGTGAATACAGGAACCTGATTTATGCCAGCTATTAAGGGAATTTGGTGTTCACTTGCACAAGAATATCTATGGTAATAGAAACCTGACTTTATGCAGGAATTTCATACAGCCTTGGCTTTGGCCCTATTTTCTGACAAAATGTGTTGCAACTTCTATTAAAAAAAAGGGGCTTCCTAACATGATAGACAAGTAAATCCATCCCTGCTGTAACCCTGCGACTTCCCTGGAGTTGCCAATCTGGCACTCCAGGTATTGTGAGTCGGCTCTTAAAATGCATTTAACAATTCACAGAGTATCAGGAGAGTAGAAAAAGATTGATGTTCTGTTCCCTTCATTTTGCTTTCAGTCTTTAATTATACTAAATTGGTTACAAAATAGTGACTTCCAGTATGGGTAATGTCCATAGGGGGGAAAGCCTGTGCTCCACTGTTTTGTCAGAAGCTAACAATGATTACGGGTTACACCTTTCATCCTTGCTAGTACATTTCTTCTACATCAAAAAATTCCCCAAAACCCAATGAACAAGGTGAAACCCTGCTCTCATTTAAATCAAGAGTAAACTGATCTTGATGAGGATTTCACCGATAGTACCTGCATCACTCTATCCACTCCTATAGTTAGCAGAGAGAGATGCTATGAATGACACCAGAGGTTTCAGAAATGGATGACATGGAATTAAAAGGATTCTAATTCTAATTGTGGCGAGCAATTCTACAATTCAGAAGGTATTTAGTAGCTTTTGTTCTGGCCCTGTTTTACAACAAAGTATGGTAAATTATATACACATATGTATGTACAGATATGCTGTCTGTATATAGGCATATTATGCTAATGTATATATGCATATGAGTTTTATAAATGAAGTGCTCCTTGACAAGACAGGGTAAGTAAAAGAAGGCAAAGGACTTGACTGGAGAGCAACTACTTGAGCTAACAGTGAGTGTAACAGCAAAGCACAGGGTGCTCTGAGCCCATCAGGAGGGAATTTAGGGCAGCGTATGAGGGCCAGCCACATTCCAGGCAAGGACTGGGTCACTTCTTCATTTCAGCAGCGCTCTACCTCATGCTTTAATACTTGTAGTTGCAAGTTCATTTATAATTGAATAGAAAGTAGCACGAGGGGGAAAATGCATTAAACAAAAGATTTTGTTTAAAAAGTAGGAAGGGATTTTTTGCCCTCCCCCCCCCAAGATGCTACAAATTCAAAATTATTTTACAAAATACTTCCTTTAAAGGGGACTAGCACACTCCAGGGCATGTAGTTGTAAAGATAAATCTGTGCACTTCCCTGGTACTGCAGGCACTCACCCTTTGGCCTCATGTTTATGACTCTACACCCTGGAGTGGTGTTATTGCTTACAAACATACATATATACTTATGGGGGTATGTGCGATCTGCAGATGTTTTATTTATAAGTGGCAGGCCTATTGCATCACTGAAACAGGCATTTACAAACAGATATAGGTTTTATGAAACCCTATTCCGTTGTTTTAATAGCTAAGCTATCCAGCCATAGCATAATAGTGCACAAGGTAAATGTGTCTACATCTCTAGAACCTGTTCCAAGTTTTCTCAGATGTGACTAACTGCAAGAATTTCCCAACCATCAAAAGTTAATAAAAAAGACAAAATAAGGCAGTGTGAGCCTTTCGTGTGACACACACACCACCACCAAATGGAGGGGCTCTGATAAACTTTAAGGCCTCATTTTACCGAGGTATTTAAGCGGTGCCTAACTTCAAATGTAGATCTACTGAAGTTAATATCCTTAAAATGAGATTCACAGTTAAATACTTTACTAACCAGGATCTAAATTGAGACTAGTCTGGGTTGTGAGATACCTGCCCCAGGGCATCTTCAGAGATTAGCCTTTAACTAGAGAATAGCTGCAATAGAAACACTTGTTTACTCTACTTGCAGTTCGCAGCATGTAAGCAAGAAATGAGATGATGCCAACGTGTCCTTCTCTTGGTAAATCTGTTAAATTATTCCTAGATATTTAATGCACAGAAATTCTGATGATTTTACATAAGCCTCCAAGTTACAGGAAACACACCATATAAGGAAAAGTAATTAAATATTTAAAATCAAAGATATGTGATGAGAGTCAGAGGGGACCACAACTCTTATCTACAATGTAAGTTACTGTAAATATTTTGTTTGATATAGTACTTTTCTAGCTGCTTAAAACCAGTCAAAACAGCACTCTGCACTAAATGCGCAGCCACAGGGGACCAGCCTGAGAGCATGTACCCTATTATTGCTTTATTGAAAGAAAAAAAAGACAATTGCAAGCCAAAGAAGTGGTCTCTGAGCTCAGATTCCACCACCGAGAGCCCTTCTACCAACAGGCCAAAGCTACGTATTAACCCATCTTCTGCAGCCAATCTGATTTCATTTTACGTGAATATAAGTGAAAACAGTGGCTCCTGCATTTCATTAAAGAAAGACAGACTACTTTGACCACATCCTCTGTTTTCAATCTTCTGATTTTGAAAGGTTAAGACTGGCAAATGATGACAAAGAGTGACCTACATTAAGCTGTAATCCCTGGACACGCAAACTGAAAAAACCCTGTGTATTAAGCATCAAAATGGTTTTGACTGAAGCTTGACAACACTGGCTGTGAAAGTTCTGTATTAACTCCCCACATCACAAGTGAAGCTTTGGCCACAACAAAGGTAACAGCAAGATACCCATCAATGGAATCATCATCATTCCACCTCTGGTTTGTGTGCTCTCTGTAAATATGTAATTACTGAACAAGCCAAGAAGAGTTTAGATCTCAATTTGTAAATGAAGAAAAACGCAAAGAACAGATACACTTCTATATACATGAATGAAGAGTATTCACAGACAAATACATACTGAGGGGCTCTGAAGTTTCACTTACCATTAAATCTTCAGGTGCTGGCCGTTCCTTTGGTTGCTTTTTCATGCTATGTGTATAAAACAAAATGTTTATATATAAACCACCACTCATTTATTCTACTTGCTTAAATACTGAAGATCTCTTTTAACACAGAGTGAAGAATTTCCATGTATTTCTTAACTCCATCACGTGCCAACAGAACACAGGGGTCCTAACAGCGGCCAAAATGTTAATGGATTTCTTCATTCCCTCCCATCCCTCCCTTAAGGGATGTAGTGATCTACACTGTTTGTAACCATGAAAGTGTGTAAATATAGAGATCATTGAAAAGCAGTCAGCTCAGAAGGCACAGTAAGCTGATTCTCATTTTGCCAGGGATTATTACATAGCTCAACGCCAAGTATTACAAACAGGTGGGAAATTTAACTCTAACACTAAACAGCTTCAGGAGCATGCACAATACCCTGGGGTTTCTACCTTAATTTTTTCACATTTATTTCCATTACACTGCAGGGTGATAGTTCATTACACAGCATTAACCTGTTTATAAGATCATGTTTCTCATCCAAATAGTCCTAGTTTTCTGTGCAACAGGTGCAATTAGCTATTGAAGGCTGTGCTTAGCTGCATGAAGGAACACAATAACGTGGCACAGAGGTGACCATCAGGAGCTGCCTACTGACTAATTGGATTACATCCAAACAGCCAGTCTTTATGGCATAACCAGCATAAGGTCTGATACGCCGTTCACTTGACATCTCTAATATGTATCCGGAATTGATTGCTTAAATATAGTTTCCCCTTATTCACTTTATTTTTAAACAGCAATGCCTCCCATTAAAAAATACAGCCAATATAACACTGTATCTAAAATCTGTGCTGTACATTGGAGGATTAACAACACAATTTACCTCCCCTTCGAACAACTACAAGCCCCTCAAATAATGCAGCATTAGCAAGTAACGCGAGCTGTCTGACGAGTAGGTTGGGAGCAGTTCTAATCTGACAGTCCAAAGTAGCTGCGTCCCCAGGGAAAACAAGGCTATTAGCCACCATCAGTTATGCTTCAGTTTGACATCTGTGGAAATTTTAACACAGGTTATCCCTCCCTCTGCCTCAATGAGAATGGGGTTGTTTTTTTGAGAACAGTCTGGCATCAATTTGTTTTGCAAGGATAAAAAGCACAGACCTCCACATCACACACACCAGTCAGTTGTGCTGCGGAACCCTCCAAATCATGTTGCTCTTTGTAAACTGAAACTATTGAAAATGGAGGCCTATGTTACACAAAGTTTAATTATTTAGTTGCTTTAATTAACCGATCATCAGACTGCTTTTTGTGCCTGTATTGTTACCCACTACATCAGTCCTGAGAGGTACTTCCTATGTTACATATTCAAAATTCAATTTTATTAGGTGACTTTTGCCACGGTGACTCTGGCATAGAGAACCTAGAAGTGCCTCAAAGCCTGACCTATAGATCTACATGGGGCCGAGGGCTGCGAGGACACATCCCTGCAGCAGGATTCCCTCTCATCCACAGGGCTGCAGCTCCCAGTGCCACACACTGAGATGGCTCCATCTGATTTAGCACAGCTGAGCATCCAGCCCTGGAAGCTCGTGTTCGTAGAAGGGATGCTTTCTCCATCGAACACGTATTTTTGCAGAATTCAAGCTTGTTTTTTCTGCTATACACAAATGTCTGCCCCCCTCTCGCCCCCTCTTTTTTGAGGGGTTTTGGGGTAGGGGGGGATGCAATAGTTAAAAAAGGATTTTCCCTTCACTTTGTTTCTTTAGCATAGCTTACCCTCAAGATTTCTATTCTTTGGTCACTCAAGAATCGTATTTTTTATTCCACAAATTCCTCCTCTCTCCAGTCCTCCTTTAATTCAAAAGGTTTTCAATGAACTATACAGTTTTAAGAAAAGAAAATATACGCAGTGGTGTGTTTTAAAATACAACTCTCTGTAAGAATTACTTACTGAAAAGCCAATGCATTAATGGAGGCTGCTCGTCTTTCTAAATATGGAGGCAATTTTATAAGTAATGTTTCTAAAAGCCCTGAGTAATGGTATTATAGACATGAGTCTTTGTGGCTTTTTTACCCCTGGATGAATCCTTCGGAGTCTCGGTGCACAAGACTGCACCCACATTGAGGGCAGGTTTATTAAAACAGGAAAAAACCCCTTGTAAGTACTTTTACGACCCTTTGTGTAAATAACGTTTACATAATTTAAACAGTTTGCTTAGCTTTGCTGCCCCATCTGCCCAAGGCCCCCAAGTCCCTCTCCTCTCAGAAAGGATGCAAGGAAAGCCATAAGGTCTCGCAGAGCTGCGGAGTTAATGGCATGTATCATTTACATTGAGGGCATGGCATGTTTGCAAACTGAGCTTACCATTGAGTGATGAAGTGTACAAATGGCTCAGAGAACTCCCCGGCTGGAAGGACGGGTGATTCCTGGGATTGGATTGAAACAAGAAGCAGAGTCAGAAGGAGAGAAGATAATTTTTTTAGGAGAGTAATATAACGGTGACAACAAAACCAAAAAAGAAAGGGAAAATAAAACCCCCAAGGAAGCGACAAAGCCCCCTTTTCACACAGAGAATCTGAGGCAGAAAGGTACAAATTCTTCTGAGAATGTGTTATAAAACACTGAATTTCAACTAATGAGTATTACACAATGGGTAAAAACATGTGGAAAGACACTGAGGGGAGGTGAAAAAAGGACAATGATAGCCACAGGGTAAAAAGGAAGGTAGGGAAAGTGTAAATGAGAAATTAATGATTATTTAAGTAACACACAAATGGTCTTGTAATTAACAAAGAGCTGTGAAATTATTCTTGTGTTGACCTTTGTTTCTTTCACTGCATTCGCTATTTATTTACACTCATGTTTATTTACACTTATTCATTTTAGAGGCTGTCCTCATATGCTGTCTGTGCTAGATTTAAAAGGTGACAGAATTTTTAAGAGGGGGAAAACCCCCAAAGCAGGATTTGCCAGCGTAGGGGCAGAAAATAAAACCCCTGGTATTTATGAAAGAACAACAGAAAAATAGATTAAGAGCACAAGAAAAAACAAAATTACAAACAGGGAACAAACAACATCATCATTTGCAAAGAAGGGCTTTACGAATTTAGGAGTTTTTCCAAGAATGACAGAGAGCTCCACTGTGTTTATAGTGTAACAGCTCAGGATGTAATGAAATTACACTGCAGAGTACTTTAACAGTGTCATCTCATTAGACCTACAGTTGGAACAAGAGAGCCACATAAAACAGGCAGCTGCAAATGACTCCATTCTCATCTATTCTCATTTGCTATTAAAAATACCTTTCGGCGTCTTTTTTCCTCCCTGACATCCCTACACAAAGTACCCTGCAAAGTATGATACATGCACCTATTTAAATTAACAAAGGAATGACTTATTTTAATCTCACTGTGCTTTGGAGTGCTTTGGCCATTTGGATGAGCAATATATCATTACATACAACCTTCCAGCGCTGCAGGCAAGAAACTCAGAGCGTGCAGCATTTGGTGGGAGCCAAACAATTTCTCTAGCACACAACTGTGTCAAATGCATGCATGTATTCATTATTGAGAATGCGAGGAAATAGCTTTGATGTAGTGGAAAAAAGAAGATGATAAAAGCACCTCTGCAATGTGTGTGCCATTATCAATGGTGGCAGATAGACACAACTGCAGAGCCTCCTATGTGATTAGTAAATATACATATAATTGCTGTGGCCAATTATCAGAAAAATGAGATCGGTAATTACAAGACAGAAAATTAACTAGAACTCTTATTAAGGCTTTGTTTCCAATTCAAACAATGGGAAACTGCTGGAAAATACAATTAAATCAAAAGTAACTGAAGAGTAAAAGGAGAAGCCAAAATTGCTTTACAATTTTCAAAGACTTCTATTCAATACAAGGAGTGTTTGATAGAACATGCCCAAATCCTCTTTGAATTTAAGACCTGGTGAGAGAGAGGTTATTGTTTCTCAACTTATAAATGACATCAATATAGGAAGGTTTCCACTGGAGACTGGAAGGAACACAAGGAAATAAGCACTGCAATTAAACTTTCTCTACTTCAAAGAACTGTGTATGGAAATTATTCATGTTAATAGAGTAAATGCAGAACAAAATGTCAGGCTTGCTCGTATGGCGTGGAGCCACACAGGTTTTACCTCTCCCCATCGTTTTCCCTTGTCCAGCAAAGCTGGGATTGCACCTGAAGTGGCAAAAGCCACTTTTCCAGGTGGGATGGACTCCAAGAGAGCAGGTAGGAAATACTCTGGGCACATATTACACATCATGTTGTGAAGCCATCAGAGCTCATTCCCCCGGGAACTGGCTCTGCCCAGCAATCCACCCCTGCTGTTTATTTTAAGTAAAATGCAAGTGAGGAGCTCGTCAGAGGCGTCCTCCGACGGGGCTGCCAGCTCAGCTCAGTCCATGCTGGGGAGCAGGACAGGCAGCCGGCGCTTCACACTCATTTGGGAGGTGATAATTTCTGCAATCACAAAGAGATGACGAACCCATAATAGAGTGAAACTTCATTATGAGAGGGGAGGAGAAGCTGATGAACTGCTCTAAAGCCACCAGCTTGGCTCTCCCAGGCTAAGCTGGCATCAGGGTATGTGCAGCCAAGGGAAGAACTTGCTCCAGCGTCAGGATTAATGCCTTGACCACACAGCTCCCGTACTGCAGCACAGCCAGGAGATGATGTGCTCCTCCATAAGCATGCAAGAAAAAAATCACCTGGATGAAAGTAAATGTTAAATACTATATAATTTGTCTGGGAGGCCCACATTTTTCTGTACAATGCAGGTATGTCAACCCCATCCAGGCCTACTCTCTTCTGCTGTAGACCTGTCAGTCATGGCCATGCCTTGGTTGGTTTGCTCTCAGGAGCTCCAGAAGGGATTGCGTGTGAGTGGAGATGAACACAAACTGGGTCTCAGTATGAAAACTATATGCTTTAATACAGTCTCCCAAGGATTTTAGACCGGGCACTCACAAATTTATTGCCTATTTGCCTGAAAAATAGAAAGTCTTTGGGAGAGTGCATCCATCTCAAGGAATACTTGCTGGCAAGTGTTTCTGAGGGCAAAAAGATCAGTGGACATAAAAAACTTATGTTCACTTCTGTAAATATGAGCAAGTTGTTACTTTACAGCACATGTAAGATAGGGGAGAAGGAGGCAGGTTTGGGATTTAGCTGAACCAGAAAAGTACAGACCCTCAACTGCTTCCAGAGGTGAATGCTGAAAAGCTGCATTTTACCTTAGTTGGAAAGACTAAACATCCATTTGGTATGTGCCCAGGGAAACTAATGATCAAAGTATTTCAACTTCTGATATTGTTCTATGCAAGATCATTTGAGTAGTAGAAAAGTGAGAGTATTTTGTAGTGAAGAGCTATTTCTAATGAGAGAAAGTGCTGCTACTACTACCTCTGTAATTTGAGCAATCACAATGTTGTATCAGACATAAAGCCAAGATTTCCAAAACACCACAAAATAAATACACCCTACTTTGTATCCTTAAATTCCCTGGACTTCAGCTGACACTCAAAGAGATGAAAATATGAAGAAATAAAGCAAACACATACATCTCTGCCAAGTCTACCCCATTTGTGTGATGTAATACATTCCCATTTGATGTAACTACAGCGAACGGTCCAGCTGCACTCCAATGGCCTGCCTTATTTTACCCACCTGCAACGTGAAATCACCCTACAGAGGCAACTAAGGAAGGAACCCAAGATTCTGAAGGAGGAAGGAACAAGTATACTCATTTCAAACCTGGGAAATGGTTCTTTCATTTTTGTTCAATGCCCTATCCTTTAACCAATATCATGAAGCCCTGTATACTGGGATGCTGAACCATGGCAGTAAAGACACAAATGGTTTTAAACGTCAATGTACTGTTGGTCTCTTGCATCCCCAGCATATTCCCAAGACTAGCTATTTCTCTAAGCATCCAAGCAACGTTTCCATCACTGGGATCTGCTGCAGGAGAAGACCAGATCAGGCTCTGATTTCTCAAAACCAGCTGAACTGTGCACACACGGTGAGAATGGGGAAGGGCAATAGGAAAAAAGTTTGAGTGATGCCTTTGCCTTGTGAATAATGAACAGTTCAAGAAGGTCAACCCATTACAACTGAAACCGTTTAATTATTAATTATGCACAATCTATGAGCAAAAGGACAAGTTCAGAATGTTTAATGTGTGGTAACTCCGACTGGACCCTCTCTTGGCATTTTGTTATTAGCACTTGTCAGCAAGGTGCTCAGGCATAAAGAAAAAAGCACAGCAGCAGAAAATCTGAGCTAGCAGGAGGAGGGAAGGCTTTAAACTTCAAACGCTGCTCCTGATATTTAATTTATAGAGTGCCAAGGCTCTGGTATAAACCTTATTGACTTCTACGGAGTTAGGGGAAGTCACATTATCTAAATGAAGACCTGAGAATGAGAATACTGAGACAATCCCTCCAAAAGCCCTCTCTTTTGAAGGCAGTGATAACATTATTATCTGATTCTTTTTTTTTCCTTCACAGATCTGAACAAAGGACGACTGAACCATCTAATACTGTGTCCAGAAGTCAACTAATCCTTTACAACCTGTGCAATAAGGGCCTGAATTACAGGTCCGAGCATTCTCCTCACCTACTTCTCAACCCCGTTATTCAAAGTGTCTCCTGATCTGTTTGCTCTCACTAAAAAGAGCCATAGCAGAGATATTACTGAAGCTCAGGAAAGAAATAATGTCCAGCAAGCCCACAAATAAATATGGATAAGGGGCCTTTCCCCTCTTTTCTGTGCAGCTCTGACGTTTACCTGGACAAATTCAAGAAGCAAATTCAACAAATACAGCTCTGAGCTGCTTTCTTTGGAAACATTCTTATGCCAATGAAATATAGGAGTAGTTCTTGACTGACAACATACACCAAAAGCATCCCATGCTTGACATGCACCTTCAGAGGTCTTACCCCAACAGACGATTTCTTGAGTGTGAAATATTTTCGCAAAGCTACTGGAAGGCTGCGGTTTATCACCACATCCTTTCTGAACAAAGGGAAAGCCACCATCTCCCTACAATGGGAAAATCAGCAAACACAGCTTTCTACCTAAAACCTTCAAGTTGGTGATGGCAAAGCCTCCAGCTACGTGTTACAATCAAACCTGTGTTCCTCCTACGGAGGTCGGTATTCTCAGTAGATCCCACACTCAGTACAAATAGGTTTTACTCCCTCTCCTCATTTGCTGACTCCCTCTCCGTGAAGGGTTAAATTTTCCCATTCCCCACAGCTACTGCTATTTTGCAATACTTGCTCCTCAGTGAAACGCTTGTGCAGAAGGAAATGCCATGGTCCTATGGCTCTATGGCCACAAGAGGGAAGTTAGCAGAACCCAGCAAACCAAACTTCAGTTCCTCTCTCCTCTGGGTTTCCCCAGCACACCCTGTCTTTGAAATTACCATCTCCTCTGGGCAGATACTCCTATTCTGCAACTTGGCCATTGATGCTGAAATGCCAGTATTTAATAAATAATGTGTGTGCTTTACAAAGCATTTCTGGCTTATCACTTCAGCCTAAAAAAATCTCTAGGATTAAAGAGTTTTTATGTACTCCAGCTTCTCTTTTACTAAAGCTTTCAAAGAACACACATATTTTTATCTAGTAGCTGCATTTTACTTTGTGGCCAAAGAGTGATTTTTTTTTTTCCAGGCAAACTTAAGTTTTAGATGCATTAGAAATGCTGCCAGGTGCAATTACATGTAATAAATGCACTGCAGTTACTGAGCTGTTCCAATGAGACCAGCAAATTACAACATCGTACATGTTCAGATTTACTCCTCCAAGGACAACTTACTTTCACAGCATTCCTAAATAAAACAAACCAAACTAAATCCATTTCTGACTTTCTATCTACTTCAAAAGCCTTGCACAAACCTAATGGCAGGTGATTTCCTACAAGTAACAAGTTTGCAGAAGATGGCGATGTCTGGAGGTGGCTCAGAGGCCCCGACTTGAAAGCATTTCTGGATTGTCCCCGTTATGCTCCCACCCCCAGCAGGAAGGTGAAAGATGATTACATCTCTGCGCCAGGTCACTTCTTGCTCTTTTCTTAGTAGCAGGTGCCAAATGTGACAAATTATACGTGGGGGCATTTTGGTGTGAAGTTTTGTCTGCTGGGATTGGAGTGTCAGCAGTAAACTCATTTATTTCCAGATCTCTAGCTGGACGGGAACCAAGGTCGAAAGGCCAGTGTTTTATCCACCAAAACACTCAGCCTACCTTTAACACCTCAAATCATGTGAGAACCAGCTATTCTCTCAGCAGCACTAGCTGCTCCCCAAGTTCTTGAAAATCTCTTATATGCGTAACCTACATCATACCAAACACACGCAGACATTCCTGGTTAGGTAAGTCAGTAGATACTTGGGGCTACTTGTTGTCCCTTCTGCAGTGTTTGCTACCGTGGGATGTTTTTCATAACCCAGAAGAGGGAAAGAAAGAAGCAGAAGAGTGTAATTAACATCAGGAATAATCTAGAGTGGATGACATGACGTTTTCTCCCTCTCCCTAAGCTTTGCACTTGTTTGGGTAGCTCTCCAAAGGGCCTGCAGATAAGGGAACAGGTAGCTGGAAAAAACAGGTTAATCCTTTAACCGTAACTGTAATTGCTTTTTCTCTAAAACAAACATAAGAATTTTTTCCTCTCATTGCTGGTCTCTTGTCGATCATAAGGCAGCAGAGCACAGCAGTGTTTTGGGTAGATACACACACATCCGCACATTTCAGATAGCTAAGGCACAGCAGCATGAAACGTAGCCTCTACCTGTTCACACCAAAGGGACTCAATTGAAAAACTAAAACCATTTGTTGTTCCCTTTTTTCTTCCTCTGTACACTCCCAATGCATTTTTATTGCTTTTTCATAAAACACTGCTGCAAATAATCAAGCATGACCATTGACATCCACAAGATTGAGTTTTAGGAACCATTAAATGAGCTCGCCCTCTTGGGAAGGTTCTTGCTCAGGTTGGTCTAAAGGTAATTATTCAGCAATTCCTACCTGTGGTTTTACCTTGTTCCTATATAAGTCCCTCAATCTCATACACTAGTAAGGTCACAGTTTCTGTCTCAATAAAAGTATACCCTAAAACAACTTATCCATGGGACAAATTATATTGGGTTTGCATCCACGTGTGCGCACACGTGCGTATGTCCTAATACCAGCTTTTCTTGCACGGAAATCTGCAAAACTCTGGGAATTTTCAGGGTTAACTATAGCTGTTCATACATTTAAATCGATACCTGAGACTCTAAAGAGAAAATCCTCAAGAAAAAAAAAAAAGTCTTGCTTCATTCTGAGCCTTTGGAGTTTTCTACTTCATTTCTAGAAATAGCAAAATGTGGCTTGTCCCTGATGGTCAAGGTCAGGAAATTCAGCCCTTAAGAGGCAACAATCTTCATCGTGCTATTTGATCAAGCTGAACGTCCTGTGAATTTTTAAGGCTATGCCACAGCAATAAATAGAGGGATACATTTAACCAGGTATAAAAAAAGAAGGGAATAAACCCAACTAATAGGATACATGTATTAAGTGCAAGTTATTTTTTCCATAAGCAAATGTGAAGATTTATTGACACTGAAATGCCTCATAGCTCAACATTAACACTACACCAGTGTTAACTGATGCTGCTAAATGTTTCTAGAGTACAAACTTAAAGAGAACAAAAAAAAAAGAGGTCTTTGATTTGTGGAGTTTGTAAAGTCCTTGAGCTAGATTAAACTGCAGTCTTGTGAGACCGAGTATCTCTGTGGGGGCACTTAACAGAAATGCTCAAGAAACTCATGGAAAGCTTCTCACTACTTACTTATGAAGCGATCAGAGAAAGGATGAGTATAACTAATTAATTTTTCTTTCACATTTCTGCCTGACTCATCAAAACAGGCACGTTTCCCAATGCTGCCTCCTATTTGTAAAAAATAGAATTTGCTCTTGACAGTCTTCACTCCTCAAACTTCCAATGTCATTGGAATAATGCAATAACTAAAATTGATGGACAAAAATATAGAGTTTTCTCCCTAGTTCAATACAGTTTAAAAACATAAAAGCCCAAACCAACACCACTATTACACTGAGACAAGCTATGGAAACTTTGAAAGCAAAATTCATTCATTTCAGATTCTGAAGAAGAAAGAGTTAGAAACTAGAGCTGATGCTTAACTACAGCACTTGTAACCACAACTGCTCCAGTACAGCGAAACTGGGTTTACAGCAGCCACCCAAGGGGCTGGCAGTAATTGCTTTCGTGGAAGGGATACTCTGACTAAATAAAGGTCAAAGAAAATAGCCCTGGGAAGCTTAAGGAAAATTTAAAGGAGTTGCTCAAGTCAGGACTGCCTACTGGATGCATTCCATGCTGCCAGTGCTGTCCATCCAATCTTCTCCGGATGCAGAGCAGACACCTCTAAGGCCAAAAACCATGGGATAGAAAGGATGGGATGCAGACACGCTGAAAACCACAGAGCTGTCAGGTTTGGTCTTTTGGGATCTTATACAACCATAAAATGGTTCCAATTGGAAGGGACTTTCCTAATGGGGTTCATCTTGCACCGCTCAGTGCTTCCCATACAACATGTCGGTGAGTTGGAGACAAACTAAGTTGAGTGCTAGAATATTAAATGACTCTCAGCTCCCAAATAACAGCAGACTGCCTTTATTGCTGGCTGTGATGCAGGATGAACTGCACTAACAACTCGTATATCCTCATCTCTGGACTAGAAGCAGGAGTCTTATGGCGGGAGATGCTGCTACGATTAGGACCATTGCTTAAATGAGCGTGTCTAGCTGGATCAGGTTTCATTATAAGTTACCACATGTTAAAAAATAAAGGTCCTGGCAAGCTTGTATCCTATTCACACATGTTCCTCGCTCATTCTGCCATCAAAAAATAATCCCAGAACCAATGCCATTAAAAGGCCTATAATTTAATGAAAAAAGAGTCAGGCAGAGTTTACTGTGATTTGAGAAGAACCATGCCTATGGTTTTGTTAGATTATCCTGCTTCTCAAATCACTCATTCTGCAGAATTTCTGCAAGTAAATTTAAGTCCTAGAAAATGAACAGACAGTTTAAACTGCCAAAGTGACCTGCTACATCTCTCATATTTCTATGACTTAGAGTCAGCTCCAAAAATCTCACCTCTGCAGAACATCTGAAAACTCCCATGAGCAGTTTTTATTCCACTGTACAGAGTTTGAGGAAAGTAACACAGGTAATACAGAAGCAACCTCTGAACTAGTTCAGTCATCAATAAATCCTATGAATTAATGATTATGAATGATCAGACCAGTAACTTTTGGATTCCTGCTGTGGTGGAACATGGAAGAGTTCTCAATGTTTCCCTACAAAACCCAACCAACCACCAATACAAGCAACTATTATAAAGAATCAAAGGCTCTGTTTCATCATTTTAAAACACTTCCAGGTCCTCCCGTATCAGGCTCTGGAGTTTTTAGCCAGCTCCAGTGGGAAGGAGCAGGATAAGCACACTGCCGGCAAAGACCCAATTTCAAGAAACATTCTCTTCCACAAAGCTGTTTAATCACAATTTTAGGAGCCAAAGTCCAAACCATTCTCTGTCACGCAAAAGGACATACTAAGGCACTTGAGGACCCAGAGTTTCCAACTGCAACAACTTCAGCAGATTATTACTATGAACCTACATGATGACCAAAGATCCTCGAGGCAGCTTGATCCCAGCCTTGCAGGTCTGCTTCTCCCATATCCTATGACACTATGGCTCATCCCAAAGCTGTGCCATCACGGGAGCACTGCCGTGCCCTATCTGTTTGGAAGAAGAGGCGAGCTACAGATCGTCACTCCTTGCTGTTCTGATCATCATTACGGTAGGTGGGGAATTGCGCACCAGTATCTGTGGGTTCCTATTGCACAGGAGAGGGGCTCTGCTCCCACCTCCTGTGAGTTTTAGGACCTCCTTACAGCCAAGGGGAAAATTTGACCCAAAATTAGAAGTCTTACAACACTGAGCATTTCTAATCCTTATTACTCATGGTAGCAACAACAGCTGTGCAGTACCAGATAGTAAAGAGACTTTGTCTCTCAAAAGGTCCTTGCGTAGAAGGCAGAGTGCGTATGAGCCAAATAAGCAGGTCCCTCTGCTACTCCCCAGGAGGCACATCTTACAGAAGACAAAGTGAAGAAGGTTAAAAAAAAAACTAGTCACAAGTTAAACACATTTTCTTTGAGGCCTTTGTACACAAGACAGAGCTGGGGGTGGCAGGAGGATCCATTAACGTCAACGCTACTCATGAGCTACAACAGAAAAACCTTTAATATAAATGTTCTCCAAGATACCGCTATGCCAAGAGTTTGTACTTCCAGGTGTGGCAGCCACTATCTAAACCTATATATCTTATTAAATGACCCCCTAACAATACAGACGAGCAAATAACCCTACAGAGCCAATCCATCCTCCTCTTCCCCCCAGGCTCTAAACGTTATGGCATGCAACTTCCATTTAGACATTGAGTGTGTTGCAAAACAAAGCGAGTTGCACTTAAAGAACTTTCAGCTGAGCTATGCTCTGTAACCTGAAGTCTTAACGTGCCCACGAGCACAGCACACTCTGAACCACCACCTCAAGAGAATGTTGGCTCCGTGGTGTGCTGGGGAACATGAAGTAAATTACAACAAGCAGATACCAAAAGGCGAATGCAAAAGCCAGCTCGGCACTAAGATGTTTAGAGCCTGCACAAAAGTTGTTGGTTAAAGATTTTGTGAGAAGACTGGAACAATTCTAATCTTGAGGAAAAAATGTGGAAGCTGCAAGAAGGTCTACCAGAATCTGCAGCTTTTTAGGGCTGTGTTTTAGAATAGTGAGCTTAGATTTAGGCAGTAGTAGCAGCCCATTTAAAAGTAATTTGCCCAGCAGTAGCAAAACACAGGTAAACACATGAGCATCTTTAACTGACTTTCTTTAGGATAGCGATGGCCTTTTGCTGATGGTATACACAGCACTGGTGCTCTGGAATATTCACGCCTCAACCAAAGATGTATGTAACAGGAATAACAATGGATGAAAAAGATGAAAGAAACAGAATTGCCTAAAAACCTCCCAAAGAACCAGACCACCATGAAGAGCCAGGTAAAAGAGCCAACACTGCTGAAGGACCGGGAGAATGTCTTTCCTTTACAAAAAGGATACTTGTTCTTTTTAATTTAACTGCATCCCTGAAGGCTCAAATGTCACTTTTAAAAAGAAGTTCAGTTAAGCCACTAAGTCATTCTCTAACAAAAGGACAAAAGCATTCACTGCAGGTAAGAGCAGAGGGTTTAGCAGTTCACACAAGTAGCAGTTACAGATGGAAATGTAACAATGAGAGAGTACTTGGGCATCACACCGGCTCTGAGCTTACGTCAAGCTAAATAAACATGTTACATAGGACAGGTTGGAAGAAGCTGAATGGTCTCAATGGACACATCGACATCCAGTGACTCCAACCAGACAAACCAGGATTAATGTTCTGCTAGAGGTTGAGGCAAGTCTTAAAAAGTTATGTCTTTTTCTTTCTTGTTCAAACTTCCCAATTACCATCATCATCTTACTAAACATTAAAAACAAGGCAAACTGACAGCAGACTGCCCTTGGCTATTGCCTCACTGTCACCAGTTAGGACCCCTGCTTACACCGTGGTTTGGGAAAGGAGGTAGGAGCTACTAAGAAGTGTTTCAATCGAGAGACATGACATTAGCCACTGAAATTCAGTTGCCTGTTCACACCTGAATCTCCTGCATCTCAGCTTTTTATTTTGTCCTTCCAATTAAATCAAAATTATTAGAGAAGATTCAGACACTTCCCTGCTTACACTCTGGTTTTCTCTCCTTGTCAAAATACCCTTTTTGCCCATCTAAACTGCATTAAATATGCCCGGGCTAAAGTGTGCCACCGCTTGAATGTCTCCGTTCCAACTCATCTGGCAAATGCCGAGGATCAGCTCACACGATGAGGTTGAGGCTTTAGGGCCTAAAGAGCTAAAAGGACCAGGCTTTGAGACAATCAAGTCTTTCAAAGGCTCAATATTAAGAGTAGAAAACCAGCATAAAGTGGGACAAGGCCAGTTCATGTTTGACAGCTCCAAGCTGCACAAGGCAACTTGTGCTCTGAGGATGTTGGGCATTGTGCTTCATTAGGAAACAAAATATAAGCTTTCCACTCCATTAGGAATGACTTTAGGAGTGAAAGCACATAAGACGACGACTCACCTCATCAACAATGCACTGCAATAACTGGAGAGGCTGCAATGGGAAGAAGAGAGGGAAAAAGTATTAGCCTATATGCAATATCTTTACAGTGGAGTGGAAAGAAAAAATCATTAATGCAATAAAATATAGCAAGATTAATCAACAGCAGCAAACTCTTATAAAAACATTGATGCTCAGGATGTTCTATTATTTCTAATGGTACCTAATCTAATACAGGCAGTTAAAGGTTTGCATTTTCTTCAAAATGCAATTTGCTAAGTTTAAAACAAGGCACTCAAGCATGCAGAGGAAGCAGCCATCAGGAAAAAGAAAAGTGAATTTTTTTCTGAACTCATAAAGCTTACCATTAAAGATCCCTGGTTTTTCTGAATCTGAAAAAAGACAATATGTAATTAGCATGTCATAATCAAAATGACTCACTTGGACACATTATGATCACTGAGAGAAAATTATTGCATCGCTGGTGGCAATTTGTGGGCATGTGTTAACACAATTTACATAATGAAAATACACAAATGTTAATAGCTCGCTTCTCATTTATAGGCGAAAGTCAGCAGAATGTTAATTTCACACAACACTTTTTAGTACCCTCCAGGTTGTATTAGAATAGGAAGAAAAACCATAATCCATTTCAAAAGGCTGTTTACGATTCAGATATAAATAATGTTTTATATTGCTAGATTGTGAACACTGGGCTTAATGTTGCAATCATTGCTAATGTTATGAAGCTCACTCTTTTTAAATTAAAAACCGATTTATTTAAAATTGAAATTAAATCATAGTCAGAAATTAGAATTTTGGATTACTGCCAGGCTCGGCTCACAATCCCTTTTTTGTGAAGAAAACTTTAATTATGTGGTTGAAGTATCTACTGCTGCTCAGGAAAGCCTTTAATACTCCACTTTTCCCCAAGTTTCTTATATATTCCAACCCAGTTTTACTTGGAGTATAAGTAGAGCATTGCCATCTGCGAGGCTGGAAAGTTTGATGAACTTTGTCTGGTTTTAAATGGCAAAGGAAAGGGTTGTTATCAATTGTCTCTGAGCCCTCCTTCAATTTCTTAACATCAATTTGGTTAGGAAATAATTAATAGTTTACAGCAACAGACCATTTGATTGCTTACAGAGAGGTATAAAATGTTCTGGTCCATACTAAGGAACAAAGGCAGAAGTACAATGCAAACAATGAAATACAAAGCAGGTAGTTAATACAAAATATCTGACCGGATTTTGGGATGCTGGTGTTCTGCTCATTCACATGTGCACCATTTCCAATGGGTGTGGAGAATTAATTCTGTCTTTTTCCTAACCAGACACAAAGTTGCCCAACCCAATGAAGTGGTGATGTGGACACAATGTGGTCCTCAGTGAGAACGTTGTCTGCTGTTCTAACACACTTTATTTGGCTTGCCCCTTACATTTAATATTCTCTGCTGTATAGTGCCATGATGATGAATGTTGCAGGGCTGCCTTCAGCTCTGGAAGCGCTCCCCCCCAGTACCCAGCCAGAGGCAGGATCCTCTGGTGATACTTTACAGGTAGTAAAATGTAATGTAAGAAGAGGTTGAAAACTAGCACCAGGAAAATAGCTCGTATTATGCACATGAAGTCTTTCATTATTGTATTAGCAGTGCACAAACATACACATAAAGTTTTTGTGGATAATTCTATTTTCTTCCAAGGAAGAAAAGAAAATAATAAATAGAAGTAGTCCATTTTTTTAATGGTCAATGCCAACCTATTACAAGTGAAGGGAATAAATGTGCCGCTTTGCATTATTGCTAATCAGCAAAATATGCTGTGGATATAAAGAGACTTTTTTTTCCTACTTCACTTCCAGATACTAAATGACAAAACAGAGTCAGCTTATTCAGTAGGGATGGTGTGCGGCTTCTTTACACTAGTGCACACGAGCAGGCGACTCAGTTTGTCACCCAAACAGAGCACCAGTCACATTTCCTTACTGGAAAAATAGGTCTTGTCATGCAGAGGAGTAGAGGTGGGATCATCTATAGTAGCCTCAACGCTGATATGACTACATCCAATTTCAGAACAAGATTTAAAATATCATTTCTAATCAAAGGGCTCAGTGCTTCTAATGAAAAATAAAGCAACACAAATGGAACTATGACAGGATTCTTCCTGTGCCGCTGCAACTCTCCTCTGGAGCAGCAGGCCCGGCTTCTGCGGAGGGAGGGAGGGAGGGAGGGATGTGTGCTCGCTCACACACACATCGTTACCGGGTTTTATTACACTATTTTGATGGCGACATATTATTTTGAGATCATCTTCATAAATTTTGCATTAAGGTAGCTGTGCCAGTACCTGGAATTGATTCAAAATGCTTAAGACACTCAATTACTTTTTAACACTGTTACCCGATGTAATGACATATCTGCTATTTCCCCTGCATTTGATGATGCAACATCATTGTAATTGATTCATTTTCTCAATTAAATAAAGCTACTGTGCTTTCCTCTACGCCAATGCCACAGAGACTCCCCAGTTAGATGTATTACCTATTTTCTCTGCCTCAGATATATTGCTTGTAAGGCTGCACCGTGCTCCTCTGTTAACTCCACCAGAAAATGCAATGTTACACTCATATTTTTCAAGTTCTGAACAGCAATGAACTTAGCAGTATTTATATTAGGCATATTTTTCATTGTTAAAACTATGTTGTTTACCTTTTCCAAGATCACATTATTGGGCAGCCTCTGCAACCATAAACCAAACCTAACCGGCGACAACTTTACAGTCGGCGCTCCTCCTTTTGCACACAGTTCATGAAAAAGGGAAGCCCCCGGTTTTATAGCACATTAAGAACAGTTTTAAAAGTACTCAATGTAAAATGTTTTATCTCCCTGCTCACCCACGCTCCTCCGTTTCCTCCACAAACCGTCTGGTTTTCGTGCACTACTGGGAGATGAGAAGTTTAGGTTCATCTCGAGGGATCCAAGTGCAGTGGCTGCAGCTCAAAAGCTTGAGCATTTGCTGTGTCACTACCCAACTTGGGGCTGAGGAAGGGGACTGGCACTGTTGTTTTTATACCTTCCATGAAGAATTTCAACTAGTGAAATGGTAGCAGTGGCACAACTGAAAACCCTGCTTGAAAGGAGGATGAAAAAGGTGCAGTATGTGTTTTAAGAGTATCGAGGAACGCTTCGATGTGCTCATTAAAACATCATTTTAATCTCAGAAAAGTCACTTTTGTCCTTTCACCACCAAAATGCTCCCCCAGAAGAACATGTGTGAGCCCCTGCCCTGCTCATCACTGGAAAGCCCAGTAACTCAGAAGGTTCTGTGAGCTTTTCACATGCAACCAAAATGGTGTGGATTTGCAGAATCGGACCAGCTATTTGGTATTTCTCAACCTGTATTGTCTTTACTGTGTTTTTACTTACTGCATGTGATAGCTTATAACCTGAAGAAGCAGGGTAAATGATAAATAAATCTATCACATTAACAGTCTGTTTCTCAGGTCATGAAATATCAGTGATATCTGGATAAACCACTCCACAAAACACGTTTATTTTTTTTTCAGGTTGGTTAAAAATGCAAAAGTTTGCCTCCTGCTTCATCTACTATTTAATGAATGCCTCTGGTTATGAAAAGCAACTTTTGACAGACCGTCAGGTTATATTTCTGTCTCCATGGAGATACTTGGGACGAGAAGTGGCTGAGAAGACCTCTACCATCCCTTTCACATTATATTCACAAGCACAATCAAGGAAACTCAAATGAATCCACCCCGGGTAACTTAGAGGAGTCACCAGCTCTAGCTTTAATTTTCGCTTTTACTCTCTGGAATTAGGACTTGCCCTGGAGCTCTTGTTTGAGAGATCTGCAGGTGACCCAGGGTTAGCTCTTCCCATATCAGTTAACAAATTTTCTCTTTACATTTATACTGCTTTTCAAGCTAGTGCTCTATTTTCTTTTAATAGAAAAATACATATACCAACAAATCATACAGTTAGGATTTTTAAGGAAGGCTTCACAACAGAACATCTATTTTCCTGTTCCAGGAAAACTGTGGATTTTAAAACTACATATAACTAATTTTTAATCTTTTAAAATGAGGGTTAGAGTTGTATTGAGCAGAAGAAAGTCCTACTGACAACCAACCAACACACACTTGCTTTGTCTTTGCCCTGATATAAATGGAAAAGGAATATGTAAATGCACTGCATTTCCATGTGGTTTTCACCACCGTGGGTTTTGCTCCTTTCTCTGGATTCAAGGCATGATCTTCACATGTATTTTACAAATTCTTGCCAAACTGAAATTGGTTATACTTCTGAAGAAGTCACAGCACCAAACCAGAAACCCTCTAATTTGTTCCTGATATTCTGAACATTCTGCCCATCCCAATCTGTGGATTTTGCAAATGGCAAACTTCAATCACTGTCACAAAACAGAGGACCAAGAAAGAATAATAATAATAAAGACAATTCACAACAACCTTAATATTAAATATATTCTTACAATTATACTACGCCAGTTTTCCCAGAGGTCTACAAACAAATTTCTATAAAGAGATTATTTCATCCACCATTGAACTGCAGCCACTTCTCACAGAAATCTGTTTACCAGAGTTTAGTAACACAATTCCACAAAGTGGGCATGAAAAACTACACACTGATGAAATGATGGAGGGAGCGCAAGTAGCCAACAATAACCACTACACTGGAGCAGGACCAGGATGCTCATAACAACACATTTCTCAGTCAGCAGGAATGTGGGACGAGCAACTCTCAGGGAAGAGAGTAAATTTAGCAAATGGCTGTTTAAGACCTTGTTTAAAGCATCACAAAAAGTGTGATAAGGAGAACAAAGGGTGGTCAGCCATAAACTGAATAAAGGAATGGTGTTCAGTTCTAACCAGTTCCTGCTTAGAGCTACCCATCTTCATCAAGATTAGCAAAAATGGTAACAGAGAGGAACACCAGGAGAACCTAGAGGACACTATGGAAGAGGAAAACCCATCATAACTGAGCAGGAATAATGTCATGATGTTACCAAAAAAACCCACCCCAAAATCCAAAAGGACAAACTCCATAGCGGGATGTTCAGGGAGGAATACAGCCTGAAGACACACATGGTTATTCTTTCTCCACGCTGTGTCTAAGCCTGTGCACCCCCAGAGCTGTGGGTTGGCTGTGGAAAGTACTAAGAAAAACCACAAAACCAGTCAGAAATCTTGAAAGAACAGACCAAAAGAACTGGGGTATACAGACTAAAGACAGAGCAAGATGACACAACCAACCCTCCTGCATCTCTTCTCCACGTTCATTACACACAGCTACCGCTATATCCTGCAGTGAGGAAAGCCTTTTTGATAATAAAGCAGAGGAACAAATCATCTAAGGAAACAAGAGAACCTCTAATACCAGAAGCATTGAAGGGCAGCAGATTAATATCCATCAGGATTGTCTCTCCTCCTAAGCACACCACTGGAAGTCCCTTCTAGCTTGAAAAGAAACAAGTAAAATGTCAACTGCTAAAGCCTGTCACTGGAAACCATCTAGAAAAATCATGAGCTTTCTCTGAAGAGCTGCGAAATCAATTGTGATCACTATGGATGACACAATTCTAGGGACATCTGAAAGGAAATAACCCAAAGCAACAAAGATTTGGGTATATGAGGGGAGTTTTCTGACTATACCGAGGTGCTGAGTAGGTTGAGCATCCTCACCTATGTCATTCCACGGCCCACCACAAGTAGCGTTGTGCTTTCTCATGAATTAAACTCACAGTTCCATGGGGCTGGCAGAAGAATGGCCACTGTGGAAGGGAAATGCTTACCTAGACCTCCAAACCATTCACTTTTATGCTGGTCTTTGGGGGTCCTCACTACGGTGCACAACCATCACCCACCAAAGGAGGACGAGATCGTCGTGTGTACTGTGTGCTCCCATAAGTCATGCTGGAAACACAGCCCCCAGCCTCTGGTGGGGATCCCTGCATTAGCAGTCCATGGATGTAGTGAAGAACAAACATTGGGACCGCTATGCCCATCTCCAGAAGTGCCTCACAATCTCACAGCCCTGTGAGGAGCAGGCACTCTTGCTCCTCAAACAGGCTGAGAGCCACAACTCACTTCTGAGCTCTTACAGCTGCATCCTTGGCAAGGAAACTGGCAAAATGGGGCAGAGATCTGCTGCACCCTTGCCTCTGTTCATGTCCAGTTCCTGGGGGACTTGCGAGGAACCATGCCTCCTCCTCACCCCAGCCAAGAGAGCCTGTTCAGAGCACAGAAAAGATGTACATTTTTCAGTAAATCCAGTATTTGCTGACAGTTAGCACATAGCCACCTACAACAACCCAACCACACAAATCAAACTCACCTACTGCCAGCTTTCTTCCTAAGGAGAGCTCATCTCCCAGGTTTAAGTTTTCATTCCAGCACCTCATTCACTGGCATCCACTGCAGGAACTGAGAGAGATGCTTCCTTCTAAGCATGACAGGAACACCTCCCATTCCAGAGAAGCATCAACTCATGCAGGATATCCCTATATATTTGCAAAAATATCTCCAAAGAGATTTCAAATGGATGTTCCCATTTTCTTATCCAATACAAATTGTGAAGGGTGACACCACCACAACCAACTGGAAAACACAAACTCACATCCCGACTGCAAAGATGTGCCTATGAGTGATCATCTGGAGCAGGTAATTTCCTACTGTAGTAAATAGAACTTCTCAGAGGTTTGAAGCTGATGCTAGTGTGATCAGGGATGAGGTTTCACACAAGACAAGGGGCACGTGCACTGAAGACGTCCTGGAATGGTGGTCACAAACCACAGCCTAACCTCTGGTCCCTCAGACTGCCTGGAACTATTAGGGTTAGAAAGCAAAATAAAACAATAAATTCAGGTTTTCAAGGTCAGAAGCTAATATTCCACTCTTAAAACATTAAAAACATATTAAAACATACTATAAAAATCAGGTTTTACTAGTTACCTACATTTCCAAGCTTGACCATATTATTCAAACATCCATTTTACATTAGAACAAAAAAATCAGGCAGGAAGATTATAATAAAAAAAACCCATACAATTGTCTTTATACTTCAGATTCTGAACTACTTTTTTTGTCTCCCTAAAAATCTCTCCATTTTCAAAAAAGAAAACACCTCTAAACTACATTCCAACGTTAGAGCAAGTTTCTAACAGACAAATCAAATTTAAGCTCTAACTTCTTTCTGGCTAAGGAGAAATAAATAAGAAAGCAAAGTGTATCGAAGTATATTATCTCATGAATGATATATGTAGTGAAGCCTATGTGAAGAAATTGGTGAGAGTTTAAAATAATAGCAGATGGCTTAAAATATTGTCAGTGATTTCTGGAATGTTGTATTATAAAAAGCAAAAATATTTGCACAAATCTATCATATTTAAGATATGATACGATAATTTAATTCTCTATTTTGGCATTAGCATTTGAACAGTGTTTAATGTCTTTTAAATGGTTAGATGTAATGATATATATGGAAGAAAAAACAATTCTTTCTTACTAGGAAACATGCTGTAACCAACCCTCAATTTATTCTCACAAAATAAATGAATGCTTAAAGGATGTTTCTGTCAATTGAAAAAACAACAGTAAAATGGCTCTTTTCATGCCAAGTTAAACTAAATATTTTTTTCCTTGACAACCTGCTTACATTTAAATGCAACCAGGCCAAATTTGG